>NC_069079.1:128054404-128668238 GCF_025698485.1 Gossypium arboreum | reverse complement strand
TATTGGAGCAGATCCGACTAGCTGATGACGTGCGCGCCTTTATCACCGCAGCTTCGTAGGACAGATTCTTCACTATTATCGAGCCCACCTACATGGAGCTTACCTTGGAGTTCAGTGCGACATTTATGCTACAGCAGGTCATGACGTCTCATAACGAACCAGGCATTATCAGTTTTCGACTTGGTGCTTTGGTGCGCCATATGAGCGTCCCCGAGTTTGGTGCTTCTCTGCGACTCTACACTGAGGAGTTTATGAGCGTCGAGAACTTTCTTTGACTTTATTGGCACATCCATCACTCGACATCACATTGTTGGACCGATCTTACAGCTAGCCAGACACTTTATGACGCGAGTCGCTCGAAGGCAACTTCTCTCTCTCTGGCTTTACGGTACCTTCACGCATTTTTAGCTCACAGTTTGACAGGTCAGAGAGAGAGAGCACTGGAGTTGTTAGCACTCATGACACTTATTTTCTATGGAGCATGGCCCATGGGCATATATTTGATTTGCCATACTTCATCGCTCTAGCCTTCCGCCATTAGACTGATAGCCACAGGAAGGGCTCCATCTGTTTAGGCCCTTATGTGACTCACCTCGCTCGACACTTCGGTCTCCTCGACACACTAGAGCAGTCCTCTACACTTACACTAGTAGGCTGTATGTCCCCTCAGGGAATCTCGAGCATAATACCAATAAGGATGATCGAGCGGCATCGTGGAGTGGATCCCCCTCAGTATCGATTTTTTTATTCTGACGCTCATTATAAACTCGAGGACTTCACTGATGATGCTCCCCTCCCTTACGATGACCTATCATAGCCTCCTCCTTTGAGTCACTGCCCTATTCCTTCTGTTACTACTTTAGCAGACCTCACTGAGCAATTTACTAGCTTCTGCCAGTACTGCGTTCAGAGGTTTGATAGTCTTGACGCGACATTGCAGCAGATATGTCAGCATTTCCATATTTCCCCTCCAGCGCCGATGACTCACGACACCGACGTGTCTGATGATGAGGACTATTGAGTCCATTTATTTTATTTTTATTTTTATTTTTAGTTTTAGTTTTAGTTTTATTTTTATTTTTCTGTTTATTTTTATTTTCTTAAACTACTTTCGCTTTTATATTTTGAACTATCTTTTTATTTATTATGGTTAGTAACCCTTTAATCTTTTTCAGCATTTGTGTTTGTTTTCTATCTGTTGCTCAGAATCATGCACTACATCTAATTCAGCTTTTCACTATTCTGGTGATTTCATCCAATATTCAAGGCAGTTTCAATTCTCTCCCTCTCTTATGATATTATGTTTCTACTATGATTATTTTTGGTTGTACATTGAGGACAATGTACATCTTAAGTGTGGGGAGGTTATTTATATGATTATGAGAAACTCCCTTAATTATGCCTTGTGTTTAATTAATTTTCTCATATTACTATTAGAATGAATTTTTATCAATTTGTGATTTTTATTGATGTGTTTTACATTAAATTCATAGATATTTGTGCATTGGTTGTTTAAAATTTAAGACATGAGAGAATCAAGCATAGATATTTTGAGCCTTTAGAGCATACACTTTTCTTGCTCATTTTATCGGTTATGAGTGTGTCAATATTGATTTGTTATTCTAGAACTCACTTCGATTATGCATGTCAAGACTACGCCTTTGAGTTGATATACTGAAATGATAAAGGCATTTAGGTTTTAACCTACTTATTTCATAAAAAAGCCTACCTACATAAGTAACCCTTAGTGAACCCTGTTGAGCCTAACACGACCGTTTCTTTATTTACCGATTAATATTAACCCATAACTCATTTTTTGTGATTCGTTGAGAATTTTTCCCGTTTTATTGACTCTTTTTTTGTCGAGATTTGATTTGGTTAGTTACCTAACTATGCTCTTTTGTTTAATTTGCTAAATTATTATTGTAAAAAAATTAAAAAAAAGAGAAAAAAATACGTATTTATTTATTAGTATTTAGTTTTATGTTAATTGAGCTTTAAATCCATATGTTGAGAAGAAGCTCGTTTCATTCTTGAATAGTTTTCGATTGATGTAATTATTTTTAATTCAGCAATTGTTTTTTTTTCTAGTTTGGGAATTTATCAATTCAATCTCGATTTTAACCAACTTTTTCAGGCTTTCTCCACACCTTTAACCTAAACCCCATTACAACCGCTTAAAGACCTTTTGATTTTGTATCATCTCATTTTATAGTGGTGGAGATTTGATTTTCATGTAAGCCTATGGTAATGACTTTTCATGTTTGACTATTGAGTGCTTATTTTTGAACCTTAAACACTTCGAGTGATTTGAGTGAATCTTTAGTGAGGATGTCAATTCTTGTCGATTTTGAATTAAAGGCAATTACTTAGATAAAGGGAAATACCTGTGTTTTCATGCTTTAAAAATGTTCGACTTGGATTGTTTGAATTTTTAGTGCTCTTTTAGTTGAATTATCAATGTATGATTATTTGTGAATTATGACAAAACCTTATCGATGAGAATTGTGAGTTGAGAAAGATTAATTTTAATTGTAAGTTAAGGATTTTGCTTAACGATAAGCAAATGCTTAAGTGTGGCGATATTTGATAAGCCATAAAAGTAACATGTTTTTAATCTCATTCTTGATGCGTTTTTGGATGATTTATTATGTAAATTAGTGAATTTGATGCTCCTAATCCTTTAAATTCATGTTTCTATACTTAAGTGAGCATGGGGAAGTGAAATCTAATAGGGGAATTTATAGATCGAGTTAATGCGACAATACAGGTTTTAATTAGAAAGAGATTTCAATTAATCAACCTAGAGTCAATTGTTCTTACTCTCAAAAGAGTTATTAACATAATTTAGGGATGTGAATAAATAGTTTAAATCAGATTCAGAATAATAGGTGAAGTCTAGGTGGATTCTTTCCTAGGTATTGTCTATCTCATTGGTTTTATTCGATTATTTTCTTAATTCAATCTCTGTTGCATTTTAAAGTAATTAGTTTAGTTAATTTTAGATTAAAAATAATTCCTTTAATTTATCGGCTATAAAATAAAAAGATAATAATTACTAGTACTTTTAGCCCTCGTGGATACGATATTCCCAACACACCATAGCTATACTACTATTCGATAGGTACGCTTACCTTTGTCATAATTTTAGTTAGTTTAGTGATCATCAATGGATACAAAAACAAAAAGTCCTAAATTTCAGTGATTACTGACTACACTTTGATGTAAAATCAAATATATCCCATGTCAAACAGTTGAATACATTCTTCCAAATTTTTAGCAAAATAAATAAAATCAAAGCATATTGGCATTATCTCAAATTCTTATTTGATGAGGATCCAATAATTTAAGAAACAAAGAGAAAAACAAAGCATTAATACAAAATACATTGAGAAATTATCGGTGGAAAGCTATAAATATTGCATATTTATTCTCTTTTCTCAAAGCATAGTACTTTTAGGCAAAATGTGGAGACCTGCTAATACCTAATAGAATGTACACAAAAGATAAATCCAACACTTTGACTAACCCAAGCCTCTCAACTTCATCCATACGACTCCTTAAATACCTGCATGTTGAAAACAGGGTAATCTGTTTTACTTCTTCATATCATCTAAACATAACACTTATCTCCAAAAGTAGTGGAAATATGCCTTAAGTTATAGAATGATTCAATATTTTGCTAAGATAAGAAGTTATCTTACCTTTCGACTAAGCAATTTATTTAAGTTCAAACCTCATGACGTAATCGAGTTGGATGAAACTTGTCTCTAATGGAACAAGGTTTGATAACAACATCACTCATGTCAATCCGCTCATTAGGTGATTCAGCAGAACAAGTGAGTCCTATTTCGAATAGTCAATTCAAGCACCGAATATGTCTATCATTTCTTGAGTTTTTTACATCAGGAGTTCCTCATGTGACTCTTTCTTCAACAAGAATAGGATCTGCAACCTTGATTATTCGTTCTGGCAGTGTTGCCTTAACAAAGTTGCGAAGACTTAAACCTTCTCTAAACCTTTCATCAGTCGGCCTTTTTTCTGTAGACATCTCAAGCAGTAGGATGCCATAGCTATACACATCACCTTTTGTTGACAACTCGCTTCCCATGCCATATTCTACAATTAGTTCATCAAAATTACATATAGAAATAATTGCAGAGAGAATGAAAAATTGATATTAAACTATGTGATTTGCTTTTAAATTATGGAAGAAAATACTAAAGTGAACATACCTGGAGGAGCATAACCAATAGTTCCTCTTAATCCAAGGGACCTTGATTTATTAGCAGAATAGTCTGTCAGTAGTAAGGATTTTTGCTAAGCCGAAGTCACCTATATGACCAACAATTTCCTCATCAAGTAGAATATTGCTTGGCTTGAGGTCACAATGAATGATTGGTTCTTCACAATGACGGTGCAGATATTCAAGTGCATAAGCAACATCTACGGCAACACTTACTCTTTGGAAGAAGTTTAGGTTTCTCACCATCTCTGGTTAATTCATGCCAATAAGTAGAAGCAACCAGTCTTCCAAGCTTCCATTTTCTATGAACTCATAAACCAAGGCTTTAAAATCATTACCTTGGTAATCAACTCCTGAAATAACTGTTAGTACCTTGACAAGATTTCGATGTCAAATGTTCTTCAAGGCCTTGCATTCAGCCAAGAAACTCCTAGAAGCCCTACGATTCAGAAAATTAAGCAGCTTTACTGCAATAACTGCTCTACTAGCCAAGAACGCCTTTGTATACAGATCCAAAACTTCATGAACCAACCAAATTCTGCGTGGAGAATCCACCCGTAGCCTTTACGATGCTTTGGTATGATAGTTGTAAAACCGAATTTTCTATCCTAGTTGTTGTTGCATGTTTCTCTTTTTTCTTTCTAAACCACAAGATGAGGAGACAAGTAAAAGCCAGAGTCACTCCTAAAGTCACAACAATAATTGTAACTTTTAATATAAGAGAATTGTTTGATGATGTTTTCAAGTTACATCTTAACATGTATAATTCAGGGATGCCTCCACGGAGCTTACTGTTTCCCTCAACAAATGTTGCATTGCCATTTTTAAAGATTCCTCCACTTGGTATCACTCCTTTAAAATTATTGAAAGAGAGATTTAAGTACCTTAAAGCCCCAAATATGAGAAGAAATTCTAAAATCTCACCTGAAAGATTATTGTTGGATACGTCTAATGCCTCAAGTCCTCTCAATGAACTCAAAGATGAAGGAATGGGTCCTTCAAAAAGATTTCCATCCAAATACAATTTCTCTAGACTTACATAGCTACCAAGGGTTTTGGAAGCAAACTGGATAACCTATTTTGAGAAACATAGAGTTGACCTAGATTTTTTAAATTGTTGAGGATTAATTCAAAGTAGTGGGTTGTTTAGTTGACCAAGTATCTCGGTAGAATCTTTGTTAGGTTCAGATTTTCAGTTTAATTGAATAAGTTGTTAGCTATTTTTGTGTTAAGGTAGTTTCTTTGTAAGCCTATAAATATAGGTAATTATGTTTTGTTTTATCAATTCAGTGTTCATCAATAATAGAATAACTTTGATGCATATTGTAATTGTTTCTTTCACGTTTCTTTCTTCAAAAAATTTGGTAACAGAGCAAGGTTCGATCTTTTAGGCAATTGAGTAAAAGTTAGGTTTAGGTCCATTGGGTATTTGAGAGAAACACCTTTTTGGGTCTTTGGGAAACACGAGAGAAGAGAGTATGTGTTCGTGGAATGGCATTAGTGGTTTTTCTTCATCTCAACTACTCATACCCATTTTCAATGGTGAGAAATATGAGTGATGGAGTATCAAGGTGAAGACATTGCTCAGATCACAAGAGCTATGGAACTTGGTTGAGTACGGGTTCACTGACATACTTGAACCTGATGAAGAAGAAGAAAAGAGAATGAAAGAAACAAATAAAAACAATGCTAAGGCATTCTTCATTATCTAGTAAGCAGTTCATGACTCTATTTTCTCACGAACTACTGCAGTAACCACATCGAATGAAGCATGGTCACTTTTACAGAAAGAGTATCAAGGTGATTCAAAGGTTATAGTGGTGAAATTGCAATCTCTACGACATGATTTTGAAACCTTGATGATGAAGAATGGTGAATCAATTGCTGATTTTTTGTCACGAACAAGGAAAATAGTCGGCCAATTATGCGCTTGCAACGAACAAATTTCAGATGAGATAATTGTAGCGAAAGTTTTGCGAAGCTTGACGGCAAAATTTGATCATGTTGTGGTTGCTATAGAAGAATCCAAAGATCTGTCAGTCCTCTTCGTTGATGAACTGGTGGGGTCTCTTTAATCTCATGAGGCAAGAATCAATAGATCAGCAAAAAAGAGTGAAGAACAGACATTTCAAGTGAAGGATACATTCACAAATCAAGGTGACAGTGACCGTTCAAAAAATAATGATCGAGAAAGAGGATGATTTCGTGATGGTCGTGGCCGTGGTTATAGCATAGGCAAAAGAAGGAATGATGGACAAATATGGGCATAAAATGTTATCATTGCAACAGATATGGGTATGTAAAAGCTGATTGCTGGTAGAAGGATAAAAAAATTAACTTTGCAGCAGAAAGTGATAAGGAAAATAAGCTTTTTATGGCTTGTATTGATGTTAACCATAAGCCAAATGATTTTTGGTTTGTGGAGAGTGGTTGTTCGAATCATATGACAGGCTCCAAATCCTTGTTTAAGGTGCTTGATGTGTCACAAAAGATAAAGGTGAAGCTTGGGAACAAAATGGAGATGCAAGTTGAAGGAAAAGGCACAGTGAAATTTTTTACTAGCCATGGAGAAGGAAAAATTTTAAACAATTTTCAATTTGTTCCTGATTTAGGATACAATTTATTGAGTGTTGGACAACTGGTTGGTGCATATTCTATCATATTTGATTATGATACATGTATCATCAAAAACAAAAAGTCAGGCAAATAAGTCCATGTCCATATGACTCTAAATAAGATGTTTCCGTTGGATGTTTCAAACATGGAGAACTTTGTTCTTGCTACAAGTGCAAATAATGACTCGAAGCTATGGCATTTGAGGTATGGACATCTCAACATTAAAGGCTTGAAATTACTAAGTGATAAAGGCATGGTTCTAGGACTACCAAAAATTGGCTCTTTTGATTTATGTGAGAGGTGCATTTATGGAGCAACAAAACGAGTCTTGCGGTACATTGCTAGAATTTTGGAATATGGCATTTGGTACTCAAAAACTTCAAATTCAGATTGTGTAGGTTCACAGATAGTGATTGGGCAAGTTCTTTAGATGATAAAAGAAGTGTATCAGCAAAAGTTTTCACTCTAGGTTCAAGGGTGATCACTTAAAGTTTAGCTATTTTAGAAGTCTACTTGGTGTCTGCAACTTTGAATTAAGGGAGAGTGTTGAGGATTAATTCAAAGTAGTGGGTTGTTTAGTTGACCAAGAAAACTTGATCGTGTGATTCATAACAAGTAATAAGTATTTATAATGAAGATCAAACCTAGACTAACTATTATCACGACGAAAAGGCAAGCACACCTATTGAACAAAAGTATAGTAATTGTAAGACCAGGATATCGTACCCAAGGGAACCAAAAGTACTAGTAACAACTATCTTTTTATTATTTAACCTAGAAAAAAAAGGGGTTGTTTATTAAACTAATTGACTAAACTAATTAACTAATTAAAGTAAAGCGAAGAGAAAATTTGGGAAAAGACTTGAAGAGAAGCGACTAATAAAGACGACACCCAAGGAGGAATCCACCTAGATTTCACTTGTTATCTGACTCTGAACCAGACGATTTATTCACTTGACTTGATCCATGAGACTCCCTAACCTATGTTATTATCCCTTTTGAGACTAATAATGCCTAACCCTCAGTTTAATTAATTGAAATCTCTTTCTAATTAAAACCCTTAGGGAAGCAGTAAATCGATCTATGGACTCCCATATTAGGTTTCACCCTACTTCGACAAAGTCTCGCAACCCTATCTCTAGGCGTTCGATCAACTCCGCTTAATTATGCCAAATCTACTCTCAGGCAGGGTCTATTCCTCCTCTACATAAGCACATTAAATCATGAGTCAATACCTAGCATATTAACTCAAGCATTAAAACGCATAATTAAGAACAAATCACATATTTATCATATAGTTCAGATAATAACAAGATCCATCATAGGTTTCATCCCCCTTAGGTATCTAAGGGGTTTAGTTCATAATAAGATAAGAGTACATCTCAAAAGTATAAGAATAACAAAACATGAAGAAAACCCTAAAACTCCTAAAGAGATTCTGAGAGAGATCTTCAGTCTTAGAGTAGCTCCGGCTTTTGGGATGGATCGCCTGGCTTCCTTCAAGTAATTCCTGTTGTGTGGTTTCGTGTTCCAGAAAAGTTCTGGAAGAGCCCCCCTCACTAGGTCATACTTAGGGTGTTTATATAGGCTTTGGATTGGCTTTCTTCTTCCCTAAGTATCCTTTTTCTGTGTAAAATACAACTCTTTAAAAAAGGGACACGCCCGTGTGCCACGACCGTGTGACGTGTTTTCCAGGCCGTGTTCATTCCGGTAAATTTTACACGGCCGTATGGGTCAATGGCCAGGCCGTGTGAATCATGAAATCCTTGGACGACACCTCCAACAGACACAGGCGTGTGATCAGCCCGTGTGGCAATCTTGATTTGGTTCGTTTTGTCCCTTTTTAGCTCATTTTAGGCTCTTTTTGACTCTTGGTGCTTTCCTGAGTACAAAACATGAAATAATAGGATTAAGAGCACCAAAATCCACACATCTAATAGTAAATATCCATAAATATGCTAAATATTTGGGGTAACAATATGTATAATTCGGCGTTCATCAAACACCCCCACACTTAAGCATTTGCTTGTCCTCAAGCAACACTCTCATTTACTGCTAGAATTCATTCCTTTTAATCACATAATTATTACCGATAATGTTACAAATTATTCCACGGGGAATTATACAGTGAGAATTCAACCATAGGGGCATTAAAAACCTCAAACAATCTAAATCGAATATTTTGATAATAAAATTATAGGTAATCTCCTTCCTCTAAGTAATTAACTTTAGTCCTAAATATACAAGAGATGACATCCTCATTAAGGATTCACTCAAATAACTCAAAGTGTTTAAGGTTCAAAATTAAGCACTCGATTGTCTAACATGAGATGTTATCACAATAGGCTTGCATGAAAATCAAATCTCCACCACTTGTAAATGATATGATACACAAATAAAAAGGTCTTTGCATGGTTGTAACGGGGTTTAGGTTACGAGTATGGATACAAGCTGAAGAAATGAAGGTTAGAATCGAGATGATTTCAATATATCACCCCACTATCAAAAACTTAATTACTGAATGACAAAAAAAAATCTAGAACTATATTACATGAGCTCTCTTTTTCATGACAACTTTAGCTTGCTAAGAATTACAATATTAATACTGAGGTTAGGTTTTTTTTTTTAAAGAACAAATCAATACAATACAATATAGAAGTTATACTCCATGATTCAGTAAAAAAAAATGGTGATCATAGTGAGGTAACAATATTAAATTCAATCTCGATAAAAAGGGTCAAATTAAGTAAGGGGATTTCAATAAGAATGGGTTAATGGGTTAATGATAAGGGTTGATCAATAAAGAACAAGGGTTAATAGGCTCAAAGGGGGTTCACTAAGGGTTTAATTATGTGGGAAGGCTTTTAATGGAATAAGTGGGTTAAATCTTAAGTGCCTTTATCATCTCAGTATATCAAATCATACGTGTGATCTCGACATGTATAATCGAAGCAAGTTCTAGGATGACAGTTCCATGTTGACACACTCAAACCACAAAAGCAGTGAACAAGAAAGAAAGTTGTATGCTCAAAAAGGCTTAAAAATCTCACCAAAAATAGGGTTTTTTGATATCATTCCTGTATACTTAAGATTTCAAGATAATACCTCAATTCAGGAAAATAATCTTAAAATTGTAATTCTTAAAATCTCAATTTATCATGCTTGATTCTTTAAGGTCTTACAATCAAATAATCATGCATAATTCCCTTGGTCTAATTCATGACATATCAACAATAATTATAGATCAATCAGAATTCATCTATTAATATTATGAGAAGATCACTTAAGTACAAGACCACATTTAGGGATTTGAGAATAATGCAAAAAGTTAGGTTTCATGTTTATGTTCACCCCCCACACTTAAGATGTACATTACCCTCAATGTACAAAGATCGACTATTCAAAATAAAGAAAATCATAAGAGGGAAAGAGGTGAAACTCCCTGTTATATGGATGCAGAGCTTGATTCTGAGGCTGTAGTGTTTTAGGGAAAGTAATAGCTACCATTGTTCTTAGCTAGATGAAGAAATTGGGTCGTTGAACATGGCATTCGTTTTGTATTGGTCCCTATTTGTTTCCTCATTCCAAAAAATATTCCTAGCAGCTTGCTTTGGAAATCTGTAGAATCATGAAGAGCTTATTAGGAGTTGGGGTGGAAGAGAATGTAGTGGGATTACTTGTTAGAAATATCAGAAAAATTGAAGAAAGTAAAATTTACTAATATAGGTATGTCTTTAATAATAAAATTGAAATGAAATTAAAAATTAAGCATAAAAATAAAGATAAATATAAAAAGATAGGAGGATTCAATGATCCTCGTCAGTGGGGCCCTCAGGTGGTGGTGCTGGAATGGCGATGTGAAAGTACTAGCACAATTACTGCATCATGGCCTGCATATCGTCTATCGGTCTATCACGTCGCCGATCTCGCTCGTGGATCATCTCAAACTGTGTAGTGCAATACTGCTCGAAGTGAGCGAGTCGGACAGAAAAGTGTGCCAATGAAGCAGTCACATGAACTGGTCGTTCCCTATGTGACGTGGTCGAAGGCTCCTCGTGCTGTGGGGCAACATCATCAGGAATGTCCTCAAGATCCTCCTCGTCAATGGCATGAGAGAGACGATACAGAGGAGGATCATTCCCATATCTGCGCTCGATCATCCTCATATATAACATAGTGGTGATGCCTTGTGGAGACATCTGACCAATCAGTGTAAGTACCGATGACTGAAGCACTGTGTTGAGGAGGCCGAGGTGTCTGGCAAGGTGAGACACGTAGGGGCCGATAGAGATCACTTACTTTCTATGCCGCTTGGTCCAATAGAAAATGGTGAAAGCAATGAAGTAAGCCAAGTCAGTCACAAGTGCATTCGCCATACACCATAAATAGTAGGCATCGTAGGTATTGACGAAGCCGGTGCTCTCTCTCCTTCCGATCAAGGTGTGTGCCAAGATGGCATGGAGGTAGCGTAGGGAAGGGGCAAGAGCTGAGGCCTTCGAGCAGCTGGGGTCATAGGTGGAAGAGAGTGGTGCGAAAGCTTTCCAACATAAAGAGGGGGAGATATGAATGTTGCGTGGTAGTGCATTCATGTCCTCCTCTTCCACAAACTCATCTGTGTAAAGTCCCAGAGCAACTCCAAACTCTGGGACACTCATCACACGAACTAGACCGCCTAATAAGAAGTGAATGGTGCCTGGGTCATCATTGTTCGTCATCACCACGTGTAAATGAAAAGTAGAGCATAATTCTAATGTTAGCTCTAAATAAGTGGGCTCAGTAATAGCGAAGAACCGTTCCCATGGATCTGTGGACAGGAGAGCAAGGATGGCATCAGCGAGTTGGACTTGCTCTACAGCAGCCTAGTCGATGCAGCGGCCTGTGGTGATGGGTCGTGTGCGTAATATTTGAAATAGTTCCTCCTGCGAAGCTTAAGAAAATTCAAGGAACGGGTGCCAAAATTCGACTGTAGCACGTACCGAGAAAGAACTCGGTCCCCTACGTCTCTTTGAGGGAGGGACCGCGACCTTCTTGCCTCTTGATGATGACATAATGTACCTGAAGATACATGAGTATTGTAGAATCCAAGAGACATCAGTAGTTAAGCAATAAGCCTAAAATTAGTATATGCTATTTAGTAGTTTAAACAATTCAAATCTAAAACAAATTCCTAACTTATCTAAACATATTTGTAATAGTAACAATATCTATGCAAAGCATGTAAAATACTAATATAGGAACACAAATTGGAAAAATAAGGTTGAGAAAGTGAACCAAAGGCTGTTGTAAGGTAGTGCACGGGCGTGTGGTGGCGCGCACGGGCGTGTGACGCGGAGATGAAACCGTGTGATGGAAAAATAGAGGGTAAAGGATGGGGAAAATGGAGATGAAGGCAAGGGAAGTGAATTTGAGGGTGGTTTGAGGGTTAGGTAAGTGAGAATTTGGGGAATGATGGACAGAATAGGGATTAGGGGTTGGGGAATGGTAGATTTCGGCTAGGGTTTGGAAATATGGGAGAAGATGAACAGTGGTTTGTTGATATAGGGGAGGGTTACATGGCCTAAGGCCACACTCGTGTACTTTGAGGCTGAGCCCGTGTTTTTCAAATTTTGCAAGTTAGGTCGTGCCCGGCTACTATCACATGCCCGTGTGTCTTGGGACTATGTCAAACATGGCCGTATCGCACGGCCGTGCTTAGCTTCGTTCGCTTCTCCCATGCCCGTGTTTGATGGTAGCACACCTGTGGATTGTTGTCCACGGTTTGATGGCATGGGCGTGTCGCGAGCCCGTGTTAGAGAAACAGAATCAAGCCTTGCCCCTGGCACGCCCGTGTTTTTCCAATCCCACACCCGTGTTCATCTATCAACCTCACCCACGGTCATGTTGCACGGTCGTGAGGATTTATCATATCCCGTGTTTTGGGGAAATCTTTGCCTTGTTTCCACACGGCCGTGCTTCCCCTGTTTTGCCACGGCTTTAGGCACGCCCATGTGGATGGCCGCGTGTTCTGAAAAAAATTGTGCAATTCCAAAAATTTAATTATTTAAAGTGTTAGAAATAAGAAATCAAAATATGTTAATACTCGGGTTGCCTCCAAAGAAGCGCTTATTTATAGTCTAAGCTCGAATTACCTCTCTGTTGAATGCTAAGGTGGTTTAAGGAGTTCGTACTCCTCATTCATGCTATCATTCTTATCAAAATAAAGCTTAAGCCGAGAATTGTTTACCTTAAAAGTGCCGAACTTGGGGTGACTTACCTCCACTGTACCGAATGGGAAAACACTAAGTACTGTAAGAGGGGTTTCCTCATTCGGGTTAGGAGTGACAACGTGAGGGTCTGCGGCATCTAATAAAACTTGATCTCCAACCTTTAGTTGATCTGGAGAGGTATCGAGCTTGTTTTGGCGTAATTTCAGTTTATCATGTGTTCTCGGTTTATGTTCTCGCCATTCGTTTAGCTCCTCTATCTGTAGCCATCGTTCTTCATGGATGTCTTTGTTCTCTTCATGATAGTAGCACACTGTCTTTGTTGTCTTGGTTTGAGGAGGTTCCTTCAAGGACGATTGAATATTAGTTTTATCATTAGCAGTTTTTATAGCAGTATCCCGAGTCTTAGAGGTTTTGACTGAGTCGCGTGCTTGAAGTGTTACTGCGTCGTCACCTGCACGAAGTGTTAGCTCTCTTGTGCCTACATTAAAAATGGTTCTGGCAGTTGCTAAAAAGGGTCGTCCTAAAATTAAAGGTATCTCGTAATCCTCATCCATATCTAAAACAACAAAGTCCACTGGGTAAATAAATTTATAAACTTTAACGAGAACATCTTCAATGATACCCTTAGGAAATCTAACTATTTTGTCAGCCAATTGTATGCTCATCCAAGTCTGTTTGGGTTTACCTAGACCTAGTCGTTTGAACATTTTATGCAGCATAACATTTATACTTGCCCCTAAATTAGCTAAAGCATTATTCATAGATAAACTACCAATTAAGTAAGGAATTGTAAAACTCCCTCAATCTTTCAATTTGTTAGGTAGCTTATTCTTTAGAATAGCTGAGTAGACTGCATTAAGTTCCACATGCGATGTAGCGTCTAATTTTCTTTTATTGGTCAGAAGTTCCTTTAAAAGTTTTGTTGAGTTGGGCATATGCGAAAGAACTTCAATAAAAGGTAAGTTAATATGTAATTTTTTCAAAAGTTTAAGGAATTTACCGAATTGTTTGTCTGAGCGATCTTTCCTTGTTGCGTTAGCGTATGGGACACGAGGTCTATATTCTTCATTTACTGTTTTGTTATGACTTACCTCACTTTTACCTTCGCTTACCACTGTTTCTTGCCTTGGTTCTAGTTCAGGCGAAATGAATTCTTCCTTGTTTTGAGTAATGATTGTGTTGAGGTGTTCCCTTGTATTTGGTTCAGTATTACTAGGCAAGCTACCTTGTGGTCATTCGGATATTAACTTGGACAGCTGACCTATCTGGGTCTCGAGTCCTTGAATTGATGCTTGTTGATTTTTGAGTACTGTCTCGGTGTTCTGGAAACGAGTTTTTGACACCAAGATGAATTTGGATAGCATCTCCTTAAGGTTCGGCTTCTTTTCGGGTTGATATGGTGGCCGTTGAAAATTCTGAGGATTTTGTGGCCTTTGATTCTGTTGACCATCCTAAGAGAAATTTGGGTGGTTTTTCGAACCTGCATTATAAGTATTACTATACGGGTTATTTTGAGATCTAAAATTATTGTTACCCATATAATTGACTTGCTCCTCTTCAGTTGCAGGATTGAATGGTGGGTATTCTGTATGCACACCTCCTCCACTTTGATCGCACCTCATCACTGGATGTACCTGCGTAGAACCAAGTAAACCATCAATTTTTTTGTTCAGAAGTTCTACCTGATTTGTCAACATAGTGACTGAGTCGACGTTATAAACGCCTGCTGTTTTTGTTGGCTTAGTCCTCATGACTTGCCACTGATAGTTGTTCAGTGACATCTCCTCTATGAATTCATAGGCATCTTCTGGTGTTTTATTATTGATGGTTCCATCAGCAGCTGCATCAATCATTTGTCTTGTCAAAGGGTTCACACCATTGTAGAATGTTTGGACTTGCAACCATAGGGGTAAGCCATGGTGTGGTCACCTTCTTAATAGATCTTTGTATCTCTCCCATGCATCGTAAAGTGTCTCTAAGTCCATCTGCACAAAAGAAGAAATATCATTACGCAACTTAGCTGTATTTGCCGGTGGAAAATATTTTAATAGAAATTTTTCGGTCATTTGCTCCCAAGTGGTAATGGATCCTCGTGGTAGTGAATTCAACCACTGTTTAGCTTTGTTCCTCAGTGAAAAAGGGATAACCAAAGGCGAATGGCATCATCAGAAACGCCATTAATTTTGAAAGTGTCTCACAGTTCTAGGAAATTTTCCAAGTGCGTGTTGGGGTTCTCATCTTGCAAACCATCAAACTGAACAAATTGTTGTATTATCTGAATCGTGTTAGGTTTTAGTTCAAAATTGTTAGCAGCAATAGCAGGCCTAACTATTCTTGACTCAGTTCCTGTAAAACTAGGTTTAGCATAAGCATACATAGTGCGAGGAGCAGGATTCTGATTTGCTAATTCAGCGGGTATGACTGGAGGTAGCGGATTGTCTTGATTTTCAGCCATCTCTTCAGTAGTAGTTGAGATATCGTCCTCTTGCTCTTCCTCTATGTATCTTAAGCTGCGCCTAATTTCTCGTCGATTTCTACGAGCTATACGATCAATTTCCTCGTTAAAAAACAATGGTCCCAACGGGTTTCTTCTAGTCATACACTACCAGAACCTGCCAAGAGAAAAAGAAAGAAAGTTAGTAAAATAAAAATAGAAATAAAGTTAAATTGCAAGAAAAATAAATGGCTAAAGTAATAAAAATTTAGTGTTCCTAATATTTCAGTTCCCCGGCAACGGCGCTAAAAACTTAATCGCGTGATTCGTAACAAGTAATAAATATTTATAATAAAGATCAAACCTAGACTAACTATTCTCACGACGAAAAGGCAAGCGCACCTATAGAACAATAGTATAGTAATGGCAAGACCGGGATATCGTACCCAAGGGAACCAAAAGTACTAGTAATAACTATCTTTTTATTATTTAACCTAGAAATAAAAGGGGTTGTTTATTAAACTAATTGACTAAACTAATTAACTAATTAAAGTAAAGCGAAGAGAAAATTTGGGAAAAGACTTGAAGAGAAGTGATTAATAAAGACGACACCCAAAGAGGAATCTACTTAGATATCACTTGTTATCTAACTTTAAACCAGACGATTTATTCACTTGACTTGATCCGTGAGACTCCCTAACCTATGTTATTATCCCTTTCGAGACTAATAACGCCTAACCCTCAGTTTAATTAATTGAAATCTCTTTCTAATTAAAACCCTTAGGGAAGCAGTAAATTGATCTATGGACTCCCATATTAGGTTTCACCCTAATCCGACAAAGTCTCGTAACCCTATCTCTAGGCGTTCGATCAACTCCGCTTAATTATGCCAAATCTACTCTCAGACAGAGTCTATTCCTCCTCTTCATAAGCACATTAAATCATGAGTCAATACCCGGCATATTAACTCAAGCATTAAAACGCATAATTAAGAACAAATCACTTATTTATCATATAGTTCAGATAATAACAAGATCCATCATAGGTTTCATCCCACTTAGGTATCTAAGGGGTTTAGTTCATAATAAGATAAGAGTACATCTCAAAAGTATAAGAATAACAAAACATGAAGAAAACTCTAAAACTTCTGAAGGGATTCTGAGAGAGATCTTCAGTCTTGGAGTAGCTCTGGCTTTTAGGATGGATCATCTGGCTACCTTCAAGTAATTCCTGTTGTGTGGTTTCGTGTTCCGGAAAAATTCTGGAAGAGCCCCCCTCACTAGGTCATACTTAGGGTGTTTATGTTGGCTTTGGATGGCTTTCTTCTTCCCTAAGTATCCTTTTTCCATGTAAAATACAACTCTTTGAAAAAGGGACACACCTGTGTGCCACGGCTGTGTGACGTGTTTGCCAGACCGTATGGCAAGGCTTAGGTCGTGTGATCTTCTTGATTTGGTCCGTTTTGTCCCTTTTTAGCTCGTTTTAGGCTCCTTTTGACTCTTGGTGCTTTCCTGAGTACAAAACATGAAATAACCGGATTAAGAGCACTAAAATCCACAAATCTAATAGTAAATATCCATAAATATGCTAAGTATTTGGGGTAACAATATGTATAATTTGGCGTTCATCACCAAGTATCTCGGTAGAATCTTTGTTAGTTCCAGATTTTCAGTTTAATTGAATAAATTGTTAGCTATTTTTGTGTTAAGGTAGTTTCTTTGTAAGCCTATAAATATAGACATTTATGTTTTGTTTTATCAATTCAATGTTCATCAATAATAGAATAACTTTGATGTATATTATAATTGTCTCTTTCACATTTCCTTCTTCAACACAAATTTTCTACTGCAACAAGAAGCTCACCAGTCAAATAGTTTGACAATAAGTCTAGTATTATGGACATGGATGAGACCCCAAGTAATTGAGGGGGTATAGGTCCACTAAGATTATTATAAGTAACAGTCAGCCCAAGCAAACTCTTGCATTTGCCTATACTTGGAGGAATGTTGCCCTAAAGATTGTTAAAATCTAAACCAACTTTTGTTAACACCGATAAATTTCCAATAGAATGGGGAATAGTCCTGGAGAGAAAATTAATATAGGCGAAAAATTTGTTTAGCTTTTGAAGCCTCCCAACCTCAAATGGTATAGGACCTGATGGTTTTCTGATGCAAATAATACCTCCAAATTGACGAGATTACCAATCCCATTTGGGATTCTTCCCATTATTTTATTCTCTTCTATTTCTAACCGTAAAAATGTGTTGGAAAAATTGCTGACACGTTTAGGAAATACCCCTCCAAAATTATTGTCACTAATAAATAGAAATTCTAATTTGGTATTATTGAAAAATAATCAATTTATTTAAACCAATTCAACTTGTTCAACTATTAATTTTTGTCCCAATTTTCGATTTTTATTAATTTCAAGCAGTTTTCAATTCAATCGGTTCAATTCCTTTGTTCGGACTGTTAAATTGATCGAGTCTTGATCCAATCAATTTGACAAATTAATCCGATCTTGTTCTAGTAACACTGATTACATTATTAAGTCTTGATGGAATCTAAATTTAGGTATAAAAGTGGACCCAAAAAAATATAAATACCAGAATGAACCTAGTTATCTTTTATTCAAAGATGTATTAACTTTAAAAATGAAAAATTGGTGCCTGAAAGACTGTATGAATATCTATTATTAGTAATAGTAACAAAAACCATAGTCTACAATTTTTTTAAAAAGTTCTTTTTCATGTATTTGATATTTCTACTAAAGATCATATTTATAGATGCTTAAATTCAGCTATTAGTCTCTACATTTTGCAAAAGTAGATTTAGTTCATGTAGTTTAATTTGATCAATTTTAGATCTTTTATTTTTTTAAATTGATCAATTTTAATCCTTGAACTTTTTAAAATTTGAAATTTTAGTTTTGACTTGAGCAATAGTATTTAAATTTTTTTGGTTAAATGTAATTATTAATCATGTACTACGCGTATGGTTATATATTTTGTCCATATGCTCCAATTGGATCATTTTAAACCCCTATGCTTTTCAAATTTTGAAAATTTAATCTTGACGCATGTAGTAGCCCAAATTTGACCGAGCTGAAGATAGAATAAAAAAGGTTAAATAAATAAGTATTTATTTATTTTAAAGTCCATTAAAAGTCTATATACGGAGTCCAAAAGAATTAAAACCTAGCAACCCAAATACACCCGATAGCCCATACCGGTTACTACCTAAAACCCAGCTAGCCCACTACCCATATGCCCAAAATACACTCGTAGCCCAACTTAAACCAAACCAGGTTACACCCAAGCCTAAATAACAGACCCTAGACTAAAGTAGCCCAAAAGGCCCAAAGTGGTAAAAACAGACAAGAAAACCCTAGGGTTTCTTGAGAACGCAGCGCCGCAAGGAGTTTCTGGAAGTTTCGGGCACTCCAAACGACGTGACCTTTCATCTCACAGATTCAACGACCCGATCGTCGCCACTAAGCACGCCGTGGGCTCTATCACCACTAGACTTCAGGCCTCTATCAACGCCAGTAACCCTTCCAGCACCGAGATCTTCGGGGTACCTGCAAGAAAAGGAAAGAAATCAAAGCAAAAAGGCAACAGATATACTAGAACAGGAAATGGAAAGAAATCTTTTGATTTCTTTCCAAAATAGGCAGTAGTCTGAGGCTATAAAGCCTTTCGCAAAATCTGTAAATAGGGGGCCCTTTTTTTTATGAGAATATACACAATACAAAAAACACAGAGATAAAGATTTACTAGCGGTTGTATTCATTCAAAGCAGAAGGAATAAAAAGCAGTTCTTTTTCGTTTCTTACGGTAATCGAATCATTTTTTTTATTTTTAATTTACCTATTTGTTTTCTGACCTGAGCACACAGATTTTAGATGTAATAAAAGAAAATAAAAGAGAAGGGAGGTTACCTGACGATTGGCGAAGGAAAAGAAGGGTTTTTCAAACCCTAACCACCGTGCGCGGTGTTCCTTAGGGCGGCGCATGGGCGCGTGAGGCCGACGACCGGGGCGAGGCCTACAAAGGCCAGAGCCTGGAGTTTCTCTCCTCTCTCTCTCTTTCAGAGAAAATTTTAGGTTTTTTTTTTAAAAATCGGGTTTCAAATGAGTTTAAGGCTGAGAAGTTGGCTTATATAGCCTTGACAAAGCGACATCGTTTCATGGCCCCAGGATCCGCGCGTTGACCCGATTACCCGGGGAGGATCCACGTGTTTTTGAGGATTGGATTAATTACCCAATTGATCCTTCTACCTTTTTTGTGATTACAATTAAGTTTTATTTTATTTATGATTTAACCCTAATATTTTGTCTTAGTTGTGATTTAATCCCTGAAGTAGCTGCTTTAAGTCCAAGTTTAAAACGCAGTCGTTTTGGGAATGGGGAAATTTTCCCAATGAGTCCCTTTTGTTTTGCGCGCGTTTTAATTAGGACCTAAATTCAGTTCTATTTCTTTTGAATTCGCCCAGTAATTTTGCTGAACTTTAAATTTAGCCCTATATATTTATTTTTATTATTATATATATATTTCATATATAGTAATTTGTTTTTGTTTTTGACCTTACTTTTATATTATATATTGTAAGATTATTTTATTTTATATATTAATATTATTTATTATCTATTATTTTCACAAATTATTATTTTTTACATCATTATTTTTATATTATTATTATATTTTTACTTGTATTATATATATTTATTAATTATTTTTATACATTATTTTTACATATATACTTTCATTATTTTACATTATGTCATTGTTATACTATCATATTTCTTATTTCCTATACATTTAAAATATATTTTATTACATAACATTTTTATATTTTTATTTTTATTCTCAGTATTACTTTTTTTATATGTTATGTATATCATATATTATCTATTATATTATTTATGTTTATATTATTCATTATATTATTTATAATTTTAAAATTTGTAAATTAAATTATATTTTTAACTCATATTATACACATATATTTAATTATTAATTATTTATTTATTATGTATTATTTCATTTTAAACTGATATTTTATATTATGAATTATTTTACATACTTTTAAATCAATATATTTTATATATAATTATTATTCTTTTATAAATATTTTGTTAATATATATTGTATATTAAATACTATTTTAAAATTATTATTAAATATCCTGTTTTAGTTGTGTTATATGTATATTTTGTTAACAATAGCTCATTTCATTTTATTCTATATTGCATATATCATGTGCTAAATGTTATTTTATTATTTGATATTACATTTTATGAACATGTACATTGATATTGTATTACTTTGTTGTATATCATGCATTATTTTTAATTATTACTTTGTATGTTTGTATGTTTTGTTTATTCATTTTCAATATATGCTATGTATGTCGTTGAATGCATTTGCTATGTATATTATTTTTATATGTATGTATCTAATACATGATTTTTGTATTATTGCCACTGTATCGTTTAAATACATGTTTTGTTCATTTATAATTGCGATATTCTATTCCATAACGATAATGTGATTCCTCATGCATTAACTAAAATAAAATTCCAAAGTTTTCAAAAATATAAAGGCAATGCTTGGTGCTTGGAAATTTCGAGAAAATTAATGCCCTAACTTATTGGGTTGCGACTCTTCTCATTGAGTTCGAATAGTCAAGTACCCTTCTAAGTTTTTAAAGGTTTTCTAAATACAAGCCACGATCTTGGAATTTCAAAGCAATATGTCCTAACTTATTGGATATAGCATTTTGTTGTTTCAAGATAGGGATTTCCAAAAAAAAGGGTTAACTTAGTGTCGATACTTTGATACGAGTGAACCCCAATTTTCAAATTTAAAATATTTTAAAGAGGACTACATCTTAAAATTTTTGAATTTTCGACATTAAAGACACTTGATAATCAATTAGGTACCAATTTTTGGGTGTTATGAGGGTGCTAACCCTTCCTCGTACGTAACCAGCTCCCGAACCTGTTTTCTGATTTCGTAGACCAAAACTAATGATTTTTAAACAAAACATTTTATAAGGTGATCCAATCACACCTAAAAAGATTGGTGGCGATTCCCGTTTTCGTTTTTATTAAAGTCAATTCCCATTTTCCAAAACTCGATTTAAAAATGGTTTTAAAAATGGTCTCGACAACGCAAATGATAGCCATTAATCTAGTAATTGAATTTTTAGTGTGTAATATGTAGGAATAACAAGTTGACATGACATTACATATATAATAATATATTTGCCGCATGACTTAATGAATTTAATAATTATTATTTGGTGAGGGCTAAAATTTTAAATTTTAAAAAGTACCGTGACTAAAAATGACCAAATTAAAGTAAATAGACAAAATCCACAAATTACGTAAAGTATAGGGACTAATAGTAAATTTTAACCTTTATATATACATTATTTTGAAAAAATGAAACAATATAAATTAATTTTATAAATTTTGCTTAATTAAACTTTTGTTCAATAAACAATTAAAACATTGCAAGATTATGTCACACTATAACCTAGGTGAAAAAAATTTATCTAATGATAAATTTATTTAAAAATTGAATTGAAAATAAATGGAGTCAGTAGTTGGAATGGTTTAGTTAAATTACGATGTTTTGAGTTCAAATATCATAAAGTATATATTTTTTAGATTTTACATAATTTAAATTACAAAATCATTATATTTGTTATTTAATAAAAGGATTGGTTTTTGATAATTACTCAATTGAGTTGAGACCTAGTCTGTAACACCCCAAACCCGGCCTAGACGTTACGATCGAATCTGGCGTGTCACATTGAAGCGTTATTAGAGAAGTCATGTTTTATCTAAAATCTTTCTTAGTGTTTAAAGAATATTTTCGTTTTAAATTAAAGTGAATGGAAGTCATGCACTGTAGGATTCAAGAAAAGAGGAGGTGAGTCAATTAGATTGCTTAAGTACCTAGCTCTTCCATGCTCCAATCCTAGACATGCACACATCCATTGCCACACTTTAAGCTTATTACTTGTCCATGAGCAACAAATTAAGTTTAAGTCTATTTAAAATATTTATTTCCTTTGAAAACATTTACGTTGCGGAAGCTTTGCTCGGTTATCGTGATATTTTGAAAATAAGTAACTTTTATAAAACACGCCCTAGAGCTAACCAATTTTAAGGAATCAATTTAAGTGATGTGAATCTCAAGTTGAAAATGATTTAAGTAATTTAAAAACCCAAAATAAAAATAATAAAGCGACCTTATTACAACTTTAACCAAAATAGAAATAATAAAAAATAAATGCGAAATTTAAAAGGAAGCTAATTGAAACTTATTTTAAAAAAAAAAACCAGAAATTTAATCTTCATGGCCACTCTGAATCTTGCCCAGCTCCAAGTCCACCAACTAGGGCTCACCTGCAAGGATGGAAGAGAAAGGGGGTGAGTTTGGAAAACTCAAGTGTATGGAAAACCCATCCAAAGCCCAAGTCACCAAGCCCATTGGGCCTAAGCCCTATTCAGATAGAAGCGGCATCGGGTCAAGCCCTTTTCGAATACAAGAATTGGGCCTTAGCCCTTTTTAGATAACAGTTGGTCTGTAGGCCCATTCCAAAATGTAATGTACATATTCGTGTATGCAAGCCCAACCCACTTATAACCAACCGCTACACTCCAATTGTACTAGCCCTACACTCCATATGGGGAATAGCTCAACCCACCCCGCTACACTCCACGCTTGCAAAGACTGCTGCTCAGATATCGAGAAGTTGAGGCAAAGCCTCCAAAGACGTGGACAAGCCACTTTCAAGATTTCCTCCATCAATAACCCATCCCATGCGCCGATAATAATAACATGGCATACAAGAATAGTAATAAATCAAACATGCATTCAGTCAACCTTATCGATAATAATAACATGGCATGCAAGAAATAGTAACGATCAAACATGCATTCAGTCAACCTTAACCTTAGGGGTATATCAGTAATTTTGCTCCTAGGGGTAAATCTGTAAATTTTCCACCTATAAAGGTATTTCAGTAATTTTATCAATTTTAAGGCTTCTCATGAGTGTTACAGTCTTTACTAGTCCATTTTTCATCACAGTAATTTATTTGTCTCAATTTTACAATTTTAACCATTGGGCCCTAAAACCCTTAATGGGCCCTACAGTGTCCACTAGCAATTTAAGCCCATTTAATTCAATTTTTATGACCAGTTTACCGGTTTAAGCAGTTTCGATTCCACAGTCTAACAGAACATACTTATTGCCTATTTTTTATTATTTTACCCGTATGGGCCCGTAAGCCCATTGGGCCCAGTTTTAGCCTATCGATGCCCAATTACAGAAGTACATGAAATTTCACACACGACTAACTTACCACTTTGCGATTTCAGATCTAATGATTTCTAAACGTCTTGTGAGCACTCACACACTCACAAGCCCATGAAATACCAGAATTTTGGCATTTCGGCTTTTACCGAATTGAACTATGAGAGGGTGTTCGATACACACATGTTTCGCGACGAATGCTACTGGAATCCCTTACGATGTCCTACAATTGGTTACCACAATTCTTAGATTGCAACCCACAACAACCAATCCCAATATTCACCTACCCATATTCGAACCATGCCCCTAAAGCCTTTAGAATCTTACCTTTTTGCCGAAAACTGATGACCAGGTCTAAGTCTAGTTGCTCCAAAGATCCAAGCCTTCGATCAAACCTCTTGAAGACACTAATCACCAAAATAAGTCATCGGTTAAAGACCCTTAAAGCCCTATGCCCAAATCGACAGCCTCCCTAGATTTTAGGGACTTCTACTTTTCTAAATTGTAAAATAAGACTAGATCTGAGGTGATGAGCACTTACCACTTATTCCTCTTTGATTTCTATGTAGATCTGAAGCAAATCTATCCTCTAAATAATAGTAGAACTCGAATCTAGGAGATCTGAAGTTTCGGCTATAAGTCCCTAAATCTATGGTATTTTAGCCTTTTAAGTGACGAAGAAGATGACGATTTGAGGCTATAACTTTGAAGTAATGTTGCCGACAAATACTAAGGGTTTAGAGAATATGAAAGTTGATCAAAAAGAACAAAAATAACTGAAGGATTTTGGCTTGGAGAAATCGGCACAAGAAGTGAGTTTTCGAGATTTCGGCTTTTATGGCAATCGGCTATGGAGGTTTTAAGAAGGATGGGATCGACAGAGGAGGTGAGTAAGGTGATCAGAAGGTTTCGGCTAGAAGAAAAAGCAAAAAGGAAGAAAGAAAATGGAGGAAAAAGAGAGGAAAAAGAAATCAGCAGCCAGGAGAAGGAATTTACATTTTTGGCTTTTGTGAGAACTCAGAAAGGATGAATGACAGTGAAAGCTTTCAGGTAGCTAACCCTAATTCTCCAAGACAGAAAAAGAAAAGAACCTAACCCTAATATCAACTAAAACAATCAGCCCAACCTCCCTAAGGCCCTTGCCGAAATTCACTTAAGTGATCACATGCCCGGCACATGCCTAAAATTAAAAAGTAACAATATGCCTACCTTGCAACTTAAACCCTGGACCTTTAATTCCTTCCCAGACGCCATTTTTTTTAGTAACTTAGTGGCGCCACCTTGCCACTTTACCAAGGCCTTATTTGTGTCCTATTTTACCACCTCAACTTTAAAAGCCCATATCGCCAGAATCCTCTCTTCCAAAATTAAAATTCAGGAATTACCTCGAATTAAATTTACTCTTGGGCCTTTTTTTTCTCCACACCATAAACCCTTCGTAATTTATTTAATTACTAAACTAAACATATGAAATAATAATAACATCCAAATTATTCGGGCCATTTTCCACCCGAATCCAGACTCAAGGCCCAATACTTCTAGGCCCAAAAATCAGGGCGTTACATAGTCAATTGGTGACATCAACTCAGTCAATCCTTTAAATAAAATATAGATAAGTGATAGTGTTTGTTTTCCAAATCCAATAACAATTTTACTTTGATACAAAAATTGTATGACTCAATATTTTCTATTTTTTCTCGAAATTTCATTTGTATGTTGTAGACACTCAATTTTGCCCGGCCCATTTCAGTATTTAAAATAATAAACCCCAAAAAATAAAAATAAAACAAAGTCCAAGTCCAGTACAAAATTACAAACATATAATTTGGCCCAATCAAAATGGCCCATTACTTGAAAAGATTTAAGGTCCATCTATAAGCTTGACTCATATGGAAATATAATCTTTAAGGATATGCAATTTTAGATATGATATGCAATCTTAGATATGATATGCAATCTTAAAGATATTATCTTGTAATCTTGGAGATTTAATTTGTAGATATCCTTTAATCTTAACCGTTGATGTAATTGATCTGTACCATTGGATTTAGGGAGGCTCAACTATAAATAGAGGCCTCTCCCTTCATTGTAAATGACTTGAGTTTTGGGAAGCAATAAGAATTCTTGAGAGTATTCACTCAAATTTCTCTCCCTCTTGCGTTCTTACTATTTGTGGTTTGTTCTTATTTTATTCTTCGTCTATTTTAGTTTTTCAACATTTTTTATTTTAATTTCTTCATTTTTCAAATATGTATATTTATTCCTATCATTTATACATTTGATTATGTATTTTATATATTATAATATTTAACCTTTTATATAGTTTATTTTCAAATATATATTTTCTATGCATGTATATAAATTATATTATATATCATGTATATCGTATATCATCTATTATATTATTTATGTTTCACATTATTCATTCTATTATTTATAATTCTAAAATTTGTAAATTATCATTATTAAATATCATATTTTTATTTGTATTGTATGTATATTTTGTTAACAATTACTCACTTTATTTTATATTTTTATATATACTCATTCTTTTATATATTTTTATATTGTATATATCATTTATGTATTAAATGTTATTTTACAATTATTATGTGATGTTGTATTTTATGAACATGTACATTGATATTATATTACTATTTTTTTATATATCATGCATCATTTTTAAATTAATTATTACTTTGTATGTTTGTATGTTTTGCTTATTCATCTTCAATATATGCTATGTATAGCTTTGTACGTATATTGTTAAGATTTGCTATATTTATTATATGTATGTATCTAACGTATGATTTTTATGTTATTGCTAACATATTGTTTAGATGCATGTTTTATTATTGCAATATTCTTTCTTATATGTTACAATGTGTATGATTCTTTACATATCAATAAAAAAGAGATTCTAAAATTTTCAAATAAAAAAGGCAATGCTTGGTATTTGGAAGCTTCGAGAAAGGTGATGCCCTAACTTACTGGGTTGCAGCTTTTCTCGTCGAGTTCGAATAGTCAAGCACCCTTCTAAGTTTTTAAGGTTTTCAAAATATGAGCAACTGTCTTGGAATTTCAAAGCGTTGTGTCCTAACTTACTGGATATGGCGTTTTGTTGTTTCAAGATAGGGATTTTCAAAAAGGCTAGCTGAGTTTCGAATGTCTTAAAAATATTGCATCCTAACTTATTGGATGTGATATTTTGATTCATTTGATACAAGTGAACTGTAATTTTTTTAAGGGGATTACATCTTAAAACTTTCAAATTTCTGACATTAAAGACACTTGATAATCAATTAGGTACCAATTTTTGGGCGTTACGAGGGTGCTAACCCTTCCTCGTACGTAACCGACTCCCGAATCCGTTTTCTCGACTTTCGTAGACCAAAACTAATTATTTTAAAACAAAATGTTTTAAAGGTGATCCAATCACACCTAAAAGATTGGTGGCAACTCCCATTTTCGTTTTTCTTAAAGTCGATTCCCATTTTCCAAAACTCGATTTAAAAATGGTTCCGACATATGTGATCTTAGAACAATACCAAATGTGTTATTGGAAATGTTGGAACCTTACATACAGTCCTTAAACTCCTCATCTTGTACTAGGCTTAGGAATACACATAATACTTCTCATATAATCATATCTAAAATATCAATGTTTGATCTAACTTCAGCTTTTAGAGAATCAACATCAAAGCTCAGCTTCATTTTATTACAGGTCTCACATGAATACAGTTTATCATCATGTAAGACGGAAGACAAAAACATCAAAGACAACAAATAAAATAAAAAAACATCATTAAAACTTTTTTTTATTCCCTTTAAATAATTTCATTCCACTAAGGAAGCATAAGCAACAATGGGGCTCCTCACTTGATGCACTCCATCATCCCAAATCAATGAACCAGAGATCATTGAATTTCCAATTTCAGCTCCCACTGTCCCAATAAACGTTAGCTTTTGGCCAAGAGATTTGAAAGAAAGTACACTTGGTTGAACCTGAATTATGAGACCCGGTGGAGCATTAACGACCACCTTGTAAGTTGACACTGGCAATCCAACGTTCGTCACCGTCCGATGAAAGACTCGAGTGATTGAATTTCCGGGAGTTGTGGATAATGTGAAAGAAGGATAATTTAGATCCCACACCACTCCGTTTGTTTCTTCGGAACAAGTGAAGTTGCTTTCGGTTATGAGCTTGAGTTGTTTAGGGGTATATCCTTGTCCACACAAAAATTTAACATAATCGATCTCGCCGGCATCGTATACCAATCCTGATTGGGCTGCTTGCGCAGGGTTTATATGACCTGCACCATATGCGAATTCGGCTTCGAGGTTGTTCTTGGAACTCATTGGAAAAGCTGTTGTCATTAGGGCAGATTTAATGGCAGCAGGGGACCATGTTGGATGAAATGATTTAACATAAACGGCTGCACCAGTTGCATGGGGACATGACATGGATGTGCCTGAAATAATGTTGCAAGGAACAATTCTTGTATCATCCTTAGTTTCTGTCAATGGGACAGCTTCAGACCATGCTGCTAAAATGTCAACCCCAGGTGCTGTAACATCAGGCAGCATCCAATAATGTCTTTAAGTCCTAAAACAAAAACATCTAAAAAACCGGACCAAACTAAACGACTTCACCAGAATTAATTTAATTTACCTTAAGGATGTCTGGTGTAGCAGGGCTAGGACCTCGTGATGAAAATGATAAAATGAACGGAGCGAATTGATCATCTTCAACATTAGTCTTGAATATTGTTGCGGTGGGGTTTCTATTTCAAACACAGCAACCATAAAACAATGATTAAAGCACTAAATCAAGTTGAATGAAACATAATTATGTTTGGTAATGTAGTATCTATACCCTGTTGTGTTCACGTAATTTAAAACATTCCTTCCATCATCCAAGTTCAAGTTCGAAAGAGGTAAACTATAAGTAAAAACATAATCTTTGTCTGCGCCGCTTTGAAACACTGCACCGATGGCAACGGCTTCGGCCGGACCTGTACCGTCGCTATTATAGTCACAGAAAACAATTTTGCCTTTCACTAAGGTTTCGTTCAATGTTCCTGGAACGCAAAACCTGGCATTTCCATGGCATTAGGATTATGATTCAGAGTTGAATTTTATAGAATAAATTTTGAGATTATTGTTGAATAAATCACCATGAAATACAAAGATATACCTTGAATCCTCGGATGTATAACCTTGAGATGTGTTCGGAACAGCTGCACCGGTGATAAACGGGTACATTTTTCCCTTTAGATCAAATGTGTTTATGGAGGTTCCCTAGAAAAATAACACATAACCATAGGTCCAATCATTAGCACATCTAAATATGCGCTAAACAAGAAAATTTTAAGGAACTTTCTTACCTCATAGATCTTGCCATTTCCGAGCTTGACCATAGTGATAAACTTTCTATCAATGGTACTGGCAGCTACTGATGAAGACCAAGGCGAAAAGTTTGTGATTGATGACAGAATAGGACCACTATTACCGGCAGAATTCAATGTCAAGACACCATTTTTCATCGAATGGAAAGCTCCGATAGCAATCGTATCATCAAAATACTCCGATGAGAAGAAACTCCCAACAGAAAGGGAGATTATGTCGACGCCATCGGCTATCGCATCGTCAAACGCTGCGAGAATGTCTTCATCATAACAACTATCGGACCAACAAATCTTGTAAACTGCTATGCGAGCCGATGGCAGTTGGCACCCCACCACGAGCTGTCCCTTTGGCTATCCCGTATAAGCTTGCCTTGCTAACTAAGCCACCAGCAGCTGTTGATGAAGTGTGTGTCCCGTGACCTTCGGAGTCTCTCGGGGATTTGTAATCGTATGGACTGATATCTCCATTAGCTCGATAATACTTAGCTCCAATTATTTTCCTGAAAGAGAATTGCAATTATTCAACCAGTTAGACCTACCGATTGAATCTGAATTTTTAATAATTGGTTTTGACTTTACCTATTGCAAGTGAAATTGGCTGAGCTTTGGCGGGTGCCTTTCCATTTTTTGGGAATCGGACCGAGTCCGGTGTCGTTAAAGCTTTGAGATTCTGGCCAAATCCCAGTGTCAAGCATTCCAACGATAATGTCGCTTTCGATGATTGATCTTTTCACCTTTTTGTTGAATCCCATGAAGTCCCATGACCTTGTTGTATGAAGCTGCTTCTTTTGGCTACGGAAAACTGATACCACCCCATCTTTTTCTGTAAAAAGAAATTAAACCCGAAGTTACTAACATAATGGAGGAGACACTGGAGTTTTAAAATTATAATTTTGGCCAAGGAATTTTCTCGAGAAACCTCTCAGTTTAGCTGCTTCATCTTTGGTCAATTTGGCAGCAAATCCATTGAAGCTCCTGTGGTAGCTGTAGAGCAAAACTTCTGATCCAACTGTACTGCTGCATTCTTTCATAAGCAGAGTTAGAAAATCTCGATAAAAAATTATTAAACTCTGGTTTTTATCCCTCTACTATGCTATAATTACAGTTTTAATTCTTGTATTTAAGGCATAATTTAATTTTTCTACTTTTTATAATATTATTAATTAGTACATAACATTATTAATAGTAGTTGTGATTAAAATTCCTAAGTGAATTTATATTTAAAACACTGCTGCCAGGGGCATAGACAAGTGGGCAGAAAGTGACCTTGCCCCTCTCTAAAAAAAATGAAAAATTTACTTTTTAGATCTTTAAATTTTATGAAATTATAAGTTAGTATAATTGTAACGTTGCACTTTTGACTCCCTTAAAATTTATGATTCATCTTTTCCCCAAAGTAATTTATGAGTTGGAAGACATGCTTTTGAAAAAACAAATTCACATTAGCATTTAAACTAATGAAGCTTTCTGTTTGAACTAACAACGATATTATAAAGGTAAAAAGTAGAGAGATTAAATTACGCAAAATAAAGGTACTTGGACTAAATCCCAAATTCAAGTATGATTGAAGAACAAAACCATAATTAGACCTAAAAATCCAAAAGGGCATGCAATTAATAAGAAGATGAAGAACCTGGGAAGAACTTCATGAAGCATACAGGTGTGAAGGCTTGTAGTTGAAACCTTGCCCTTTGGCAGGTTCCCCATGTAAACAATGTAAACCTGTCTTTTATTAGAGGAACCATGGTGCACCACATAAACATGGAAAGTGTGAAAATGATAAGCGATGCTAAAACCAGACTAACAAATACATGTAAAAGCCATACTTACTTATCTCATTAATGAATGAACTCACATATTTAATACAAAAGAGAAAGAGACTTTTAGTGTTTAACTGACACTAACAGATTAACTGTAGTTACTAACAAACTGACTAACTAGCTGTTAACTCTTAACTCTATCATGCCCCGAGCTTGTCAAACTCCTCTCCATATTTCCAGTTCCATTGACTGAAACCCGAAGTTGACTTGTAAACTTGTTATGTTGACTTGCTGATAAAGGTTTGGTTAATATATCTGCAACATGTTCTTGCCCTGGAACATGTCCAATCTGAAACAGTCCTTCTGCCACTTTCTCTCGTACAAAAAAGAGATTTAACTCAACGTGTTTAAACTTTAAGTGTAGAACTGGATTCCCTGCAACAGCCACAGCAGCTGAACTATCACACCATACAAGAGCCTTGCCCCGAGGAGTAACACTTAGCTCAGCTAACAAGGACTGAATCCAGACCATCTTAGTGACAACATGAGCGAGACTTCTATATTCAGCATCTGCAGACGAGCGAGAGACCACCTGCTGTTTCCTCGAGCTCCAAGACACTGGATTGCCACCAAGAAACACACAGTAGCCTGACGTGGATCTCCGATCATTTACATCAGACCCCCAACTAGCATCTGAAAACCCCTCGAGCATGAGTTTTGAAGTCTTTGTAAAGGTAAGACCATAATCCAGTTTACCATGCAAGTAGCACAGTATCCTTTTTACAGCCTTAAAGTGTGTATCTACTGGTTAATGCATAAATTGACAAACTTTGTTAACAGCATATGCTATGTCTGGTCGCGTAATGACTACATACTGCAACGCCCCTACTAAGCTTCTGTAGAGATGAGCATCAGCAACAGGAGTACCTGCATGAGCTGATAGCTAAAACGTTATTACCATATGTGTTGGTACAGCATTTGACTTTTCCATAGAAGTTTTTCGCAAAAGATCACAAATGTATTTCCTTTGGTTAAGAGAAATCCTAGTGGACGTATACTGGACCTTTATACCAAGAAAATAATTTAGTCTACCAATATCCTTCAATGAGAACTGAGCATCAAGCCTTCGAACGAACCCATCGATGATTTCAGAGTTGTTCCCAGTTACTATAATATCGTCAACGTATACTAGAACAAACAATAGCTGTGACCCTGAACGATGGACAAAAAGAGAGCTGTCGGCCTTGGAAGCAACAAAGTCAGTAGCTAACAAAAAATCCTTCAATTTATGAAACCAGGCCCTAGGTCTTACTTGAGGCCATAGAGGGCTTTCCTTAAGTGACACACAAGCTGCTGTCCCTCGTGTCCTTGTTGCTCAAACCCCGAGGGCTGCACCATATAGATTTCTTCCTAAAGATCTCCATTGAGGAAGGCATTGTTAATGTCTACCTGCCAAAGAGACCAACCCATTGAGACTGCAAGAGCCAGTACAACCCGAATGGTAGTTGGTTTGACAACCGGGCTGAAAGTTTCCTAAAAATCCACCCCGGCTTCTTGTAGATAGCCTTTGACCACTAAGCGACCTTTATACCATGCAATGGACCCATCAGCATTGCGTTTGAGCTTAAAAATCCACTTACACCCCACTGCTCTCCTTCCTGTAGGCAAAGGCACAATATCCCATGTATGGTTAGCAAGCAATGCAGCATACTCAGCATGAGCAGTTGCAGATCAAGCTGGATGTTGAAGAGCAGCTGTAATAGAAGTAGGTTCCTCATCTCCCAAAGCAGAAGTGAATAATCTGGGCTTGAATATCCCACTTTTAAACCTTGTCTGCATTGGATGAGCATTGAGAAAAGGCATAGACTAGACAGGAGAGGCAGATCAATGTGCTATAGCAGATGGTGTAGATGAACTTTGTGCACCTGAGGAGTGAGTAGGAACCTCTATGGCTAATAAAGACTACCCATTATTATTCTCATGAGATGATATTGGTGGAGGTATAGGCGAAGACATAGCAGAATTAGAAACAGTTTCAGCCTGTACCATTGGAAAATGCGACTGACAACGAGCTAACTTTTCTATTTGTAATAAGGATTCAAGGGAAAACCCTCTTTGAAAGGGAAATAATGATTCATCAAAAATGACATGTCTGGAGACAAAAACTCGACCACTTTTGTCGAGACACTTATAACCCTTCTGATTCGTCCCAACACCAAGAAACACACATTGAGTAGACCAAAACTGCAACTTATGGTGATGATAAGGTCTCAAGAATGGATAACACGCACAACCAAAAACTTTGAGATATGAGTAGGACGATCTGACTTGATACAGACTCTACTTCTATAAAACAGGCGTTGGTAGTCTATTAATGAGATGAACACTATGGGCAAAAGCATAGTACCAGAAGTCCAAGGACAAGCCAGCCTGAGCCATAAGGGTCAACCCCATATCCACAATTTGCCTATGCTTCTTTTCAGCCACCCTATTCTGCTCGGAAGTGTTAGGACAAGTGACTAGATGCTGAATTCCAAGACGAGCAAGTTTTCTGGAGAGTGATCGATACTCCCCACCCCAGTCAAATTGAAGAATCTTGATGGTACGGCCAAACTAAATAGACACCATTTGTTTGAACTGAAGAAAACATTGCAAGACCTCAACCTTGGACTTAAGAAAATAAATCCACGTATAATGACTGTGCATATCAACAAAAGTAACATAGTAAAGAAATCCATTCGATTTTACATGGGAAGGACCCTAAACATCGATACTACTGATTCAAATGGTGTAGAATACACAGTTTTAGATGAGCTGAAAGGTAGCTTATGTGCTTTACCTATTTGGCAAGCGGAACAAACAGAAGAAACAATGTTGTTATTGAAAGAAATGTTACAGTTACGTAAAGCAACACCAAGAACACTAGAACACGGGTGTCCAAGCCTCCTATGCCATAATTCTATGGGGGAAGAATGCTGTGCAGTACACAAGTGAGCTGAAACAGATTGAAAAGCAACTCTAGTAGCACGAAGAGGTGGTTTAGACACATCGAACCGATAAAAACCCTCATGCATGTGGTCCACTAGAAGCATGTTCGTTGTCTGTATATCCTTCACAAAGCACATGAAAGGATGAAATTCAAAATATACTACATTATCTCTAGCAAATTGACCAGCTGACATCAAGTTTTTGCAGACAGTAGGTACATGGAGAACATTTTGCAGACGCAAAAGTCGAGAACTAGCCACTATACAAGCTGTACCTACATTAGCAATAGGAACAAAAACACCATTGCCCATAGAGACATGGTTCGTACCTATATAAGGAGCAACATTCGAGAGTGAAGTCACATCTAGAGTTACATGATTTGTCGCACCAGAATCTAGATACCAAACTTGGTCAAAGGGTCGAGAAGATGGATGAGAGAATGAGGATGTGATGGATGGACAATAGTGGCCACACGTGGGCACAGAGGAAATGCCATGACCGTCAACCTGATGATAGTTGATTGAAATTGATTGATTGGAATTAATCCCCGAATATGTTTCATCAAACCGGTGGTAGCAAGTTTGAACCAAATGCCCAATTTTTCCTCATAATTGACACTGTGGCATAGAGTGAGACCACCCACAACCATTTATATGACCCTTGCTGTGAAACCAGCCTCAACCACTACCCCGATGACCGAGTTTATACTCTAGTGGATAACTTCCTGAAGACTCAACATGCTTCGAATGATCAGCAATATCATGCTTTGAATGAGAAACCATATTTGCTTGCAAAGGTGCCTCTATTAAAAGATCTACTTGTCTTTTCTCACAATCAAGCAACATCTTAGTTAAGAGATCAAGAGACATGGGAGTAGCTGATGCAAGTACACGAATTGATTCATACTCCATCGAGAGACCAGCTAAAACAATACTGACCTGTTCTTGCTCAGAGATATGACTCCCAGCAGCAATGAGAGCATCACTTAAATTCTTTACTCTGGCCAAATAATCTTTGATTGAAAGATTGACTTTCTTGATAGAATACAGAGCATGACGCATGCTTGAAATCTTGACATTCGACTTAGCACCAAACCTTCTCTCAATAGCTGTCCAAACATCAAAACTTGTCTTGGCCATAGTGAGATGCACAAGTATTTCATCCGTAACCGTAGAAAGCAGCCAAGAAGTAAGAAATTTGTCCTGCTTCTTATGAAGAAGAGACAACGGATTAGCCACGAGTTGCCCATCAGGTCCAGGAACAAGAGGCTCAGGAATAGAGACCGTGCCTAGTACAAACCGTTCAAGCTCGTACCCCTCAAGAATTAGTAAAATCTGATGCTTCCACCGCAAGAAGTTACTTTCGCCAAGCTTGACTGTCTCATGTTTGGAGAAGTACTGGATATTCGACAAACAAGAAGAATTCTAACCTTGTGAAGGGAACGCCCCTTCGGTGTTGGAAGAATGTCGCGGTGTATTACTCATGAGAAAACCTCAGTAACCAGGATCGCAAACAAGAAGAAAGAAGAACCGAAAAAAATTGTGGCTCTTGATACCATGCTAAAACCAGACTAACAAATGCATGTAAAAGCTATATTTACTTATCTCATTAATGAATGAACTCACATATTTAATACAAGAGAGAGAGAGACTTTTAGTGTGTAACTGACACTAACAGATTAACTGTAGTTACTAACAAACTGACTAACTAGCTGCTAACTCTTAACTCTATCAAGCGAAAGCCTTACCAAAGGGGAGGTTTGGGCTGCTATTGTTGAGTTTTTGGAGCTTGATTTTGCAGTAGATAATGCCATGGAAAGGGGACTTTATATAAGTGTTTTGAGTGTGGTGTTGGTATAAACTCCATTGGATTCGTTAATTTTTGAAGCATTTAAGCATTGTTAAGCTCGCAAATCGAACAAGATTATTCATTGCCGCTTTTACTAATTACTATGATCTTCATTCTTCCATGAAAAATTTATTAAATAGTTCATTTATTATAATTGCAGAGATCTTTTTCCATTTTTTATATGATGTTCAGAAACTTGAGAAATTTGTTATGCTCTCCGTTTGGTTCTTGGGAAAATTGAGAAAGGGAAAATTCCAAATAATGATATTCAATTACTAGCTGGTTGATAGCTTCCTTCGGCAAAAAGTCCAAAACAATTTTGTTCTTTGCTTTGGGAATTCAGCTTGGCTAATGTTTTGATTCAGAAATTTTTTGACCTTAAAATAACTCATTGGTGCCGGAAAGAAACAATGTATGAAAATATGTTAGGGTCGTAAAACCTCAACAAGTGATGGTGTAGAATTCACCAAAAAAAATATTTTTTATATTTAAACAGTAAATAAATATTAATATAGAGACTAATGTTGATCTTATAGAAATGGAAAGATTTAAAATTATTGTTCGATTCAATCAGGTTGCACGTCTAGGCAATTGTCATGCCCACAACATGTGACAATCTTAAAAAAATAAAAAGGGGATTTAAAATATGATAAAAATAAAATAATAGAGATAATTGAAATCTAAATAATGATAAAAATAAGCAGAAATGAAATTCAATTAAATAAATTGATGTGATGAAATTCCAGCTTCAGGCTCGATTTTATTCCTATTTTCAACTAGACTTTAATAACAAGTCTTTTCCTTCAACCAATAAGTTAGTTATAGTGATCGAGGATATCTCAAACCACTAACTCTTCTATGCATAAATTAATTACAGAAACGGCCAACAATTAACTCTTACCAACAAACAACCATGAGATACACGTCTATAATTTAACTCTCTAGTAGCCTTGTGAATTAGAAGGGCCTAACTCGAACCAATGACCTCAATCGCACGAGTCGTTTAAATCTGATTGCAATGTCCTTTAACAAAATCCAACCAACTACTTAATTGGACACACCAATGTGTTCTTCGATAGACCAAATACGACAAACAATTGATGCGGTACCTCCAATTATATGCCTATCATCATCAAATCAACAAGCTTTTCTTGACTTGATAACAATACAACTTTATAAGATGACAGTGTCTATCTTCTTAATCAAAGAAATGACAAATATCAGTATGACGGTTTTTAAGTATGGCTTTGGATTTCATGGCTCTCTACCGAATTGTTTATTAGCCTAAAGCTAGATGGGAAATTCAGTTACTTGTGAAAATAAATATATTTAATGGATAATTGTGTATATATATAATATGTATTTAAAAAACAAAATATGTATTAAAGAGTTATCTAAAAATATCAAAAGATAAAATACTAAAAAATTAAAATATTATCCTAATAAAAAATTAAAAGCATTATTTTCACAAATAAATCCAAAAATAAAAGTTCTCAAAGTATATCTTTGTCCATCAACTTGTTCTTCAGCCCAAAACTTTTACAACAGCCCAATTTCTTAATCTTTTTGACTTTCCAAGTTTTCTTTTGCATCTGATCAAAAATCAAATATTTAATCCAAAACTAGTAGCATCTCATTTAATAATTTATCAAAATTAAGCACAATAAATATGTCAATTGGGTACATTATCAACCATCCAATGAATTTTTAACCGATACGTATCGACTAGAGTGAATTTTTTTCTTTTGAAAAATGGGTGCAAGGTTGGGTGAGATTTCTTTGAACAGTCAATTTGAAGCGATTATGGTAATTATTTGTCTCATTCCATCTCATCTCACTATGTGAAATTGCTATTTTACTATTGAATAAATATAGCTATTACAAGATAAAATTGTAAGCATGTCTTATCGGAAACCCCATAAGTTTTATGTTTAAATATTTTTTTAAAGAATTATGTTTAGATATTTACTTAACTTCAAAAAGACTGAAAATATCATATATATAACTGGTAAAAATTAAATTAAAGTAGGGCAAGGTGGGGCGAGGCACGGTGGGGGAATAGATATATCTAACATTCATGGGGTGATAGTGATTTTCAAGATTATACATTTATATCAAAGCAGGGGGTGGTAAAGTACAGTGTGCCAATTGTGAATGGATGGTGAATTTGGTAACATCCGCCCTCACCCCACTCCATTGCCATCCCTAATCAACTAGGGGAAAAAAACTTATCAATCCAATTATTAAGTTACATAACAAGAAAACTATTAACAATTCAAATCAAGGTACCTTCAAATTCGTTTTACAATCCGTGACTAATTCTTTTGAGATTCATGACTACCTCTCCCAAATTATCATTTTTAAAATTTGAATTTGAGTTCTCTCTCTAAAATTGCAATGTGATTTAGTATTACATCCGATACATACTTAGCTGATCAAATATTTCTACAAAATACCATACCCTTCTCAAGACTAGGAAACATTTAGTCCCTGTTTTTATTATTTTAATCGAGGGATAAAATAACATTTAGGCTTTCTGGGTATAGTAGAAAGAAATTTAAAAGAATAAAAAATTGAAAAAGTAGAAAAATAGAAAGAAGGAAAACCTAATTTTTATTTTCTTTGATGTAGTTGGTAGAAATGATCGAAAAATTGAAAGCAAAGTAATGTCCATTCATTACTTGATAGAGTTAAAAAGGTACCTATTAAGTCCCTCAGTTATAAGGATTGCATCAAATCAATCCATATGCTATTAAATGGATCATTCTGATCCATGTACTATTAAAAAAGAATTAAATAAGATTAAATTGTAACGGAGTTAACATTTAATGTTAAAAATGACATGAAAATCAATTTTTTTCAAACAAAAATTTCATTTCCAAAACAATAAAAAACTTTTAAAATATTAACCTTGTTAATGATAAATGCCATTTTAAATAGTAAATACTAAGTCCGTTGAAATTATGATTTATTTTATTCTTTTATTAGTAGAAGGATTAAATTGATCCAATAATAATAGATAAATTAATTTGATCATTTCCTTATAATAGAGGGATTTACTAAGTACATTCACCATTAAAAATAATTAACTCTGTAATTTTCTTTCCTATAATCAATTTTCTTCCTTACCAAACATACTTAAAATTTATTTTATCACAACAATATACATAATATTTCTCATATAATCATATTTAAAATATCTGCAGTATCAAATTTTGGATCCAAATTAAGCTTTTGAGAATCAACATCAAAGCTCAGATTCGTTTTATTACAGGTCTCACGTGAATACAACTTATTATCATGTAAGATAGAAAACTAAAACATCAAAGACAACAAATTAAAAACAAAACATTATTAAACTTCATTTTTTTTGTTTCTTTTGGAATTTAATTCATTCCACTAAGGAAGCATAAGCAACAATAGGGCTTCTCACTTGATGCACTCCATCATCCCAAATCAATGAACTGGAGATCATTGAATTTCCAATTTCAGCTCCCACTGTCACAACAAATGTGAGCTTTTGGCCAAGAGATTTGAAAGAAAGTACACTTGGTTGAACCTGAATTATGAGACCCGGTGAAGCATTAACAACCGCCTTGTAAGTTGACACTGGCGACCCAACGTTCGTCACCGTCCGATGAAAGACTCGAATGATTGAATTTCCGGGACTTGTAGATAATGTGAAAGAAGGATAGTTTAGATCCCACACCGTTCCGTTTGTTCCTTCTGAACAAGTGAAGTTACTTTCGGTTATGAGCTTGAGTTGTTTAGGGGTATATCCTTGTCCACACAAAAATTTAACATAATCGATCTCGCCGGCATCGTATACCAATCCTGGTTGGGCTGCTTGTGCAGGGTTTATATGTCCTGCACCATATGCGAATTCGGCTTCGAGGTTGTTCTCGGAACTCATCGGAAAAGCTGTTGTCATTAGGGCAGATTTAATGGCAGCAGGGGACCATGTTGGATGAAATGATTTAACATAAGCGGCTGCACCAGTTGCATGGGGACATGACATGGATGTGCCTGAAACAATGTTGTAAGTAACAATTCTTGTATCATCTTCGGTATCTGTCAATGGGACGGCTTCAGACCATGCTGCTAAAATGTCAACCCCAGGTGCTGTAAGATCAGGCTGCATCAAATAAACTAGATGAGTACTAAGAAGAGAATTTGACCATAAAATGTCAACAACTCGAACCCGTACAAACCAAACCCAACAACTACCTAACCCAAAAAAGACTTGAACCCAAGGATGACACCAGGAATTTTATGTTAGGGGCTGAAATAAAATTAAAAATTTTTGGAGAGTGAAAGCTAAAAAGTTTGTATTAAAATCGTAAATAATTAATTTTTAAATGGGCCAAGAATGAAATTTCCCATTTAGCCAAAGCCAGAAAGGTTTAAATTGAAATTTTAAATATTATAAGGGATTTGAAGTGCAATTGCACCGTTTAACCAAGAGCGACATCAAGGCCATTACCTACCGAAGCCTTGCCTAAACCCAGAATAAACCAAACATAGGATGATTTGAACCTAAAATTACTTGAACAATTAAACTTAAATGACTCCGAACGAAAAAAAATTTAAACCTGAAATAAATTAAAAATTTTAAAATCCAAATTCACCTAATCTAAAATCAACTTAAACCGGCCTATTAATAGGTCTTGTAAAAAGGTCCAAAAGTGTCCCATATTTTGGCCCATTTTGTCAGAATGAAATCCAAAACTAAAAATTAATATAAAAAGGAAATGAGAATTGAATCAAGCGGAGTTCAAAAAATCTAAATAACTTGATCCAACCAAACAAATTCACCAGAATTCATTTAATTTACCTTGAGGATGTCAGGTGTAGCAGGGTTAGGGCCTCTTGATGAAAACGTAACAACAAACGGAGCGAATTGATCATCTTCAACAGTAGTCTTGAATATGGTTGCAGTTGGGTTCCTATTTCAAACATGGCAACCATAAAAAAAAAAAAAGATAATGCAATAAATCGAGTTTCACAAAACAAAAATAATGTTCGGTAATGAAGTTAGAATCAATACTCTGTCAAGTTCACGTAGTTGAGAACATTCCTTCCATCATTCAAGTTCAAATTCGAAAGTGGTAAACCGTAAGTGAACGCATAATCTTTGTATCTTCCACTTTGAACCACTACCCCAACCGCACCAGCTTCGACCGGACCTTCGATGTAGGTTGTATAGTCGCAGAAAACGATTTTGCCTTTCACTAATGTTTCGTCCAATGTTCCTGGACCGCAAAACCTGGCATTTCCATGACATAAAGATTAAGAGTTGAATTTTATAGGATAAATTTTGAGATTATAGTTGAATAAATCACCATTAAATACAAAGATATATATACCTTGAATCGTCGGATGTATAACCTTGTGAGGTGTTTGGGGCAGCTGCACCAGCTATGAATGGGTACATTTTTCCCTTTAGATCGAATGTGTTTATGGAGGTTCCCTACAAAATTATTAATGTATATAAATTAGCCCTCAATATGTTATTCTGACTAGAGTGATAGTGTCGGGTGATATATATTTAAATCTAGAGAAAAGATTGTATGAAGTTGTGATTCTACATCATCCTTAAACCTTTTCAATGGAAGAATGACTGATCAATTTTATTTTCCAAGAGAAAAAATTCAATTTGTTATTCTCTTACTAGGAAGGGATAGGGATGACATGGAATCATAATTTTATACAATCATTTCTCTTAAATCTATAAAGGTTAGACTATACGCCCACCCAAACCCATAGGTTGGTCCAATATTTGAGATGATTTGGATAATAATATTAGAAAAAAAAATAAAGTTTATTAAATTTGAAGCCCAAACCCTATTTAATTTAATATTTATATAATAATTAGTAATCATTTACACTTATTTCATATTTTTACATCATAAGTCCAATACAAACACTTATTTCATATCTTTTAGTGTTTACAGTTACCCTTCCCGACAACATTGTCTCTTAGGCTCATACCATAGTTCTTTCGTGGAGAGTATAATGTGTTTATTATTTTAATTATTTTCATTTTATTTGATAAATTTGTTTTGATATTGATTTTTCATTGAAATAAAATACGGGTTGGGAGAGCTGAGCCCTAAAATCGTTTTCTTATTTTAGATTTCACTTGGTATCATATTTTTATCGGCCAAGCTTAGACAGATAGAAAGTCATTAACAACCAATTTAGTCTAATTCCATCATGCCATAGGTCTAGGTATGTTTAGATGGATAGCTTAAACAAGTTATAAAAATGAAATGTCGGAATAATTAACATAAATGAACCTTCTTACCTCATAGATCTCGCCATTCCCGAGCTTGATCCTAGTGACAAACTTTCTATCAATGGTACTAGCAGCCACTGATAAAGACCAAGGCGAAAAGTTTGTAATTGTTGACAAACTAGGACCACTATTACCGGCAGAATTCGATGTCAAGATACCATTTTTCATCGAATGGAAAGCTCCGATAGCAATCGTATCATCAAAATACTCCGACGAGAAGAAACTCCCCACAGAAAGGGAGATTATGTCGACGCCATCGGCTATCGCATCATCAAACGCTGCAAGAATGTCTACGTCATCACAACCAATGGACCAACAAATCTTGTAAACCGCAATGCGGGCCGATGGCACCCCACCACGAGCCGTCCCTTTGGCTAGCCCGTATAAGCTTGCCTTGCTAACTAAGCCACCTGCAGCTGTTGATGAAGTATGACTCCCATGACCTTCCGAATCTCTTGGAGATTTATATTCAGATGGATCAAAATCTCCATCCGCTTTATAATACTTAGCTCCAATTATTTTCCTGAAAGAGAATCATAGCATCATTAAGACTTAATATTTCTAAGTTTAATTTATGTGTTCCTTTTAAGAGAATAAAGCATCGGATCCGACACTAAATCGATCGGGATCAAATTACATTAAGAAATAAACAAAAATCAAATAAAACTATAGTCAGTAAAAAAACAAGAATAAAGGAACAAATCCCATTACTGTATCATAAATTAATTAAATTTTTTATAATTGGGGATGGGCCAAAATTTAAATTAATTAAATTAAGTAAAAATATGGTATAATTTGTATTATAAATCAACTAAATTATGGTTTAATATGCCCAAAAAGTACATAACAAAAAACCATTTGGGTTCCATCGTAAGTTTCAATTGCACTTGTATGCTCAAACTTAATAAAAATACCCTAAAATTCATTTTCTATTTCAAGAATGATAAGATTTGCTGATGGAAGGAAAATTTCTTTTGAAAATTTGTTTGAAGTGTGGTCCACCGAGGGTTGATATGTCCCTTAAGAGGTCGGTATTGTATTCAATGAGGTGTTTTATTTTTCAAACTCTAACGAGAGCCCAATGCTTAGGGTTGCTTAAAGAGACAATTAATTCAACAAAGTGGGAGCGTCTCAGCAGGACAAACTATATCCAAGTGGTAGTACAGTTGTCCATAAGTGCCCTATATTTCATAAGGCACGGATTCGAACCCTATCAAATATAAATGCTCACACTTCCTTAATAGGTGGTCATGCACCTTGCTTGGTTTATCCCAATAAATCCATTGTTTCAAGCACTCGAGCTCTTTACAAAGTTCAAAGCTAAAACTGCAATTGGAAACAACATTAACCAATTGTGGAGTTCGTCGACTCCCGATAGACAATATTTCGAAGATATCTCCTTCCTCCCATCAACATGGTTAAATCTATATAGTTGAACCGCTGAATCAATTGATATCTGATTCATCCAGTTGAACTAACGGATTTCAATCTAAATTTTCAATGATTGAATTTTGACTTTTACCTGTTGCAAGTGAAATTGGCTGAGGTTTGGCAAGTGCCTTTCCATTTTGCTGGAATTGCACCGAATTCGGTGTCATTAAAGCTTTGAGATTCCGGCCAAATCCCGGTGTCAAGCATCCCGATGATGATGTCACTTTCGAAGACAGTTCTTTTGACTTTTCTGTTGAATCCCATAAAGTCCCATGACCTTGATGTGTGAAGCTGCCTCTTTTGGCTAAGGAAAACTGATACCACCCCATCTTTTTCTGAAAAAAGAAATTAAACCCAAAGTTACTAACATAATGCATGAGACATTGGAGTTTTAAAGATAATAATTTGGTTAAAAGAATTATCTTGAAAAACCTTTCAGTTTTTCTGCTTCATCTTTGGTCAATTTGGCAGCAAAGCCATTGAAACTCCTGTGGTAGCTGTAGAGCAAAACATCTGATCCAACAATATTGCTGCATCCGTTCATATGTAGAGTTAGAAACACTCCATAAAAAATGATCTAATTGTGGTTTTGATCCCTCTATTATGCTCAAATTAAAGTCTTAGTTCTTATACAGGCATAATTTAGTCCTACTTTTATGACATTATTAGTTAGTTCAAATAAGTAATACCATTAATTATTCAAATTAAAATTATTACACGGATTTATACCTAAACACTGCTTCAGTCATAACAATATATATTAGCATGATGAGTAAAGGTGTTTCTAGACCAAGTCAAGTCGAGGATTGATGGTTTGGTCCAATAAAAAAGCCCATATTACTATTTTAAAATAATAAATTGATAAATATATAGTTTTACAATTAAATTTATATAAAAATATTTTAAAAAAATCATTTTAATTTAATTAAAGATAGGTTGGGCTAGATTTGTCTATGTCCAACTCAAGTTAGGCTAAATGAACAACCAGACCTATGAACAACTCTAATGATGAGTTGAAATGTATATTATTAAAAACAAAAATCCACGTGTGTTTTAATCGGAATAACTAGTGATACATATTCAAACTAACTAATAGCATTATAATAATAATGAGACAAAGTTACGGGCGAAAATAAAAGCAATTAGCCTAATCCCAAAGTCAAGTATGATTGAACGACTAAAACAACAATTTGGCCCCAAAAAAAAACCCAAAAGAACATGCAAATAATAAGTACCTGGGAAGAACTTGTTGAAGCATACTAGTGTGAAGACTTGAAATTGAAACCTCGCCCTTTGGCAGGTTCCCCATATAAACAATGTAAACCTGTCTGTTATCAGAGGAACCATGGCAGCAGCAAATAAGCATAGCAAGAGTGAAGCTGATAAGCGAAAGCCATGCCAAAGGGGAGGTTTGGGCAGCCATTGTTGAGTTTATTGTGGAGCTTGATTTTGCAGTAGATAATGCCATGGAAAGGGGACTTTATATAAGCTTTTTGTGTGGTATTGGTATAAGCTCCATTGGATTCGTTAATTTTTGAAGCTTTCAAGCATTGTTAAGCTCGCCAATGGAACAATGTTTGTCCATTGCCGGCTTTTACCAATTTCTATGATCCTTTCATTCTTCACCAATGATATATCTTTCTGCCACAAATGTTGATTACAAGAAAATGTACGGCGTTATCATTCTTCATCAATGATATATGTTCGTTCAATCGATTTATAATAATTCTATCAAAGCTGATCAATCCCCACCGTTGATTACAAGAAACTCTATCAAATTAAGTTGATTTCTGGATGTGTTTCGAGATTAATCATCAATCGATTTCTAATAATTCTCCACAGGTAAAATAAATTAGTATGTATCTAATCGGTACCGTTCAAGGAAAGAAATTATGTCTTGAGCAATTTTTTTATGTCCTTAATATCCGTTTTACAAATCATATTGTTAGCTTAATATAGCGAAGTATGTAGTCTGTAGTTGTTGGTGTAGATGTGCAAAAGGTCAATTGGATCAATTTAAATAATATAAATTGATATAGCCGAATCAACTTAACATTATTAATTTATCTGATTAATCAATTAAACCTGATTTAAATCAACTGATTGAATTATAAAAATTACTAACTCATAATTTACTAACATAATCAAAAAAACTAACCATACCATCATTTAACCAATTCAGCTAAGTCGATTTTAGCCGACTTAAGGTGTGGCTTCGCTTAATATTTATTAAATTCAGTGTTGGTGGGTACTATGAAAATTAAGATTTCCTAATCTATTAATTTAGGAGGATAGCTATATGAATTAAACAAATGATTTGACTTGTGCTCAGATGCGCGTTTTAATCCACTTCGGATTCGTTGATATTTAACTTGGGTTTATGAATTATTTATGCAATCTATTAACTTGCGTCCGATGTTTTGCTCCATAGCTACCGTTGGAGTTTCAATGGATTTGTAGCAAAATTAACCAAAGATGAGGCAAATAAACTTAAAGGTAATGAAGAATTCTAAAAAAATTATAAACACAAATAAATAACAGTAAATACATACACATCAACAAAAAATCCTACATTCAATTACAACATCAACATTATCATTCCTAATTTGTAATTGAAGTCTAAAGTAAACAATATAACTAATCTGGGAACAACTTAAAATGGTGGTGGCAACCCAGTGTGAAGATCTTGATTGAACTGATCAAGATCAAAATCACTTGAAAAGTGCTGCTGCATGTTATTCTGGAATAGTGCTGGTTCAAAAACACCATAATCAATGGGTTCATAAAGAGGTGCAAATGCAATCCCATTTTCAAGCATTTGGGAGCTAGTATTTATGGGTTCATAAAGAGGTGCAAATGCAATCCCATGTTCAAGCATTTGGGAACTAGTATTTATGGGTTCATAAAGAGGTGCAAATGCAATCCCATTTTCAACCATTTGAGTTCCGTTGTATGGTAGAATTTCACTTGTATCAGCTTCAGCTTCACTTTCCACTTGATGACCTTCTTGTTGAACCATTTGGGCTCTATCGTAAGCTACAATTGCACTTGTATCAGCTTCCGCTTGAGCTTCCTCTTGATAACCTTCTTGTAAGGTTTCATGTTTTAGCCGTTTTTCCCTAGGGTTCTTATATACTCTACACAACACCCAATCATCAAGCTGAAAAAAGAAAAGAAAAATAAGTGTCGAATTCGAATACGAATACACGATAAGATAATATTTGAAGGATCGTACCCGCATGTCTTCATTGCCGAGTCTTTTTCTAATCGGAGCATCGGTTAATACGTATTCATGCATGAGCCAATTTGTTTTAACACCTTTTGGTGGTTTCCCTTGGTAAAAGACTAAACTCTTCTTCAATCCAATCTTCTTTCCTTTACGACAGATCAACTTATCAGCTCCGGTAGCTTTCCAATACCCGTTACCGGCATTCCTCGCCGGCCTCGAACCATTTGCGTATTTTCGATCTCTTGGCGTGAAGAAATAATATTCGTTTCCAACCCCATTTGAGAGTGCATTGTTGCTCATCGCTATTGATAAAAAAACCAAGACAAAACAACAACACCAAAATTATGGAAAAGCTTAAAGAAAACAAAAGAAAAAGCCAAGAAAAGAAAAACTGGGTACCTGTAAGAGTTTGGGGATCATAGTTGTAGAGAAAAACCTCTTTGATTCTGTTGGGTGGCAATGGCAAACCAAAGATTTTGGGTCTCAAGTAAAAATTAATGATCTCGTCATCCCTCGGTTTGAATCTATAACCAGGAGGAATTGATCTAAGGAAAGCTTCGTCTTTTTCTTCCTTCAACATTAATGGATCCATGAAAATTTGATTATCTGACATTGAAGAATGTGCTTACAGCTCCAAAAAACAAGTACAATTTTTTATCTGAAATATTTTGTTGTCTTGACTTTATGTAGACTTAGGGTTAAGTTTAACCGACTTATTAATTTTTAATATTTAATTTAAAAATATTTGTTTAATAAAATAATATTAGATAAATTAGAATTGAGATAGATTTCGAAGTCCTAATCTTTTCATATTTTTAATTAATTATTGATAAAAAAGTTATTAGATAATATGGAATTTAAATTAGGATAATTAATGTTAAAGGATAATTGATTATTTTTATTTTTAATTTTATAAAATTCCGTAGTTAATCTTTAAAACAATTCTCATAAATATCATTTTAATTAAATAAAAAAAGTAAATATTATTCTGAATATTTTAAAATATAACGAAGCAGCTTTCTTTAACCTAAGCTATTGTTGTTGGTATAATATATTAATGATTAGACATCAAGAGTAGTGTGCTATGTTTTATTACATTCCTTCGGATAAATTTTGCTTTTATCTGAATATGCAATAATTTTTTTAATACATTCAGTTCATATTTTTAAAAGTTTCATGCCAACGTCGCGACCACGTGCATATTCACATCACGACGCCACTCACTGTTGAACGAGTTTAGGATTTCAAGAACCTCTTGTCAATTTGAGCATCAAAATATGCATAACTACTCATTTTTAGTATCAAATATTCGTATGACCTTGAAAAAAATTAATACCAATGTTACAAAAATTACCAAATTTAAGAGTTAAATGTTTTTTTATCCTATTCAAATACAAATGTGTTTCATGAATAGTGGTGATAAAAATAAAAGTATCGGCCACTGTAGTCTGAATCGGATTGGATCGATCGGACACCCCACACCCGACTCAATCATTGGATTCAAATGAGAGACGTCTAACTACATTGCAAGAACAACTCAGATAGCTCAATGTAAATTCGCAAAGTTTAACAAATAATTTTCTTATATTCCAAATCAACCTTCATTCATATTCATGTACATACATTCTAGATGATAATCGACTTCATTTAACATGTCTCGAAATTTCTCGGGGTAAAAAATAGAGTCGGATTCGAATTCAACCCCAATCTATTAAATTCGAATAGTGTGTCTCAAGACATGGTTTCACCGGATCGGGAATCAGACAACATAATGATTGTCATAATTTTCATAATTTATTGATTTTAACTTTAAATAGATTTTCATTTGTGAAAATAAAAAATAAAATAAAATTAAAATAAAGAACACACAGATTTTACGTGGAAACCCTTTCGGGAAAAAACAAAGGGCAAAAAAGAAGAAAATTCATACATTGAATTCGAATGATTAAAAGAGGGGTTTCAACTACATCTATTTATTGGTTGAAAAAAACCTAATTCTAATTAAGGTCAAATATATTATGCTAATAAATGCTAAATATATTATACTCATAAATACTAAATCTTCTAGAAAGAAGATATATTTTGTTTAACTTGACTTACAAGCAATCTCTTATAATTTGGGTCACACAACTCTAACAATCTCCACTTTGACACGAATTCTCAACGAACAAGTTTTTCACTTCTTCCATAAAACCCCTTAAGGGTTTAACTTCAACAATGAACACCAACCAAGTCTAAGCAATGCTCAAACTTGGTTATAGGAAGTGACTTAGTCATCATATCTGCAGGATTTTCATGAGTACTAATTTTGCTCACAACAATATCACCACGAGCAATAATATCACGAACAAAATGATACCGAACATCAATGTGTTTTGTTCTCTCATGAAACATTTGATCTTTTGTAAGGAAGATTACACTCTGACTGTCACAAAATACTGTACTGATTTAAAGGTCTTCATTGAGTTTACTAAAAAGTCCCTTCAACCAAATAGCTTCTTTACAAGCCTCAGTAATCACAATGTACTCAGCTTCAGTGGTAGACAAAGCAATTGTAGTTTGCAAAGTTGCTTTCCAACTGATTGCACAACCTCTGATTGTAAAGACATAACCTGTGAGAGATCTTCTTCTATCAGGGTCTCCAGCAAAACCAGCATCAACATACCCAATGACTCCATCTCTAGTTCTTTCAAACTGTAAGCAGACATCAGTAGTACCTCGTAAGTATCTTAAAATCCACTGAACTGCTTTCCAGTGTTCTTTATCTGGATTCGCCATGTATCTGCTAACTGTACTAACTGCATATGATAAATCTGGATGTGAACAAACCATAGCATACATGAGAGATTCCACTGCACTAGAGTATAGAACATGTGACATGTACTCAATCTCATCATCTGATTGTGGAGACAAAGCCGATGAAAGTCTGAAATGGGCTGCTAAAAGAGTACTAATAGTCTTAGCACTCTACATATTAAACCTGCAAAGAACTTTCTCAATGTACCCTTTCTGACTTAGGTACAATTTATTTGCTTTTCTATCTCTAAGAATCTCTATACCAAGTATCTTCTTTGCTGGTCCCAAATCTTTTATCTCAAATTCTTCACTTAGTTGGGCTTTGACCTTTCTTATCTCTCCTTTATATTTTGCTGCTATCAACATGTCATCAACATAAAGAAGTAGATACATGAAAGAACCATCACTGTTTTTCTTAAAGTAAACACAACTGTCAAAACTACTTCTTTTGAAATCATGAGAAGTCATAAAGGAATCAAACCTCTTGTACGACTGTCTTAGTGACTGTTTCAAATTGTAAAGGGACTTTTTTAGCAAGCAAATATAGTCCTCTTTTTCTGATACTGTAAAACCCTCTGGTTGTTGCATATAAATGTCCTCCTCAAGTTCTCCATGCAAAAATGCAGTTTTTACATCTAACTGCTCAAGCTCCAAATCATACATGGCCACAATACTAAGCAACGTTCGAATCGAACTATGCTTCACAACTGGGAGAACACATCTGTTAAATCCACTCCTGGAATTTGACTATAACCTTTGCAACAAGCCTTGCTTTATATATGGGTTCTTTTACTTCTGGAGTCCCTTCTTTCTTTTTAAAAACCCATTTACAACAAACAACCTTTTTACCTTTAGGAAGTTTCACAAGATCTCATGTTCTATTTTTGTGGAGTGATTCCATCTCCTCTTGCATAGCAAACGTCCACTTTTCTAAGTCTTCACAGTTAACTGCCTTAGAATAATTAGATGACTCTTGGTTTGCATCTATATCTTCAGCCATATTTAAAGCATAAGCAACTAGATCAGCCTCGGCATACTTCTGTGGAGGTTTAATTTCTCTTCTAGTTCTGTTTTTGGCAATAGAGTATTGTGGTGAAGAAGTAACTCTATTCTCAATTTTTGTACTAGCTTAAGGAGTCGACTTTGTATTAATCTGATGCTCCACCTGCTTTTGATTTTTTTTATTGGAAGAGTCTTTAAGAGATAAGTTAGGTAGCATAGCAATTTCATCAAAAACGACATCTTCGCTAATTACAACTTTTTTATTTTCAGGACACCATAACTTATACCCTTTTACACTGGCTTTATAACCAAGAAAAACACATTTAATGGATCTCGGTTCTAATTTTCCATTATCAACATGAGCATACGCAGGATACCTAAAGATCTTTAAGTCCTAATAATTAGCAGGATTATCAGACTATACCTCTTGTGGAGTCTTTTCCTCAATGGCAACGGATGGAGATCGGTTGATCAAAAAATATACAGTAGAGGCTGCTTCTGCCCAAAATGACTTCGGTAAGTTGGTATTTGACAACATACATCGAACCTTCTCCATGATCGTTCTATTTATTCGTTCTACAATACCATTTTTCTGTGGAGTATGACGAAATGTCAAGTGTCTCACAGTCCCTTCTGACTTGTACAGTCTATTAAACTCATCAGAACAGAACTCTAAGCCATTGTCTGTGCGGATATATTTTATTTGTTTTTCCATCTGTTTTTCAATCATAATTTTCTAAGACTTAAATGCGAAAAACACATCGCTTTTCTGCTTCAGGAAGAACACCCAAACTTTTCTAAAAAAAATCATCAATAAAAGTTAACATATAATTAGCTCCACCTCTCTAAGGTACTCTGTGTAGCAACGTAAAAAATTCGTTTTGGTTTGGGGTCGCTAAATGTGGCGATTTATTAAACACTTGAAAACCAACTCTCGATTTTATTAACAAAGGGAGTCGCCACCGATCCTTTTTTATAAGTGTGATCGGACACCTAATAAAATTATTTTAAAAACAAAAAAGAAGGCCAAATTTAGGTCTACGTGAAAGTCCAGAGAAAAATTGGGGTTCGGAGTCGATTCTGTGAGGAAGGTATTAGCACCCTCACGACGCCCAAAATTGGTATCTCATAAACATGTGTTGACTTGATTTTCAAAAATACGAGTTCAATATAATATTTAATCGTGATCTGATTGAAAAATGAGAATTTTAGTTTTCGATTTTTTAGAAAGGGTGTCCTGTTTTTAACACAAGCCATTTAATTTCACCCAACATAGCGATGAAATCGATGGCTTAATATTAAATCGGTACATTGCCTTATTTTTGAAATTAATTAAAACATGAGAAAAATATTCCTAAAGTGAGAAATTAAAATAGATAAAGGACATAAAAAAAAATGATATCATTAAGGAAAAATATTAACATGAAATACTAGAATATTAGAATAACAATAATAATGATATTTACAAAATAAAAACATATCATGTACTAATAATAAAATAGGAAAAATGATATATTTGGTAATAATAATATAAAATAATAATATGTACATAAAATACATATATATATATACATATAATAAAAGTATGTAATAATAATAATAATAATAATATCTACAATAAAAGAAAATATTAGGAAACGTACATAAAAAATATATACATAAAAATTTACAACAATAATATAAAATAATGATATGTACAAAAATATATATATATATATATATATATATATATATATACGTATGTACATAAAATATACACTGATATAATAATAGTTATAATAATACTAACAATAGTAATAATTTATAATAATAATATATACACAATATGGTATTTAAAATATATGTATATATAATAGTATTTAAGAATATATACATAAGAAATATATAACTAATGGCATTAAAAATATATACATAATATATATAAAATACCTAAAAAAAAGGGGAAAGAAGAGAAGGAGGGGGAAAGGAAATCCGCCAAAGGGGGGCCGTTCACCGGTCGATCGTCGACCGCCACCCGTCGTGGCTCCACCACCGCCTACAGTGGCGGAAAAGGTAAAATCAATATATGTATATATAAAGAAAGAAAAAAAATAACACAAAAAAGAAAGAAAAAAAAAGATTCGAAAGAAGAGGAAAAAAGAAAAAAAATGCAACCTTTTTATTGATGTTCAAAATTTGAAGGGATTTTTGTGTTTTTTCCTTTTTCAATCTTTGTAAAATCCCCTCCTCCCTTTTCTTACATGATTTTTGAATGGCTTTTTATAGCCATTTTTTACATGATTTTCTATTTTTTTTTCTATTTTGTAGGTGGTGGTGGTAGACAATGGGAGGAAAAATGGGACAAATGGGAAAGTGGTTAGGTGGCTAGGTTTTTTTTATCTTTTTTTTTTTTGTTAGGTTTTTCTTTTTTCTTCTTTTTTTTCTTTTTAGGTTTTTTTTGGGGTAGGTTTTTCTTTTTCCTTTTTTTTTCTTGGGTTTGGTTTTTTTGGGGGGGCTTAATGGGCTTTTGAATTGGGTTTAATGTTTAGGTTTTGTAATGGGTTTGGGTAGATGTAAATGGGTCATGAGTTAAGGGTTTTAGTGGGTTTAGAGGTTTGGTTGGGTTTTGATGAAATCGGGCCCGAGCAATTTGGGCTTCTACAGCTGCCCCTCTTTGCTCATTGTCTTGCAACGATAATAGAGCAAAGACTTTCAAGGAAGACCAAACTTGCCCGGTCTTGCTAGGTCTTGACTTGCTTTGGAACTCTTCTTGTTTAGTTAGTCCCTTTTCAGTCCACCGCATCTTGTAGCTTCGGTTCAATCCACTGCATCCTATGATATACGCCTTGTAGCTTCAATCTATTCCAATGTAGCTTCAAGGATATGAAATTTATGGCTTCGATCTACTTCACTGTAACTTCAGAAGGGTGAGATCTACAACTTCAATCTTCTCTTCTATCGCTTCAGTGAGATAAGGTTTGTGGTCTTTTCTCTTGCGACTTCAGAAAGGCAAGATCTGATGCCCTCGATCAACTCCACTGCAACTTTAAGGAGACAGAATCTGACGTCTTCAATCAGCTTCAATCTTTATTCTCTTCTCGGCATGTGATCCTGAGCTTAACTCATTTTTCGCAATATGAATTGACTCACTAAAAAGACATTAAAAGCAGAATTGAAAATAGCTCAAAGACGTGAGCCAAGGCTCAACTCACCTCTCGCAATATGAGTTGATTTTTTGAAACTTAACTTGAAAAGCGATTTTGAAAATACCTCGATATGTGATTGGAGGTTCAACTCACCTCTCGCAATATGAGTTGACTTTTGAAAAATGAAATTAAAAGACTCAACTCAACTCTCGCAGAATTAAAAGCTCAACTCACCTCTCGCAATATGAGTTGAATTTTTTGAAAAAAACAGAAATTGAAAATAGCTCAGCACATGAGCCAAGGCTCAACTCACTTCTCGCAATATGAGTTGATTTTTGAAAATGTAATTTGAAAACAGATTTTGAAAATACCTCGACATGTGACCCGAGGCTCAACTCACATCTCGCAATGTGAGTTGATTTTTTTTGAAAAATATAAATTGAAAAAATACCTCAGTGTGTGATCTGAAGCTCAACTCACCTCTCGCAATATGAGTTGATTTTTTTGAAAGATAGAAATTGAAAATAGCTCAGCGCATGAGCCAAAGCTCAACTCACCTCTCGCAATATAAGTTGATTTTTTGAAAACAAAAATTGAAAATACCTCAACGTGTCTTGAGGCTCAACTCATTTCTCGCAATATAAGTTGAATTTTGAAAACAGAAATTGCAATTACCTCAGCGTGTCCCGAGGCTCAACTCACCTCTCGCAATATGAGTTGATTTTTTTTTGAAAGGCGAAATTGAAAATGGAAATTGAAAATACCCGGCGTGTGATCCGAGGCTCAACTCACCTCTCGCAATACTGAGTTGACTTTTTGACAACAGAATTGAAATTACCTCAACAGTGTCTCGAGGCTCAACTCACCTCTCGCAATATGAGTTGATTTTTTTGAAAGGCGAAATTGAAAACGGAAATTGAAAATACCTCGGCGTGTGACCGAGGCTCAACTCGCCACTGCAATCTGAGTTGATTTTTTGACAACAGAATTGAAATTACCTCGGCGTGTCACGAGGCTCAACTCACCTCTCTAATATGAGTTGATTTTTTGAAAGACGAAATTGAAAACGGAAATTGAAAATACCTCGGCGTGCGACTGAGGCTCAACTCACCTCTCGCAATCTGAGTTGACTTTTTGACAACAGAATTGAAATTACCTCAACAGATCCCGAGGCTCAACTCACCTCTCGTAATATAAGTTGATTTTTTGAAAGGCGAAATTGAAAACGGAAATTGAAAATACCTCGGCGTGTGACACGAGGCTCAACTCGCCACTGCAATCTGAGTTGATTTTTTGACAATGAAATTGAAATTACCTCAACGTGTCCTGAGGCTCAACTCACCTCTTGCAATATGAGTTGATTTTTTTGAAAGACAGAAATTGAAAAACGGAAATTGAAAATACATCGGCGTGTGACCTGAGGCTCAACTCGCCTCTCGCAATACAAGTTGATTCTTTCAAAAACATAATAATGAAAACAGAAATTGAAAATACCTCGGCGTGACCTGAGGCTCAACTCACCTCTCGCAATATGAGCTGATTCTTTCAAAAACATAATAATGAAGACAGAAATTGAAAATACCTCGGCGTGACCTGAGGCTCAACTCACCTCTCGCAATATGAGCTGATTTTGAAAAAGTAGAAATTAAAAGGTTCAACCCACCTCTCGCAATATGAGTTGATTCTTGACAAACAGAAATTGAAATTACCTCATCGTGTCCTGAGGCTCAACTCACCTCTCGCAATATGAGTTGAAATTAAAACACAAAAATTGAAAATACCTCAGCGTGCCCCGAGGCTCAACTCACCTCTAGCAATATGAATTGATTTTGAAAAACCAAAATAAAAAGGCTTAACTCACCTCTCGTAGTATGAGTCAATTTAAAACATAAACTAAAAATACCTCAGCGTGTCCCGAGGCTCAACTCACTTCTCGCAATATGAGTTGATTTTGAAAATAAAAATTACAAATACCTCAACGTGTCTTGAGGCTCAACTCATCTCTCGTAATATGAGTTGATTTCCCTTGAAAAGCATGAATTAAAAACATCAAAATACCAAAATCTGTCCTTTGGTAGAACTCGGGTGTCTTTTCCTTTGATTCAGTGTGACTCTCATTCAAGATTTCTTGCTCTGCTGGGGTACCTGTATATGCCATGTATGATGTTATAATGATATACACATATTTGTCTTAAATGCTTTTATGCCTGCATGATTATGCAGTGCTCCTTAAGCATGTTTGTCGGATGTCCATTTAGCCACGATTGCTGAGGATCTGTATTCATTGCTTTGATTCTCGACTTTCTCTTCAGGCCTTATACCTGTCTTCAAGCTTCACGAGTAATCGACGTTTCTCAGATATCACTCTTCTGCCCCCGATTGAACTTTGTTCTTACTTTGAGACTCTTGTGCTTATCAAATTTTCATCCAGGTAATGCTTAACATTTCTTTTGTTTAGAATATGTCATTTCACCATTTATCATGTAAATAAACACATAATGAGATGCATGAAAAAGGTCAGATAGGGACAAAAATGATATTTCATATTCATCTATTTCAAATGTGGCAAACAAAGTAAGTTAACCAATGAGAGTAAAAAATGTCAAAAAGAAAGAAAGGATCGTATTCAACGGATACAAATGCTCTAGATATTCAACACATGAACTCTTCCTCGTTCCTCAATCAAAAATCTTTTCGAGCGCGGCTTCTTGCGTAGAAGATTTCGAGCTTTCAGAAATACTTCAAATACTGTAGCCTCATTGCTTGACCTATCGTTCGACCGCCAGGTTTGTTTCATTAGGACGCCCTCTCAGGTTTTCATCCTAATCTTTTTGTACTAATCAAGACGCCCTTTTCGGGTTTTCGCCTTGATCCCTTTTTTTTTTTTTAAGATGCCCTTTTCGGGTTTTCATCTTAAGCATAATATTTCTTCACAGCATCTAAGTTCACTGGATTCGACAACTCTTTCCCATCCATCTCGGTAAGGATCAAAGCTTCTCCTGAGAATGCCTTCTTTACGACGTACGGTCCTTCCCAGTTTGGTGCCCATTTCCCTCACAGATCTTTTTGTATTGGGAGAATTTTTCTCAGCACGAGTTCTCCTTCATGGAATTCTTTTGGTCGTACCTTCTTGTCATGAGCTGCTATCATTCTTTTTTGGTACATCTGCCCGTGACAAATTGCCCTGAGACACTTTTCTTCAATGAGGTTCAGCTGATCATATCGAGCTTGTACCCATTCTGCTTCTTCCAACTTTGATTCCATTAAGACTCGTAGGGAAGGGATCTCAACCTCGATAGGTAGCACAGCTTCCATTCCATAAACCGAGAGAAGGGAGTTGCTCCGTAGATGTTCGTCTGATGTGCGATATGCAAACGAGCAAATGGAAGCTTTCGTGCCAATCTTTAAACGTCTCGATCATTTTCCCAATGATCCTCTTAATATTTTTATTAGCTGCTTCAACAGCCCCGTTCATCTTTGGGCGATAGGGCGAGGAGTTATGATGCTTTATTTAGAATTGCTCGCATACTTCCTTCATCATCTTGTTATTCAGATTCATGGCGTTATCTGAAATGATTCTTTCAGGCAAACCATATCGACAAATGATTTCCTTCTTCAAAAACCTGCAAACTACAGTCTTGGTCACATTGGCAAACGAAGCGGCTTCTATCCATTTTGTGAAGTAATCAATGACCACAAAAATGAATCGATGTCCATTAGAAGCTTTCGGGAAAATAGGCCCTATGACATCCATGCCCCACATAGAAAAAGGCCACGGAGAAGTCATGACGTGAAGGGGCGAAGGGGCTGCATGAATTTTATCGCCGTAGATTTGACATTTGTGGCATTTTCTGGCAAAACTAATGCAGTCGCTTTCCATCGTCAACTAGTAGTAACCGAGTCTCATAATCTTTCTGGCCATACTGAAACCATTGGCATGTGTCTCACAGATTCCTTCACGGACATCTTCAAGTATCTTTCTGGCTTCAACATCATCCACGCATCTCAAAAGTACTTGATCCTTTCCTCTTTTATACAGGATATCCCCATCAAGAACAAATCCCGCTGCCATTCTTCTGATTGTTCTTTTGTCGTTCTCATTCGCTTGTTCGGGATAGCTTTGATTCTTGATATATTCTAAGATATCATGGAACCATGGCCGTCCGTCTACCTCTTTCTCAATGCTACAACAGTGTGCGGGGACCTCGATATGCTCATTTTGAGGGCATTATTTCGCTTCTTTACTTGCTTTGAACATTGAAGCCAAAGTGGCGTGGCATCACCAATTGGTTTTCTTCTCATGAGGAAGTAATGAAAAGTTATTTCTTTGAATTCTTTGATCAATTCACTACTAAATCACCTGTACTTAATCAATTTTGGGTCCCTCACTTCCCACTCTCCACGAATTTGGTAAACCACTAGGGTGAGTCCCGTACACCTCTAAGATTTCGATGTTTCATTCAATGGTCGCACGAAGTCCCATGATCTGAGCCTCATATTCGCTATGTTATTGGTACGAAAAAATTCAGTCTTGCAGTGAACGGATAATGATTCCCGTTTAGTGATACCAGGATTGCTCCAATTCCATGCCCTAAAGCATTTGACGCACCATCAAAGCACATCTTCCATGACTTCTCTTTTGATGACTCGGATTCCATTTCTGTGATGCACATTAAGTCTTCGTCTGGGAAATCAAATTTCAAGGGCTCATATCCTTCCGTCGTTCGAGTCGCTAAGAAATCAGCTATTGCGCTCCCTTTTATTGACTTCTGACTTACATAGGCAATGTCATATTCTGATAGGAGGATCTGCCATCGTGCCATTCTTTTTGAGAGTGCCGGTGATTCCATCATGTATTTTATTGGGTCTAGCTTTGAAATTAGCCATGTCGTATGATACAACATATATTGTGCGAGTCTCCGAGCTACCCAAACCAGAGCGTAATAAGTATTTTTCAATGGACGAATACTTTACCTCGATTGATGAACTTTTACCGAGGTAGTAGATCGCCTTTTCTTTCTTTCCGACTCGTCGTGTTGCCCCAGTACGCAACCCATTGAATTTTCAAACAGAGTTAAATACAATATCAATGGTCTTCCCAGAGTTGGTGGTACTAGCACTGGAGGACTAGACAAATATTGCTTTATTTTATCAAAGGCCAACTGGCATTCCTCATTCCATTCTCCAGGGTTATGTTTTCGAAGAAGTCGAAAGATTGGATCGCATTGGTTGGTAAGCTGAGCGATAAATCGGGCGATGTAATTTAATCTCCCTAAAAATCCTCTAACTTCCTTTTGCGTGCGCGGAGATGGTAACTCTTGAATGGCTTTTATTTTATCTGGATCAACTTCAATGCCTCTCTCGCAGACAATGAAGCCAAGCAATTTTCCTGAGGTAGCCCCAAACGTACATTTGGACGGATTGAGCTTTAGCTGGAACTTTCTCAGTCTGTCGAACAACTTCTTCAGGTTCGCTACATGCTCTTCATCCCCTCGGAACTTAGCAATCATATCATCGACGTAGACCTCTATTTCTTTATGCCTCATGTCATGGAATAACGTCACCATAGCCCTCTGATATGTTGCCCCAGCATTCTTTAACCCAAATGGCATCACCTTGTAGCAAAATGTTCCCCACATTGTTACGAAGGTAGTTTTTTCCATATCCTCAGGGGCCATCTTGATCTGATTATACCCCGAGAATCCGTCCATGAAAGAAAACAATGAATGTTTTGCTGTGTTATCCACCAACGTATCAATGTCTGGTAAGGGAAAATTATCTTTAGGACTTGCTCGATTCAGGTCACGATAATCCACGCACATTCGGACTTTGCCGTCTTTCTTTGGCACCGAGACTATGTTAGCCACCCATTCTGGATATTTGGAGGCTTATAGGAAACCAGCATCAAATTCTTTATTAACTTCCTCTTTTATCTTTAACAACATCTTAGGCCTCATCCGTCTTAGCTTTTGTTGAATGGGCTTGCATTCTGGCTTTAATGGGAGCTTATGGACCACTAAATCTTCATCTAACCCTGGCATGTCCTGATATGACCATGCGAAAACATCTTTGTATTCGCGGAGTAAAGTGATCAAACTATGCCTGGTACTCTCTGAAATAGAAGTCCCAATCTTCACTTCTTGTTTCCTCTCTTCAGTGCCCAAATTTATTGTTTCCACAGATTCTTCATGAGGCAAAATATGTTTATCCTCTTGTTCCACCATTCTTAACAATTCAGAGACGAGACATAATCTCCAAACATTTTCTTGACTTTAAATTCTCCTAAGCAAATGACCTTCTCAAAATCAATTTCAAGATTCGTAACGGGCTTATTCATGTCGTCAATATCTGAGCACCTGAAAGTTGAATGGAAAAGGAAGCTATAGAGGGATATCCAAGTATTGGAAACAACAAACAAAATGTTATGTCATGGCAATGAGGCAAATGTAAGGATAGGCTATGAAATGAGAAAATGATTATGAAATTAGTGATAATGCGAAAAATCGTGACAAAATGCATCTTCATTGATATTCATTTAAATGATAAAGAGCGAATGCAAGCTCTTACAAAAGAATTCTATTATATCGAAGGACACAATAGAAGGTTAATGTTTAACATTACTCTGAAGACTTATAAACTACAAGAAGCTCCTCGGCAGTCCAATTGTTCAACATGAAACCAGGAGGGCAAGGGCGTATCCTCGAGACATCTTCACTTGCACCAGCCCCTTTGTCAATGACATTTATACTGAAATTCTGAAAACCCCTTTCAATTAACTCCAGTATGTTTCGTGGATTATCTTGTCCAGGGTACATCATTCCCGCAGATGTAAATGTTTTTGACAAAGGAGGGTATTCCATAGGCTCTCATTCTGGTTCTCGGCCTTTTTCAATCTTTCAATTTTCTCATTGAATTCAGCCTCCATTACTCTAGCTTGTCGGCGAGTTTTATACGGATGACGTGGTTCCAGTCTTGTGGTATTACAACTGCGAATTATATATTTTATCTTCAGCGACCGAGTATGGGATATGCAATGTATGAATGAATGCATGAATGAATGCATGAATGTCAAATGGATGTCAGTCATGAATGAATATGCAAAAATTTGGTGTTAATTTCAAGATAGCCCCTGTTTAGGCATTTCCTTAATCAAAAGAGTATTACACAACGTTTCAGTCACTCGTATAATTGACTCCTCCATTAGAAACCCGTTTTTGGCAACCAATCTTTAATCAACACCTTCCTAATATGATGCCTATAATGCATGATGAAAAACAATAAAGCAAAGACAAACAAACTTGATTAGTAATTTCATACAGGCAGAAAAACATAGAGAACTTCAACAAATCGAACTACCCGACCTAGTTTATTAAACAGACCCGATCCTCTTATATAGAAAGTGAAAATGCAAAAGGCAAGAGGCATTCCTCCCGTGCACTTATTTTTGGGGACTACTAAACGGACAGAGGTTCGGCATGGCTCTAGTTAGGTGGCTTGTATGGTTCATTATATGCGGTTTTGGTTCTAGATAGGTACTCGAATTGCCCGTACTATCATCGCTAAGATTAGCACGAGCCTCGATCATAGTCTATCACAGCTCACGAGTTCAATTCGAGGATTACATTTACTTATGCCTATGCGGAGGACAAGTTAACTCACGAAAGCATAAGTCATATGTAACCCGAAAGTATTCACTAGCTCGTGCGGAGGGACGAGTTAACTCACGAAGGCGTAGCGTTTACTTTCACTTAAAGCGGACGGAGCCGGGTAGAGAGCTCATGTTATGCAACAAAATGCACGTGCACGGTGTGTGGGGAGAAACTTGCAAACCTTTACGTTTTATTTAAAAACTAAACCAAACTAAAATCACAAAAATTTAAAGTGAAAAACAACCGGATAAAACAAGTTAGAATATATACAACACGATGCAAATGCATGATTTTTTTTTAAAACAAAAAATTTGAAGATCACGACTAAATGTTAATTTGAACAAGGAACTTTGAAAATTTTGACAACGCGAGTTTAATTCGACTCGACTCTCAAAAAGGGTCCCCAGTGGAGTCGCCAGCTGTAGCGACGTAAAAAAAATTCGTTTTGCTTGGTCGCTAAATGTGGCGATTTATTAAACACTTGAAAACCAACTCTCGATTTTATTAACAAAGGGAGTCGCCACCGATCCTTTTTTATAAGTGTGATCGGACACCTAATAAAATTATTTTAAAAACAAAAAAGAAGGCCAAATTTAGGTCTACGTGAAAGTCCAGAGAAAAATTGGGGTTCGGAGTCGATTCTGTGCGAGGAAGGTATTAGCACCCTCACGACGCCCAAAATTGGTATCTCATAAACATGTGTTGACTTGATTTTCAAAATACGAGTTCAATATAATATTTAATCGTGATCTCGATTGAAAATGAGAATTTTTAGTTTTCGATTTTTTAGAAAGGGTGTCCGTTTTTAACACAAGCCGACTAATTTCACCCAACATAGCGATGAAATCGATGGCTTAATATTAAATCGGTACATTGCCTTATTTTTGAAATTAATTAAAACATGAGAAAAATATTCCTAAAGTGAGAAATTAAAATAGATAAAGGACGAAAAAAATGATATCATTAATGAAAAATATTAACATGAAATACTAGAATATTAGAATAACAATAATAATGATATTTACAAAATAAAAACATATCATGTACTAATAATAAAATAGGAAAAATGATATATTTGGTAATAATAATATAAAATAATAATATGTACATAAAAATACATATATATATATATATATATGCATATAATAAAAGTATGTAATAATAATAATAATAATAATATCTACAATAAAAGAAAATATTAGGAAACGTACATAAAAAATATATACATAAAAATTTACAACAATAATACAAAATAATGATATGTACAAAAATATATATATATATATATATATATATATATATATATATATATATACGTATGTACATAAAATATACACTAATATAATAATAGTTATAATAATACTAACAATAGTAATAATTTATAATAATAATATATACACAATATGGTATTTAAAATATATGTATATATAATAGTATTTAAGAATATATACATAAGAAATATATAACTAATGGCATTAAAAATATATACATAATATATATAAAATACCTAAAAAAAGGGGAAAGAAGAGAGAAGGGAGGGGAAAGAAATCCGGCCAAAGGGGGCCGTTCACGGTCGATCGTCGACCGCCACCGTCGTCAGCTCACCACCGCCACGTGTGGCGGAAAAGGTAAAATCAATATATGTATATATAAAGAAAGAAAAAATAACACAAAAAGAAAGAAAAAAAGATTCGAAAGAAGAGGAAAAAGAAAAAATGCAACCTTTTATTGATTTTTTGTGTTCAAAATTTGAAGGATTTTGTGTTTTTCCTTTTCAATCTTTGTAAAATCCTCCTCCCTTTTCTTACATGATTTTGAATGGCTTTTTATAGCCATTTTTTACATGATTTTCTATTTTTTTTTCTATTTTGTAGGTGGTGGTGGTAGACAATGGGAGGAAAAATGGGGCAAATGGGAAAGTGGTTAGGTGGCTAGGTTTTTTTATCTTTTTTTTTGTTAGGTTTTTCTTTTTTCTTCTTTTTTTTCTTTTTAGGTTTTTTTTGGGGTAGGTTTTTCTTTTTCCTTTTTTTTTCTTGGGTTTGGTTTTTTTGGGGGGGCTTAATGGGCTTTTGAATTGGGTTTAATGTTTAGGTTTTGTAATGGGTTTGGGTAGATGTAAATGGGTCATGAGTTAAGGGTTTTAGTGGGTTTAGAGGTTTGGTTGGGTTTTGATGAAATCGGGCCCGGCAATTTGGGCTTCTACACTCTGGATGACCCCTACAGATCAGAATGAATATACTCCAACGTTCCCTTCATGATATGGATTCCTCTGGTGAATTGAACTCTCTTTTTCTTCCCAAAAACACAGTGCTCACAGAACTTCAGTTTGCAAATTCCGTGCCCATCAGGAAGTCCTCTTTTGCTCAATTCTGTCATGCCATTCTCACTCATATGCCCTAGGTGCATATGCCAAATTTTAATAATATCATCATCTGACAAGGAAGAGGAAGCGATAACTGCATCACCAGTAACAGTAGAATCCTGCAAAATATATAACTTGGTAGTCTTTCTCTGCCCTTTCATCACAACAATAGAACCTTTGGAAATCTTTAAAACTCTACTTTTAGCTGTGTATTTGTACCCTTTTGAATCAAGAGTACTCAACGAAATTAAATTTCTCTTTAATTCTGGAACATTTCGTACGTCACTAAGTGTTCTGACAACTCCATCAAATGTCTTAACTTTAATTATTCCAACACCTGCAATTTTACATGAAGCATCATTTCTCATCAAAACAACACCTTCAGAAACTGTTTCGTAAGTTGTAAACCAATCCCGATTGGGACTCATGTGGAAGGTGCAGCCTGAATCAAGTATCCACTCCTTGCTCATTTTAGAATTTTTGACAGAAGCGACTAAAAGTTCACCATCGCTGTAGTCTTTTAAAAACATCAGCTTCACCGAAATTTTCTAGTTGTTTTTCCTTTTGATTCGCAGTCTCCCTTTCAGTCTTGTTCTGTAGCTTATAGCACTCAGATTTAATGTGCCCTTTCTTCTTACAAAAGTTACAAGTTTTACCTCTGTTTGAAGACTTTGATCTACCCTTAGATTTACTGCGAGGATTCCGTTCCTGTATCCTTCCACGATCATCATCACCATTCCAATCTTGTCTCCCACGAACAATGAGACCCTCTCCCTAAGAGTCGAGTTTAACCACAAGATGCTTCATCTTATCATATGAGGTTAAAGAATCATAAACCTCATCAACTGTGAGAGACTCGAGGCTATATAAAATCATGTCTCTAAAAGTTGAATAAGACCGGGGCAACGATAAAGTAGAATCAACCCTAGATCTTCCTTATCATACTGAACCTCTATGGCCTCCAAGTTTGAGAGAATTTCTTTAAACACTGTTAAGTGTTCGTGTACAGACTCACCTTCCTCCAAACGATGAGCATAAAGACACTGCTTTATAAGCAGCTTGCTTGTTAGAGTTTTCGACATACATATCTGTTCCAACCTCTTCCATAATGCAGCGACGGTCTTCTCCTTCATCACATCCTGTAAAATTTCATTGGACAAATGCAGATGTAATTGTGTTAACGTCTTTCGATCCTTACATTTTTTCTCTTCATCTGTTAATGTCGAAGGCATCTTATCTATCCCTAGCAGGGCATCCTCCAGATCCATCTGCGTAAGAACTGCTTGCATCTTAATCTGCCATAACGCAAATCTGGTGTTGCGATCCAACAGCGAAATTTCATACTTCAAAAACGTCATTACCGTGATCGAGATGAACTAACCGGAAGCTCTCATACCAATTTTTAAAAATAAAAAATTAAATTCAATTAAAATAAAGAACACACAGATTTTATGTGGAAACCCTTTTGGGAAAAAAACACATGCAAAGGAGAAGAAAATTCATTATGTTGAATTCGAATGATTACAATAGGAGTTTCAACTACATCTATTTATAGGTTGAAAAAACCTAATTCTAATCAATATCAAATATATTATGCTAATAAATGCTAAATATATTATGCTCATAAACACTAAATCTTCTAGAAAGAAGATATATTTTGTTTAACTTGACTTGTAAGCAATCTCTTAGAATTTGGGTCACACAACTCTAACATCATTATTTTCAATTACGAGTTGACATTGTAGCTAGCTATTAATAATCGTTGGGTATAGTGGTAAGACACATAACACTTTTGAGGAGATAATGCAAGTTTGAACTCTAGAAAAAACTTGATTAAAAAGGACAATTAGGAACCCCAAATATAAATCCTAAAACAAACATGAAAGATAAAGATTTTAGCTGATTTTTTAAACATATAATTTTAAAATAAAGTAAAAGATTTCTAAATAGATTGTCTATTCCTTAGAATTTAGTTTGATAGATTTTTTAAACATATAATTTATTAAAGGTGAAAATTACCATTCAAGTTAAATGAGACAACATAATTTTTCTTTTTCTCAATTGAGTAACATAATTCAAGTAAAGACGTTGGAACCACCAACTCTTTGAAGAACGAAAGAATTACAACAATGTTTCAACAAACAATCCGACTCAAATATCTCCTCACAACAAATACAATAATGAATTTAGCAAATTCACCACGAGGCTCTAAAAAGAGAAGATCTCGATATGCTTACTTTTGCCAATGCGTCTACCATACCATTACTTTTCCGATCAGTAACCGCAATCTGAAAATGAGCTAATTGCTTAGTGCCACAATTGATGTCCCCAAGAAATTTTTGTAGTAACCATGGTCTATAATACCTTTTTGAAAACCATTTCGAACCAGCAGTCGAGCATAATTCGATTATTAATGGAACATGCGCCTTCCTACTCACTTCAGTATACATATCCACTGCTATTTTAATTGCTATTATTTCTGCCAAACCTGTTCCCTTAGCTTCAACTCGCCCTAAGAATAGCGCACAAGCCACTCCTTTTTCATATCTCTAAACTCCACCACGCCCTACAACCTCCTCTAAAACAACACCATCCACATTGAATTTCATCCACTCAGTTGGAGGTGGCTCCTAACGGGAAACATTCATGTTTTTCATATTTAATGAGGGGCGACATTTCACTAGCCAAGACCACCAATCCCCTTCCAAAAATTGGCATTCTTCATGCAATACCATAGCCCACATAAAAGCTCTTATTTTAGAGTGAAACAACATTGTAGCAAGATTCGTCGATACCCTTTCAAACACTTTATCTTTCCAAACTAATCACACAGTCCAACATGACACTGCAATCACTATTGACCATAAACTTTTTTAAATACCAAACCAATTCACATCGCAACACATAGTAAAAAATTCCACAAAATTCTCCACCGGTTTCCAATCAACACCCCACCAACTGAAAATTCGTAACCAAAATCCATTCACAAAATTACACACAAAGAACATGTGATTTATGCTTTCCCTGTCGCACCATGGACAGCCACTGCTTTACGGATCCAGATTCACCACCTGACTAATCAGAAAATCCTTAATTGGAATACGCTTAGTAACCAACATCCACAGAAAAATTCCAAACTTTTGGTGGTACGTTCAGCTTCCAAATCCTGCCAAACGGGAAATCAATAGCTCCCATTCCATCAAAGGACAACAATTGAGACAACTTCCTAACGGTAAATTCCCCAACACTGTCGTGAATCCAAATTATACAATCCTCCACTTAGCTCCAATTATTTTCCTGAAAGAGAATCATACCGTCATTAAGGCTTAATATTTCTGAGTTTAATTTATCTGTTCCTTTTAAAAGAATAAAACATCGGATCCGACACCAAATCAATCGAGATCAAATTACATTAAGAAATCAATAAAAATCAAATAAAACTACGGTCATTAAAAACACAAGAATAAAGGAACAAATCCCATTATTCTATCATAAATTAATTAATTTTTTTTTTATAATTGGGGATGGGCCAAAATTTTAAATTAATTAAATTAAGTAAAAACATGTTATAATTTGTATTATAAAATCAACTAAATTATGGTTTAATATGCTCAAACTTAATAAAAATACCCTAAAATTTATTTTCTATTTCGAGAATGATATGATTTGCTGATGGAAGGCAAATTTCTTTTGAAAATTTGTTTAAAGTGTGGTCCACCGAGAGTCGATAGTCCCTTAAGGGGTCGGTATTGTATTCAATGAGGTGTTTTATCTTTCAACTCTAACGAGAGCCCAATGTTTAGGGTTGCTTAAAGAGGCAACTAATTCAACAAAGTGGGAGCGGCTCGGCGGGACAGACTATATCCAAGTGGTAGTATAGTTGTCCATAAGTGCCCTATATGCTATAAGGCACGGATTCAAACCCTATCAAGTATAATTAATAGGTGGTCATGCACCATGCCTGGTTTATCCCAATGAATCCGTTATTTCAAGCACTCGAGCTCTTTACAAAGTTCAAAGATGAAACCGTGATTGGAAACAACATTGACCAATTGTGGAGTTCGTTAACTCCCGATAGACAATATTTCGAAGATATCTCCTTCCTCCCATCAACATGGTTAAATCTATATAGTTGAACCGCTGAATCAATTGATATCTGATTCATCCAGTTGAACTAACGGATTTCAATCTAAATTTTCAATGATTGAATTTTGACTTTTACCTGTTGCAAGTGAAATTGGCTGAGGTTTGGCAAGTGGCTTTCCATTTTGCTGGAATTGCACCGAATTCGGTGTCATTAAAGCTTTGAGATTCCGGCCAAATCCCGGTGTCAAGCATCCCGATGATGATGTCACTTTCGAAGACAGTTCTTTTGACTTTTCTGTTGAATCCCATAAAGTCCCATGACCTTGATGTGTGAAGCTGCCTCTTTGGCTAAGGAAAACTGATACCACCCATCTTTTTCTGAAAAAAGAAATTAAACCCAAAGTTACTAACATAATGCATGAGACATTGGAGTTTTAAAGATAATAATTTGGTTAAAAGAATTATCTTGAAAAACCTTTCAGTTTTTCTTCTTCATCTTTGGTCAATTTGGCAGCAAAGCCATTGAAACTCCTGTGGTAGCTGTAGAGCAAGACATCTGATTCAACAATATTGCTGCATCCATTCATATGTAGAGTTAGAAACACTCCGTAAAAAATATCTAATTGTGGTTTTGATCCCTCTATTATGCTCAAATTAAAATTTTATTTCTTATACCGGCATAATTTAGTCCTACTTTTCCGATATTATTAGTTAGTTCAAATAAGTAATACCTTTAACTATTCCAATTAAAATTATTACACGGATTTATCCCTAAAACACTGCTTCAGTCATAATAATGTATGTCAGCATGATGAGTAAAGGCGTCTATAGACGAGGCCAAGCCGAGGATTGATTTTGAAAAATAATTCATGCTCGGGCTCGAGTTTGGTCCAGTAAAAAAGCCCATATTACTATTTAAAAATAATAAATTGACAAATATTTAGTTTTATAATTAAATTTATATAAAAATAATTTAAAAAATTCTTTTGATTTAATTAAAAATGAGTTGGGCCAGATTGGCTCATAGATAAAATATTTTGTCTATGCCCGACTCAAGTTAGGCTGGATAACCAACCAGAACTATGGACAACTCCAATGATGAGTTGGAATGTATGTTATTAAAAAAATAAATCCACATGTGTTTTAAGCGGAATAACTAGTGATGTTACATATTCAAACTAACTAATGGCATTATAATAGTAAAGAGACAAAATTATGGGCGAAAATAAAAGATGATTGAACGACTAAAACAAAAATTTGACCAAAAAAACCCAAAAGAACATGCAAATAATAAGTACCTGGGAGGAACTTGTTGAAGCATATTAGTGTGAAGGCTTGAAATTGAAACCTCACCCTTTGGCAGGTTCCCCATATAAACAATGTAAACCTGTCTGTTATCAGAGGAACCATGGCAGCAGCAAATAAGCATAGCAAGAGTGAAGCTGATAAGCGAAAGCCATGCCAAAGGGGAGGTTTGGGCAGCCATTGTTGAGTTTATTGTGGAGCTTGATTTTGCAGTAGATAATGCCATGGAAAGGGGACTTTATATAAGATTTTTGTGTGGTATTGGTATAAACTCCATTGGATTCGTTAACTTTTGAAGCTTTCAAGCATTTGTTAAGCTCGCCAATGGAACAATGTTTGTCCATTGCCGGCTTTTACCAATTTCTATGATCCTTTCATTCTTCACCAATGATATATCTTTCTGCCACAAATGTTGATTACAAGAAAATGTACGGCGTCATCATTCTTCACCAATGATATATGTTCCTTCAATCGATTTCTAATAATTCTATCAAAGCTGATCAATCCCCACCATTGATTACAAGAAACTCTATCAAAGTTGATGTGTTTCGAGATTAATCATCGATCGATTTCTAATAATTCTTCCCATGGGTAAAAGAAATTAGTATGTATGTAATCGGTACCGTTCAAGAAAAGAAATTATGTCTTGAGCAATTTTTTTTCTATCCTTGATATCCATTTTACAAATTATATTTAGGGTTTGTACTTATCTATCTCGAAATTGTTGGTCTTCAATGTTAGCTTAATATTGCGAAGTATGTAGTCTGTAGTTGTTGGTATAGACGTGCAAAAGGTCAGTTGAGTCAATTTTTTCAATTTACTCAACTTAACCTATCATTTTATAAAATAATTGAACAAATCAATTTAAATAATATAAAGTGACATAGCCAAATCAACTTAATATTGATTAATTTATCTGATTAATCAATTTAACCCGATTTAAATCAACCGATTCGATTATGAAAATTACTAACTCATAATTTACTGACATAACAAATAAACTAACTTCGGATTCGTTGATATTTAACTTGGGTTTATGAATTATTTATGCAATCTATTAACTTGCGTCCGATGTTTTGCTCCATAGCCACCGTTGGAGTTTCAATGGATTTGCAGCTAAATTGACCAAAGATGAGGCAAATAAACTTAAAGGTAATGAAGAATTCTAAAAAATATTATAAACACAAATAAATAACAATAAATACATACACATCAACAAAAAATTCTACATTCAATTAACATTATCATTCCTAATTTGTAATTGAAGTCTAAAGTAAACAATATAACTAATCTGGAAACAACTTAAAATGGTGGTGGCAACCCAGTGTGAGGATCTTGATTGAACTGATCAAGATCTAAATCACTAGAAAAGTGCTGCTGCATGAATAGTGCTGGTTCAAAAACACCATAATCAATGGGTTCATAAAGAGGTGCAAATGCAATCCCATTTTCAAGCATTTGGGAACTAGTATTTATGGGTTCATAAAGAGGTGCAAATGCAATCCCATTTTCAAGCATTTGGGAACTAGTATTTATGGGTTCATAAAGAGGTGCAAATGCAATCCCATGTTCAAGCATTTGGGAACTAGTATTTATGGGTTCATAAAGAGGTGCAAATGCAATCCCATTTTCAACCATTTGAGTTCCGTTGTATGGTAGAATTTCAGTTGTATCAGCTTCAGCTTCACTTTCCACTTGATGACCTTCTTGTTGAACCATTTGGGCTCCATCGTAAGCTACAATTGCACTTGTATCAGCTTCCGCTTGAGCTTCCTCTTGATGACCTTCTTGTAAGGTTTCATGTTTTAGCCTTTTTTCCCTAAGGTTCTTATATACTCTACACAACACCCAATCATCAAGCTGAAAAAAGAAAAGAAAAATAAGTGACGAATTCGAATAGGAATACACGATAAGATAATATTTGAAGGATCGTACCCGCATGTCTTCATTGCCGAGTCTTTTCCTAATCGGAGCATCGGTTAATACGTATTCATGCATGAGCCAATTTGTTTTAACACCTTTTGGTGGTTTCCCTTGGTAAAAGACTAAACTCTTCTTCAATCCAATCTTCTTTCCTTTACGACAGATCAACTTATCAGCTCCGGTAGCTTTCCAATACCCGTTACCGGCATTCCTCGCCGGCCTCGAACCATTTGCGTATTTTCGATCTCTTGGCGTGAAGAAATAATATTCGTTTCCAACCCCATTTGAGAGTGCATTGTTGCTCATCGCTATTGATAAAAATAACCAAGACAAAACAACACCACCAAAATCATGGAAAAGCTTAAAGAAAACAAAAGAAAAAGCCAAGAAAAGAAAAACTGGGTACCTGTAAGAGTTTGGGGATCATAGTTGTAGAGAAAAACCTCTTTGATTCTGTTGAGTGGCAATGGCAAACCAAAGATTTTGGGTCTCAAGTAAAAATTAATAATCTCGTCATCCCTCGGTTTGAATCTATAACCAGGAGGAATTGATCTAAGGAAAGCTTCGCCTTTTTCTTCCTTCAACATTAATGGATCCATGAAAACTTGATTATCTGACATTGAAGAATGTGCTTACAGCTCCAAAAAACAAGTACAATTTTTTATCTGAAATATTTTGTTGTCTTGACTTTATGTAGACTTAGGGTTAAGTTTAACCGACTTATTAATTTTTAATATTTAATTTAAAAATATTTGTTTAATAAAATAACATTAGATAAATTAGAATTGAGATAGATTTCGAAGTCCTAATCTTTTCATATTTTTAATTAATTATTGATAAAAAAGTTATTGATAATATGGGATTTAAATTAGGATAATTAATGTTAAAGGATAATTGATTACTTTTATTTTTAATTTTATAAAATTCCCGTAGTTAATCTTTAAAACAATTCTCATAAATATCATTTTAATTAAATTAAAAAACAGTAAATATTATTCTGAATATTTTAAAATATAACGAAGCAGCTTTCTTTAACCTAAGCTATTGTTGTTGGTATAATATATTAACGATTAGACATCACGACGCCATTCACTGTTGAACGAGGTTGCGACTTCAAGAACCCCTTGTCAATTTGAGTATCAATATATGCATAACTACTCATTTTTAGTATCAAATATCCATATGATCTTGAAAAAAATTAATACCAAGGTGACAAAAATTACTAAATTTAAGAGTTAAATGTTTCTTTATCTGATTCAAATACAAATGTGTTTCATGAATAGTGGTGATAAAAATAAAAGTATAGGCCACTGTAGTATGAATCGGATTGGATTGATTGGACACCCCACACCCGACTCCTTCACTGAATTCAAATGAGAGACGTCTAACTACATTGCAAGAACAACTCAGATAACTCAATGCAAATTCATAAAGTTTAACAAATAATTTTCTTATATTCCAAATTAACCTTCATTCATATTCATGTACATACATTCTAGACAATAATCGACTTCATTTAACATGTCTCGAAATTTCTCGGGGTAAAAAATAGAGCCGGATTCAGATTCAACCTCAATCTATTAAATTCGAATAATGTGTCTCAAGACATGGTTTCACCAGATCGGGAATCGGACAACATACTGATTGTCATAATTTTCATAATTTATTGATTTTAACTTTAAACAAATTTTCATTATTTTCAATTACGAGTTGACATTCCAGCTAACTATTAATAATCGTTGGGTACAGTGGTAAGACACATAACACTTTTAAGGAGATAATGCAAGTTTGAACTCTAGAAAAAACATGATTAAAAAGGACAATTACGAACCCCAAATATAAATCCTAAAACGAACATGAAAGATAAGATTTTAGCTGATTTTTTAAACATATAATTTTAAAATAAAGTAAAAGATTTCTAAATAGATTGTCTATTCCTTGGAATTTAGTTTGATGGATTTTTTAAACATATAATTTATCAAAGATTTTTAAATTTATCAAAGGTGAAAATCACCATTCAAGTTAAATGAGACAACATAATTTTTTTTTTTTTTTGCTCAATCGAGTAACATAATTCAAGTAAGACGTTGGAACCACCAAATCTTTCAAGAACAAAAGAATTACAACAATATTCCAACAAACAATCCGAATCAAACATCTCCTCACAACAAATACAATAATGAATTTAGCAAATTCACCATGAGGTTCTAAAAAGAGAAGATTGTGGTCGGGTATATTATGAAGTTCCGGTAAGGTTTCTAACTGTTGGAAGAGGTGTGAAGTTTTGTTGGTTGGAATCAATTTTGTTCTGAATTAATTGATTTTGGTTTTATGTTCCCGTCTAAATGAGGATCACCACACACATCTATTTTGGCATCTTGACTGCAATATACTTGCTTGACCAGATATATCTTATTTAGTAGTTTAATTGCAACTCTGGTGGCATTGTCCATGATTATTTATTAGTTTGATTTGGTTGGACGAGTTCTGGGGACCTCTATTTTGGTGTGTAGCGGAGTTGGGTAGGAAGTTTGTAATAGCCCGATTTTTCAGAAATAGTGGTTCAAGGCCACCAAAACCGGTAAGAAATATCGTGAATTTCATTATTTAATATTTAAAAGTCAAATGAAATTTTTAAGAGATTTTTGAATTAGTAATTTGTGTTTTATAAAGATTTATTAGGTCAAGAAATTAAGAAAAAGAGATATTGAAACCTCGGTGTTCTAAACCGAATCATAAATAATTTTATAAATATTTTTAGAGCGTCATTAAGATAGTATTAAAATTTAGTTAGAAAATTTTAACGTTTCGATGGTCAATTAATTAAAAAGGACTAAGTTGAAAGAGGTGCAAAACTTGCTAAAGTGAGTAAATAGCTTAATAATTAAATATGAAAGGACTTGAGAAGCAATTGTGCCTAAATAATAGGCTGAGGCATAGCATGAAAAAAAATATCTGGAATTTGGAGAAATAAGGGCAAAATTGTAAATTTTGCCAAAATTAGATGAAATAAAGGGGAAATTAGAATTTCTAGAGAAATCATCACCATTTTCAGCTGAAAAACAGCCATGGAAGAGGGTTTAAGCTTTTTTTTCATATTTTAGTTTCATTTATGTTTAATTCTTGCTTTTTCCTTGAAATTATTATGTTTTTGGGACATTTACAATGAGGTCCAACTTACTATTTCATAAGTTTTTTATTTTTTTGAAGGTTTTGGAAGATACCATTGATAATTTCATATGATTTTAGTTATTAATTGATTAAATTGAGATGTTAATGGGTATTTAAAGGTATTTTATTAAGGAATTTTGGATGAAATCATGTTTTAGGGATTAATTTGTAAAGTTGTTGAATTTATGTGAAAATTTGAAATTTCATGGAATTTATGGGCTGCTATTGATATATGTGAAATTATTTAGGCTTTGAATAAGGAATAAATTGCATGAATTTCATTTTCCAAGCCTAGGGATGAAATCGTAAATAATTAAAAGTATAGGGGTAAAATGGTAATTTTGCCTAAAATGTGAATTGGATAGAAATGAATGTAAATTGTATTAAATTGAGCTAAATTTACTCGTTTAGATTCGGATAGACTAAGTACGGAAGTAGATCATGGTAAAGAAAAAGTATTAGATTAGTAAATTACAAGTCATGAACAACTAGTCGAGGTAAGTTCGTGTAACTTAATTGTGCAATTATATGTTTGAATTGAGTTGAATGATTTGTATGTGAATTGTGTATTGGCCATGTATGTGAAATTTAATAATATATCCGAAAATACCTAATAAATGTTAAAGTCTCGTTTAATTAAATGAAACTCGATTGGATACAGGGTTCTGTTTCCCGAAATGGTAATGTTCCTGCATATGTTGCGGACATACCGTAGCTCGAAAGAGCATCCCATTACAAGCCCTCTCAAGCTTCTTGTTATAGTGTTCTTCCAAGCTTCTCGTTAAATGCTCTTCAGAGCATCCCGACTGGTTGTGATCTGCATATGTTGTAGACACACCCGCGCTCTTATGAGCGTTATGCTTATAGGTTCTTTGTGAACCTCCCGTTAAAGGCTCTCTGGAATTTCCCGTTAATGCTCGCTTGAACTTCCCACTATATGGCTATCCGGTGCTTTTTATTAAAATGCTCTCTAAAACTACCCGATATAGGCTCTTTGTGAGCTTCCCGTTATTAAGCCTGAAAAAGCTTCACGTTACATAGCTCAACGAGCTTCCCGTTATAGTGCTTGAGAGAGAGCTTTTTGATTTAGTGCTCTAATGAGTACTACCGGATATGAATTGATGAATTCCTGATTTGTACACTTTATATGTACTACCCTCGAATCCCTCGAGATTTCAAATGATTCAACAGGTGAAATTCTGACATGAAGATAAACGAAAATCAAAATGAAATCAATATATGAAAAATACATGAAATGCATGGAACTTGGTATTTAATGAGCTCATCTTTGGTATTGATATTTACATGAAATGATTAACTAACACATTTGATGAGATTATGTGCTTAGGATATGGTCAAATTGTTTGGAATGCATGTGTATGTTTACTTAATATACAAATGAATGGTAAGTTAATTTCCTATTATATGGACTTACTAAGCATAATAAGCTTACTCTATTTTATTTTCATCTGTTTTATAGTAATACAAAAGCTAGTTGGATTGGACGCTTGGCAAAGATTACTCACACTATCCACCAGCATATTTCGGTACAAATATGATACTAATTATAGATATAATGGCATGTATAGGTTTTGGTTAGCCAATGTTAGATACAAATATTTTGGTTGTACATGGCCATTGGAATGGCTTGTGATGAATGCGTTTTGGTATATTAACATATGAGTTAATTTCATGTTTGATATAAGTGTTTAATTTGGTTTATGAATATTAGTATGATACTAAGTAAATATGGTCAAGCAGATAAATTTACAAACATAGATTTATGAAGCGATATGGTATGTATGAGACTTGAGTTTGGCATGATTTAAATGTTTTAGATTGGCATTTGGATGTGTTAAAATGTTTGTATAGGTGGATGATCAAATGGGTGAGAAATAAGGTTTGGAAATGACCTTATTCTGTCCACACGAGCAGAGACACAGGCGTGTGTCTCAGCGATGTGTGACACACGACCTAGCGCATGAGCGTGTGTTCTAGCCGTGTATCCTCTGCATCTTAAAAATTCATAACAAAATGCTCAGTATTTTTCACACGGCCTAACCACACAGGCGTGTGACCCTTGTACCTAGGAAAATTTTTGAAATTTTGAAAAAAAATCTATGAGTTTCCGATTTGGTCCCAACTCGTTCCTAATGTATGTTTTGGGCTCAAGGGCTCTAATAAGGGACTTTACGATTATTTTCTGACATGTATATTAAAATGATATGAAATGTCTGTATTTATTCCGTAAGCTCTGGTAATGCTACGTAACCCTGTTCCGGTGACTGATACGGGTTAAGGCTGTTACAAAGTTTTTCTGAAAATTCTTCATTATGTTTTTTCTAAAAAATACCGCATTGACATAATCATGCATTCTCAGTTTAGCTTAATTGATCGTTATGAAATTCTCTTGATACTCTGATTTGTATATTTTGGTATGTGTATTCTTCGTTTGATTTTAGTTATACATTGAGCTTTATAGCTCACCCCTTTGTTTTATCTCTGACTTTTCAAGTAATCATTTAGTTTAGGATTGGATGGCATGCGAGAGCTTGGATTGTTTCTAATTTATTTTAATAAAATGGTCTACATTTGATAATACTCTAAAATGACATACTTTTATGTGTTAAGGACATATATATTTTGAGTATGATCTTACTAATTTGGGCTTTTTATTGTTTTGTATCTTGTAAAGACTAAATTGAAGGCAAAAGAAAATTTGGGGGCAAAAAGTCTGAATTTAAAGATGAAACGGGTTAGCATGCGAAATAGAGAGCATGGTGCCGAAAATACAAATTGTGAAAGACTTGGGGAAAAAATTCAAAGAAAGAATTTATGAACCTAAGACTTTATTTAAATTTGAATTTTTTTTTAGGATTATTGTTAGGATTATTATGATATTGTTTAGATTTAATTTCAAATTATATCTTTTATTTATCTTTTAGAGTTTAAATAGGAACAAACTAGGTTTTCTATATACTATAAATAGATGATGTAGTGACATAAATATTCACTAATCTTTTCTGAAAAAAAAACTCCTTCCTCCAAGGCTCTAGCCTTTTTTGTTCCTTTTATTTTATTTTCCAATAAAAGTCCATTCTATTAAACTTGTGTTCTTTTTCCCGAAAAGCATGAGTCACTAAACTCATCTAGCCAAAGGTTATCAAGATTCCCCAAAAAAGGTTCATGAGGCTTAAAACCCGCACTTAGCCTTCTCAACGAGTATTCATCGTTTCTCTGTATTACGGGACTGACGCTTCCATCCATGTCCTTCTAAAAGTGATCTTTTCATCTTGTGCAAGAAACGATAGCTTTGTATATTTTGGGAAGGTTGCACAGTAGGTTCGTTAACTTACTGCATCAAAGATTGTCGAACCCAAAAGCCGAAATGGTGTGGCATTCTCCATTGAAAAATGATGATCTAGTGTAAGATGGTCTCGCAAAAGTGACGGTTGGCTAGAGTCAAGTTCCTCTAAATTGTAAGGCTAAAATCTAAGTGGAGCTTGTGGTCTAGGCGTCCTCTTCCACTATAATTGGCTTATTCTGTAATGAGAATATTGTAACGCCCCCTTACCCAAGACTGTCGCCGGAGTCGAGCATGAGACATTACTAAACTTATTTTAGCATTTAAACAAGTTCAAACAATTCTCGTAGTAAACTGTCCAACTGTGTCACATTCGCTAAAAAAATCATATCTCGAGTTACATAACTCAAAATCCAATTCCGTAAATTTTTCTTGAAACTAGACTCAGATATCTACTTACTAATTTTTTTCTAGAATTTTTGGCTAGTCCAATTAGTACAATTTATTAATTAAAGTCTCCCCTATTTCAGGGTTTGGCTACTCTGACCCCTGTTCACTTCGAATCAAATTTCTTCCTATACAGAGATCAAATGACTATGATGTTTGTTTCTATTAAACATAGACTCAAAAAGGAATCCATAAATATAAAATTTGAGTCCTAATTATTTTTACAAAATTTATGGTGAATTTATAAATTTAGAAAAGGGGATCCAGAAATCGCTCTGACCCTGTTTCACTAAAACGTAAATATCTCATAAAATACAACTTTTTTACTTATTTTGTTTCTTCCACATGAAAATATGTTCATTAAGCTTCAATTAAATATTTTATTCATCATATAATTATATTTCTACTATTTTTAGTGATTTTTCAAATTCACATCACTGCTGTTGTATGACACTGTTTTATAGCCAATTTCACCATTTTATGGTTTTCCATGGAGTAGGTAATACATTAATCATACATAACACTAAATATAAATTTTGATTAGCCATTCCAATAGCTAATCTGTAACGCCCCCACGCCCGAAACCATCACCGGAGTCAAGCTTGAGGTGTTACTAAACTTATCTTACCTTTTAAACAACTCTAAATCACTTATTTTAATTTTCGGAATAAACTGTTTTCCTGCATCATGGTTACTTAAAAATTTATTTCTCGAGTTTAAAAACTCAAAATTAAGATCCGTAAATTTTTCATAAAACTAGACTCATATATATATCTACTAATTTTTTTCTAGAATTTTTGACTTAGCCAATTAGTACAGTTTATTAGTTAAAGTTTCCCCTATTTCAAAACTCGACTGCACTGACCTCTTCTTACTACGAACCATTTTTATTCCTGTACAAAATTCATATGACTAAGTCGTTTGTTTCTCTCAAAACTAGATTCAACAAGAATTCTAACCATATAAATTATACCTTATAATTAGTTTTGTACAATTTATGGTGAATTTCCAAAGTGGAAACAGGGGATCCAGAAATTGCTCTGACCCTGTTTCACTAAAACTCAGATATATCATAAAATATAATACTTTTACCTATTTTGCTTATTCCATAAGAAAATATACATAATAAGCTTTAATTTCATATATTATTCATCTTCAAACTATGTTTCTACAATTTTTAGTGATTTTTCAAAGTTACATCATTTCTGTTACTTGAATCTGTTTTTAGGTTACTTTCACATTTTTCATAATTTTCATGTGATAATCATCATTCAATCATACATATTAATAAACATGTATATCATCAGCTATTTTCTTAGCTAATCACTAGCAAGTATTTACACATCATTCATTATTCATATTATACCAAAAGTAGCTAAGTTTCTATACATGCCATACCCAAAACAAAACGTCTAGTTATACCGAGTTATTTCTTTGATAGTGTGATCGGCCTCCGACATTTCCTTCGATCCCCGAGTGACTAGATAAGTACTATAAGAAGAAGAAAATAAAGAGATTAAGCACTAGGCTTAGTAAGCTTACAAGCAAATAAATCACAACATTCAACATAATGGATAATTATGCATAATATCATCTAACATCATAAATTTCTTTACTTCTCAATTTCTATCTTCTTCTTTATTCCTTACCTTCTTTCTTACCGACCTTTCCTTTTCATAAGTATAATCTACTTTTCCTTTGCTGTTAATTCACTGTAATTTAACTCAGATCCTGACCCGTTGAACCACTCGGAATACTAAGGATACTAGGGTCGCTCTGCTCTATCAATATCTCGCCAATGCCATGTCTTTGACATGGACTTACATGAATTATTCCTGTCTCCAATGCCATATATAATATGGACTTACATGGCTCAATCCTGTCTCCAAAGCCATATTTCTAATATGGACTTACATGGCTCATTTCATTACGTCTGTCAACCCTAATATCCTAACATTCCTAGGGTTCAACCGGGCTTTCTAACACTTTTCCTCCGTCACTTCACCTTAAATTGACTTTAAATATTTTCATAACATAATATATAAATGCTGAAAATTGACAATAATAATGTAAAATAAAAGAATATTGCATTTATTTACTGTAAACTTACCTTGATACAAAATGTGACTAAACCTTACAATTTAGTCCTTTACTTTTTCTTTTCCTCGTTCTTCTTTGGATTCTTGATCTATAATATAAAATATTTCTACTCATTAGCATTTATTTGATTTCTATTTCACTTCACAATTTATGCTGTTCAAAATTCGAAATTGCACTTTTACCCCAAAATTTATAGTTTTTACAATTTAGTCCTGCTCAATTCACCCATCAATTGAACTAATTTTTATAAATTAACACTTTTATTTTATCATTATAAACTATTTCACAGCCTTTGATATTCTGAATTTCAACACCAACATCTAATTCACAATTTTGCTCACAATTAGGTACTAAATACCATTTTCTATCAAAATGACTTAATAAAACAACCTTAATATGAAATTAGAACTTCAATTTCATAATAATTCATCATAAACTACCCTTACTCAGCCAGGGTAACTTCCAATTTCACCCACCAAATCAAAAACTAATGAATTAGATGATTGGACCTAATTGTAAAAGTCACAAAAACATAAAATTACTAAGAAATAGTAAAATTAAACTTACATGGTGCAAAAATATGAAAAACCAGCATAGGAGACCTGCTACGGCATTTCGGCTGAGAAAGATGAAGAAATGTCTAGATTTTCAATTACATCATTTTTTAACTATTAACTTTTATGCTAATTCCAATTTTGTCCCTTGTTCACATTGTTTTCTTGCTTATTTCATACCCAAACCGTCCAGCCATTAACCTTTGGGTCTAATTGCTCTTTAAATCCATCTTTTAAATACTTAAGCTATTTACTCACAATTTAACAAATTTTGAGCTATTTTCAGTTTAGTCCTTTTTAATTAATTAGCTATCCAAACATCAAAATTTTCTAACGAAACTTTAATACTAACTCAATGACACTTCATAAATATTTATAAAATATTTATAGCTCGATTTTCAAATTCGAGGTCTCGATACCTCGTTTTTGACCCGTCTGACCTAATAAATTATTTTAATTCACTAATTTCACCATTTCACAAATTCTTCTAAATTCTTACTTGACTCATAAATATTAAGTTACTATCTTGTTCAATCTTATTTGTCCAATTTAGTGATCTCAAATCACCATTTTTGACACCACTGAAAATTAGGCCGTTACATTCTACCTCGGATTTGTGGTTTCGCAACCACTGTTCCGTTTAGGCCCTATTTCGGGATGTTACATAATCATCAACAAGCATTTCCACATCACTCATTCACAATATCATAAGATTATATACACAAAAGGATTATAATGTTATACATGCCATATTCTCAAAATATTCAAGCCACTATACCGAGATGGTCCGTTGATAGTGTGAGCGTGCCTCCGACCGTCCTGATCTCCAAGCCGGCTTGTCAAAACTACAAGGAATGGAAGGGAGGGAGTAAGCATAAATGTTTAGTAAGTTCACATGCAAATAACAAGTAAGTTAACAAAGCAATTATACCAACCAACATTAGCATAATATCACCAAAACATATATCACATTTCTATTCATCATTCATCGTCTTACTACATTATTGTTGTCGTATCAAGTCTCAATCCGAGGGTTAAGTACATACCTGTCCAAAGTGCCCATTCCACAACACTTACCAATACGTCACTTGCATCTTGAGTATTCTTCCATTTCACTAGAATTTTACCCATTGAACACATGGAATATAACTCGGATACTTGGAAAGTTTGCACATAAGTGCCACATATGTAGCCAACCTACCATGTAACCCGCCCATAAGCAAACTCGGACTCAACTCAACGAGCTCGGGCGTTCGCATCCATAAGTTAATTCGGACTCAACTCAACGAGCTCGGATGCCTAAATATCCTAATCTATTCCTAAGGTTCAACAGGATTTTCCTCGTCCGTACTCCTTTACCATTCTCCTTGGAATACCAATGACGATACTTCGGTAGTCTTTCATATTTTTCACATAATTCATAAAATTTTTGCATGTTGCCCAACAATGACCACAAAGCATAGAATTGCATAATAACAATCATAATATCGTATAAATAGAATTAAATGATTTAAAATAACGGTTATATTACAATATTTACATATGAACTTACCTCGATACAACATGAGAATAGTCGAGCCTATTCCTCGTAAACTTTATTTTTCCCCCGATCTCAACTCGAATATCTTTTCTCTTGATCTATAATACCAAATTAATTTATTTAATACACACATTCATCAAAACAACCCTTAATATGAACTTTGGTAAAATTACCATTTTGCCCCTAAACTTTCACATATTTACACTTTTGCCCCAAGGCTCGTAAATTAAACCTCATCCTATTTTCTTATGTTTTATGACATGCTGATCATTTTTCCCTTCTATAGCAACATCAAATTCACACTCTAACATGTACTTATGAACATTAGGTATTTTTACCGATTATGTCATTTTAGTCGTTTTTACGTAAAATCACTTAGCAAAAGTTGTTTAACACAATCTCAAGCTTCATATTCTACCATAAAACATCAAAATTCATGCATATCATCCATGGGTAAAATTTTAAATATAAACCCTAGCTCAAAATATTGGTAGAAATAGGTAAACCGAGCTACGAGGATTTCAAAAATGTAAAGAACATTAAAAACGGGCATAGAAATCACTTACAATCAAGGCTTAAAAGTGTTGAAACCCTAGATATGGTGGAGAAAAAAAATTGGCAGCAACTTATGGAGAATATGATCATTTTTGTGTTATTTTTCCCATTTTATTTCATTAAAATCCAAATGACCAAAATGGCCTTACTAAACTTTCAAAAATTCCATCCATGTCTAATTTTTGTCCAAAAACTTAAAAATTGGTAAAATTGCTATTTAAGGCCTCTTAATTAATATTCCAAAGCAATTTCATACTAGAAACTTCTAGAATGTAAGTTTTGCAACTTATTCAATTTAGTCCAAAATTTCAAAGTAAGCACTTTATGCATAGAATTTCTTCACGAAACTTTCACACAATCATGTAATCATATCATAGATCTCAAAATAATTATAAAATAATTATTTCTATCTCGAATTTGTGGTCTCGAAACCACTATTCCGATTAAGCCGTAATTCGGGATATCACAAAGATCACCTAAAAGCCTAGGATTTAACCCAAGATTGAACCCAAGGAGGATCGAGATAACTGGAGGCTGGAATCCCTTAAATCGAATAATCTTTTTCCTCAATTTTGTTTCTTTTTACAATTTCAATTTCAATTTATACAATTTCAACTCCTCCATATTTTTTAATTCTATTTTTTTTCCCAAGTACGCCATTTTTCTTGGGCACGACTATGCCCAACATTTTGAGGAACAAGAAGTTGTAGCAATCTAGTCCCTGAGAATTTGACCCTACTTCCCTTGTGCTATTATTTTCGTTTTTAACTTTTCTAGACTTTTTGGACTGTAAGGCTGTTTTTGGACTTGGTTTTGGTTTTTGTTTTATCTGTCGGTTTTTTGGTGTTTATAAAAAGAAACTATAAAATCATATGATTTACCAAATTAGAATTCTGTTTCAAATCAAAACTCTGAAAATTTTCCGTTGCAAAATTAAGTAACCACTCAAGCGTTTTTTTTGTAAATAAATAAACAATTTTTAACGAATGTTTTCCTTAAAATTGGAAATGATTTGCCAAAATAGATACTTTCAAAACACACGGTTTTGAATTCAAATTCTAAGTTTAAAGTAAGTGTTTTCCGGACTTATGTTTTTCTAAACATTTGTGAGAATATTGTCAAATTTTATACTTTCGAAACACACACTAAATTTGATTAAATTAAAATTTCTTTAACGAACTATTGTAATCTCTCAGAATATGCCATAACATTTAGGTTAGATTTGAGGTGTTAAAAATCCCATTTGAATTTTGCGTAAAATTTTACAAACTTCCTTATTATTGATCTAAAAATTAAGTGTAATTTTGTTCTAAAATTCAAATTTCACTCGTAATTTAGGATTACTTAAGAAAGATGCCATAATGAGATTATACCATATATTATGATATGACCATAATGTGAGATTACGAGATGGTCGGAATATTGAAATCCAAACACCATAATCTCATTTTGGAATATAAGATTACAGGTCATAATATTATATTCGGAGAACCAAATGCCCCCTAAATGAAAACAGTAGAATGGCTCAATGACCATCTTGTAACTTTTTAAAGTTGATTGACCAAAACATTCGAATAGTTTAGTGACCTTGAGTGTAATTTATTAGATTCAAATCGATTTTTTATGTTTTTAATATTTTATTGATTTATTAAATTAAACTAGTTAAACCAATTGAATTGATTAGATTATCTATCCAATTTTAATTTTTAGGATTTTTAATAATTGCGAGATTGATCATTGAACCCTCTGATAATTCATAAAATTATTATGAAAATTAAAAAATTAATATTATTTACAAAATTTTAATTTAATTTTTATTCTTTCATAAGATGAGATTAAGAATACAAATTCTCTCTGGAATCTAATTTCTTATCTAATATTATTTTATAAATTGATATATTTAAGATAATTATTTTTCTCAATTAAATATTAAAAATTAAGTGCTTCGGTTATTATTAATTAATTAAAATACAAAATATAAGATTAAGTATACAAAATCTATCTCAACTCAAATTTCTAATATAATATTATTTTACATCTCTATAAGCCCGACACAATCTCAGGTAATCAAATTATGGAGAATTCAATGTTGAAGAGGCTGAAAGAAGAAGATGATGAAGAATATTTCAGAATGCTCCCGGCTGGTTATAGATTCAAACCAACCGACCAGGAGCTTATGGATTATTACTTAAGACGAAAAATTTCGGGTCTTCCATTGCCGCCCAATAAAATAAGAGAGGTCAATTTCTACAGTCATGATCCTGAAACTCTTACAGGTTTTGATTCTTTTTTCTTTATTTTTTCTGAAATTGTTAAACATCAGTTTTCTCTTTAATTTTGTTTTATTGATTATTTTATTTTCGTTTTGATTAAATAGCCATGAACAATAAGGTATCGTCGAATGAAGTCGAAAAAGAATGGTATTATTTTACGCCACGAGAACGGAAATACACAAATGGATCAAGGCCGGCGAGGAAAGCCGGTAACGGATACTGGAAAGCTACCGGAGTCGATAAGCAGGTCCTTCTTAATGGAAAGAAGATCGGATCTAAAAAGACTTTAGTCTTTCACGAAGGGAAACCACCGAAAGGGTCTAAAACCAATTGGATTATGCATGAATATGTATCAAGCCATGCTCCTGTTAGAGTAAGACATGGCAAGGAAGACATGAAGGTACCATCTTTCAAATATGTGAAATTTTTTTATTGTATATTCGAATTTAGTACTTATTTTCGATTTTTTTTTTTTTTGTTTTCTTTCAGCTCGATAATTGGGTCTTGTGCAAATTATATCAAAACTCAAGGGAAGCAAAGCAAAAACATAGAACCACACAAGAAGGGAACGGCCTTGAATGCCAAGAGAAAGTTGAAGCTGATATAGCTGCAATTATACCTAACAAAATGGCTGCTGCGGTTAGTGAATCCATTAATATGGTTGCATCACCTGCTTATCATCAATATGAACAGCTTGACGTTGAATCGTTTAACATGAATTTCGAACAAGACACTAATCGGATACCTGAACAAGGCTATCCAATGCCTCTTTTCGGTGAAAACAGTAATTATTATATGTTTGATAATAATTCAACACTTGGAGGAGGGTTCCAGCAACAGGTTCCAAATTTTGGTGATTTTGTAACAAATGCTGCTGCTGCTGCTCCAGTGACTTCAATGTTTCCTCTTGGTAATCAATTTCAGTCCATGGCCAATGCTGGTTTTAATTTGCCACCGTTGCCATTGCAATTTCAGCCACAGTGGTCGGAGCTGCAGCCACCGCCGCAGCAGTTTTCTGGTGTCAACCCTGATTTTTATTTCTCTGTTGATGAGTACCTTTTGGATTATGAGTTTGGCATGCAACCACCACCGGAGTTTTGTTGAATATTGGGTTTTTATTTTTTATTTTATTTTTTTAAAAATTTTTAGGGCTTTTTTAACAATGTTAGATTTAAGTTTGATTATTTTTATAGGATGTTTGATTATTTTTAGGGTTAGGGCTTGGAATCAAAATCTACTATTGGTGTTGAATTTGGATTTAATCAGCTTAAATTGGGATGTTTCGATTTTGATTTAAATTGGGGTATTTAGAATTGAAAAAGGTAAAAATTTTACTTAAAAATTTACTAATTTAATAATTAATCGAGTTATTTAGATCAACTCGAATAAAAATTAATTTTTTATTTAACTCGAATATAAATTACAAAATTGAGTTGTACGAAAATCTAAATAAAAAAAGATAAAATTACGTCATTTTGATAAATGTTTACCTTTTTAAAGTTAAAAGTCAAAACTATTAAGTTAAAAGACAAAACTATATTGTTTTAATAAATATTTATATAGTTAAAAGGTAAAATCATTATATTGTTTATATAGTTAAATAATCTTGTATTTTAAACGCAACATTGAGTATAAATAATAAGATCCGTTAACTCGACTCGACTTCATTCGAAATTTTTTTGACTTGATTCTATTCGAAAAAGTTCAAATTGAGTTTGATTGCTGAAATAGAATTCGTTCTACTAACTCAAATTTTTTTACTCGATTCGACACGACTTGATCAAACGCTCACCCTAATATTAATGGTACATTATCTATTACTTTCTGAATTAGAAATTATTGTTCCAAATGAAGAATATGATTAGTGATGAAGACGGTCGAAGAAGACCAACAAATTATATGACTTCAATATTAAATTTTATTTAAAAAGTGACTGAATTTAGCTATAGTTAATTTTGATCCCATTGAAAGACCGTTTTAAGTGGCTTTTTGTACGTTAATTCTGTTTTCTCTCTTTGGCTATGGAAAGCAACGCCTTTCTTCACTAAAACAAAATCTCCAAATTTGTTGATTTTTGTGTAATAATTGTTAATCAAACGAGTTTGGGTTTTTCATTAATTTTTCTTTTTTATCTTTTCTTTCTGTTGAATCTATCAATTTTTAAAAGGTGATTAAATTGTAAATGGCATATAAAGTGGATCATGAATACGATTATCTATTTAAGATTGTATTGATCGGAGATTCAGGCGTCGGAAAATCTAACATTCTTTCGAGATTTACAAGAAACGAGTTTTGCTTGGAATCCAAATCTACCATCGGTGTTGAATTTGCAACAAGAACTCTTCAGGTTGCCTTTATATCTATCTATCTAAATATTAGATTTTGCTGCATATTGTTCCATTGATTGTTGCTGAAAATTGTTGTTTATTTAGACACAAAGTTTGTGAATCAAGTGGTTTGAACCTATGTTATTCGATCTCCAGTATAAGATTCGAATTTGACAGGTATCCAAATATGGGAATGATTGGATTTATTTATGCTTAAATTCAATATTTAGTCATTATATTTTAATATGATATAATTTGATTCCTCTATATTTATAATGTCATAAGTTAGTCTAACTAGTTAATAGTGTTTAACTATTTTAGTAGAAATATTAAAGTCAAAAAACAGGTATAGTTGGACGCAATTGGAATCAAGTAATTTCGATTAAGAAAAATAAAGAGTTCGAACAACCTTGGAATTTTTCATTAGTATATTTTCTAGTTATGTTTAGGAACTGTTTCTTTCATATCAGGTAGAAGGGAAGACAGTTAAGGCACAAATATGGGACACAGCAGGCCAAGAACGGTACCGAGCCATTACAAGTGCTTACTATAGAGGTGCTGTTGGGGCACTTCTAGTTTACGACATAACCAAAAGGCAAACCTTCGACAATGTCCTAAGATGGTTACGTGAACTAAGAGACCATGCCGATTCGAACATCGTCATCATGATGGCCGGTAACAAATCCGATTTAAACCATCTCCGAGCTGTCTCACAAGAAGATGCTCAAGGCTTAGCTGAAAGAGAAGGGCTTGCATTCCTCGAGACATCAGCATTAGAAGCAATCAACATCGAGAAAGCATTTCAGACAATTTTGTTGGATATTTATCAAATTATAAGCAAAAAGGCATTGGCAGCACAACAAGCAGCTTCTAGTGTTCCTCAAGGGACAACTATTAATGTTAACAGTATGTCGGACAGTGGAACTAAAGGAGCTTGTTGTTCTTCTTAAAAGATACCCTTTTCTTGCAAGTACATAAAGATATGTAAGGGAAAAAAATTTGTTGCACTGCCATACAATTTTGTTGACCCTTTTGAACATACATGAAAACCCTTTTTGAATATATGTATATGTATGCATGCATGCATGTATATATTCATGTCAAGGCAATGTAAGATGAAAACATGAGGGTCTCATGATTTGATTTGGGATATTGATTGAAGGGTACCAAATATTTTTTAGTTTAGGCCAAAAAAAAAAGGAGATGCAGAAGAGGTGTTGTAAGGTGTTATTAGCACTTTGATTCTGTTTTCATTTTTCAATAAAATTTTGGTGTTAATTATTGGCTTTATTAGTAAATTTTATCTCTGAAATATTTTTTTTCGATTTCACTTAAACTATCAATTTTGTTCTTATTTACTTTTTAAAAAATATATCAATCAATAAAATCGTAACACCTAACACATTTTTATTAGATGTATACTTTCTTTAATAAAATAAGACATAATGGTTTATTTGTGACTTTTGACTTAAAAACTTTAACTGCTATAATTAAGGGCCAATTTAATAATAAAGCTTTAATTTTAATCATGTTGTAAATTTAAAATAAATATATTTTTGGTACCTTAATTTATAGTTTCAATGTTTAAATTGGTACTTAAGGTTGGTTTTATCACCTATTTTAATCCGTTTTTTGTAACTATATTGAAATTGGATGATGTGGATCAAGCAGGTTGTTATACATGGCAAAATGGTGTTTCGTTGGAAGCATAAAAAAATATCTTATCCCTGAATAATGAAAAGAAATAGTATAAGGAAGTAGGGTCAAATCCTCAAGGATTAGATCACCACAGCTCTTTATTTCTTGAAATCTCAGGCACAGTCGTGCCCAAGAAAAACAGCTAACCTGGGAAAAAAATAAAATAAAACAAAATTAAAAATGTGGATGAGTTGAAATTGTGATATGAAGCAAAATTGAGAAAAAGGGATTTTCCAATTGAGGGATTCCAACCTCTGATTATCTCGATCCTCCTTTGGTTTAATTATAAACTCTTAAGTTTTAACCAGTTATAGTGGAAGAGGACGCCTACGACCACTAGCTCCACTTAAGTTTTAGCCTTACGATTTAGAGGAACCTGACTCTAACCTTCACTTTTATGGGATCGTCTTACACTAGATCATGGGATCTAAGCCTTATGAATTCTTTTTGAAGAATCTTGATAACATTCGACTAGATAAGTTTAGTTGCTCATGCTTTTTGGGCAAAAAAAAGGCTAACAACCTCTAAAGAGTTTTTTTAAAGAAATGATGAGTGAATATTCATGTCACTCCATCTCCTATTTATAGTACATAAAAAATCTAGTTTGTTCCTATTTAAACTCTAAATTATAACGTTTAAAAGATATAATTTGAAATTAAAATTAAACAATATCATAATAATCCTAACAATTATCCTAAAAATAAAATTCAAATTTAAATAAAGTCTTAGGTTCATAAATCTCTTCTTTGAATTTTTGCCCCAAGTCTTCCACACTTTGTATTTTCTGCACCACTTCTTCGCTATTTCGCATGTCAACCCGTTTTATCTTTAAATTCATGCTTTTTCCCTCAAATTTCTTTTTGCCTTCAATTTAGTCCCTACAAGATAAAAAAAACCATAAACAGCCCAAATTAGTAGGACCGTACTCAAAATATATATAATTAACACATAAAAGTATGTCATTTTAGAGTATTATCACAAACACATAAGCTAATGATGTGGCATCTGTAACACAGGTCAAAAATAGATTGTTCCAGTCCACACCATCTAACTTTCATGGAGTTACTAAAATGGACTAAAATGTGTGACGGAAGCCAAACTTAGATACTAACTTAAAAGAAATCTTATATACCAATTTGGACATTGAAGCAAACTAGATTTGCTCATGGATCGAGTCATCAATTCAAGGCCACTCGAAAAATGAGAGGGTTTGGATAAAATACGATACTCGAAAAATAGGTTTGGATAAAATTTAAGGTCCGTTTTCTATATGGGCCAAGTCTTGGACAATACTTTTTGGCCCAAGCCAAGCCCAACTTGAATATATTATGTTATAAAAAATATATATTAATTATATATGTGAAATAATAATTATATATATATTGGTATTTATATTAAATCACTAACCTAATAATAATTAAACTCATTACTCAAAACTTAAAAATAAAACTTACACAACTAAATAACCCAACCGAAAATATATAATTTTGAAAATTATATTTAATACAATAAAATATTTATTATATTTATGGTAGTGTTTTTAATTTAATATGTTTTAATGTATTTTAATATGTTAAAAAACTTTATTTTAGTGTTTTTAATGCATTTTAGTGTATTATATTTTAAAATAAATAAATAAAACTAATCTAAAAAATAAAACATGGGCAAGTTAATATTTACCTTTCTTAAATATATTGGATCGGACTGGGGTAAAAAACTAAGCTCATTTTTCGAGTCGGGCTATACTCGAACTTAAAAAATTGGTCTAAATATCTTGCATGGACTCTGGCCAAGTATAAAACAAACTTAACTACCAAAAAGTATATTTAAGTTACATTTTAGTAAGAATAATTTTAGAGATTAAATTTTAACAAAGACTATCATTTATCTTATCTACTCGAATAAGATGAAATTAGAGGTGTGCATGGCCGGGCCAGGCCTAACTAAAAATTTAGGCCTGTTTGCTAGGCCCAGGCCTGTCCAAGCCCCGAAAAATGGGCCTAAAATTTTGCCCAAGCCTGGCCCAAATAAAAATGTTAAAACCCGAGCCCAACCCGATCCGCCCATATTAATTTTTATATTATTTTAAAATATATATAAAACATCAAAAATACTAAAAATCAAAATAAATATTTCTCAACAAATTGAAAATAAATTTTAAAAATATGTATACTTAAATAACACTAAAATATATACAATTTAACAAGAAAATGCCTCTAAAAGAACAACAAAATTAGCAAATGTCTTTAAAACAATAAAAAAAATTTTATATAATATCCAAACAATAACAACAAAATAGTAGCAACATAATAGTAAAATAGTAGCAAAATAGGGAGAAAATAATAATAAAATAATATTAAAAAGTAATTTTTTTTTCATTTAGTGAATCGGCCGGGCCCGGGCCAAAAATGCCTTACCCGTGGCCCGGCCTATTTTTTAAACAGGCCTTACCCGAGGCCCGGCCTATTTTTTAAACGGGCCTTATTTTTTTGCCCAAGCTCATTTTTCGGGCCTATATTTTTGTCCAAACCCTCCCACATTTAGAGCGGGCCTTCGGGCCAGGTCAGGCCGGGCTACGTAGCTCAGCCCATGCACATCTCTAGATGAAATCAAATATTTAAAAAAAAAAACAGCTTCGAAGATCATTACATTTCTAAATATATAATTGATTGGACTGGTTGAACCAACCTTCTTATTAATTCAATTATTAGATCATCAACTATTTCAATCATATAACAGAAGACAAACCAACAAATGAATGCTTGTGAGTCTGGTAAGGACGAAACTGTACATGTTTTGAAACTGATGTTTCATTAGAAAAAAAAAAAGTCTAAAATTCACACTGTACTTTGTTTTTTCGATCAATACAGGTACTAAAGAGTTTTCCCTTAAAAGTTTTCTATGTCACAAATAATGCATTGTGTTGTATATATACAGTGTAAGGGACACTACTGTTTCATGGATGAGTATAAGAGAGAAGTCACATGTCTGCCTTTACCATGACCAGAAAACTATTTATTCATTTATTGTTCTCAACAGTCGAGCTCACATCACCATGTCACATTAATTTCATTTCATTTGGCTTATTAGTTTTGTCTTAATTCTTTTCTTCTTTGCAAGGACATGATTGTGTCTTAATGTTTGTCCTCAAGGGTTATAATTTATTCATTTATGGTGTGTTAGTGTCAATCCCAAACAACTAAGGTAATTTATTAAGTTTTTATATTTTTGTAAATTTAAAATTTAATTTTTAATTTAATTTTAATTTTTAAAGATTTTTTTAAATTACATTGCGATAAATTTGAATAATAGAAAACTTTTAACGATATTAAAAATTAAAACTACATGTTTAAACTTAAAACAGTAAAAATAAAAGGGTGAAATTTCAAATGTATGAAGAGTATAAGGACTTAAACCACATTATAACTTTATGAAATCAGCTCATCGTTAGATTGTAAATATCCATCTATTTGCACTATTATTAAAAGTTTAACAGAGTTTTCATTCTTTAACCAAATTGCAACTCAATTTTGTTTTTAAAGGCAGAGGAAAAGGTGGCGGAAAATATGAAATTCATTCTTCATTGTTTTGAGATTTTTTCGGGATTGAGTATAAACTTCAAAAAATCGTGTATTGTGGGGTTTGGTGTGAATGAGGAATTTCTTTATCGTATGGCAACTATTTGTAAATGTAAGATAGGGGTGCTGCCCTTTTATTATCTGGGTATCCCATTAGGAGCTGATCCGATGAGAGTTGCTACTTAGGAGGTTGTGGTTGAGAGATTTAAAAAGAAATTGTTGGGATGGAAATGTAGAACTATGTCGTGGGCGGCTAGGATATTTTTTATTAATGCAGTGTTATTGTCTCTGCCTATTTACTTCATGTCCTTATTTCAGGCCCCGCTGACAGTAATTAAAAAAATTGATAAAATTAGGAGAAACTTTATGTGGGGTGGTTTTGATGGCAAACAGAAAATGGCGAAAGTTAGTTGGAAAAAGATATGCAGTCTAAAAGAAAAAGGTGGAGCCGGAGTGGTTAACCTTGCGATAAAGAACAAAGCTCTGTTAACAAAATGGAGATGGCGTTTAGTGGTTGATAAAAAGGCGTTATCGAGTAAAGTGATATTAGCTAAGTATGGCACTAATGCGAAACAATGGAAATTTAGTGCGAACAAATTGAAAGAAATGTCGACGGTTTGGAGAGGGATAGTTGAGAATTCGTTGGATGCTAGAATGGCTAGATAGATGGGGGATAAAGATTTTAGTTGGAAGATTGGGAATGGAAAGGCAACGTTGTTTTGGGTGGATAAATGGTGTGGTAATGGTCCATTAAAACTTGATTTCCCTAGATTTTTTCGTTTAGCTAAACTCAAAAATGGTTCGGTTTTTGATTATTCGTTCAATAATGGTTTTTGTAATGTTAAATGGGAAGATCTTTTTGTACAACCTCTGCTGGATAGGGAATTGGGGATTCTTAGTCGTCTCATTAACAGGGTGAGTTGTGTGGTCTTGGTTCCGGAGGTGGAGGATCAGATATAATGGGCGCACGATAGTAAAAGAGAGTTCTCAGTGAAGTAGTTATCTAAACTGCTGATTGAGGGTGATGGGGATGATTTCATTTTTGCTTTTGATAAAATATGGAAATTAAAGGTTCCTCCAAGGGTGTGTTATTTTCTTTGGTTGTTAGCTATTGACAGAGTACCCATGAAGGATTTCTTAATAAAGAGGGGTGAATCTACAAACCATTTTGAATCTGTGTCCTTGGTGTAATCGAGAGCTGGAGAGGGCGGACCATTTGTTCTTTAATTGTAATTTTATTGTTAGGTTCTAGAGGAGGATTTTTAATTGGTGGGACTTTGGCTGGAAAGTGGTGAGCAACTTTGAAGAATTTTACTCGTTATGTTTCAAAGTGAAGATTCATGATTCTTGCAAGAGTCTATGGTTGATTGCAATTGGGGCTTCTTGTTGGTCTGTTTGGCTTGCTAGGAATGAGATGGTGTTTGAAAATAAGGTGTTGTTGATGGATACTCTGATTTTCCATTCCAAGATGAGGGCATTATTGTGGGTAAGAGCTGTTTTCGATGAGTGCATGATTCAAGTGAGATTATGGTGGTTTTGTCCGTATAAGTGCAATTTTCCTAATTCTGTTTCAAGAGGTTGGTGTTATCCTCCACACGGGTGGCTGAAATTTAACGTTAGTGGAATTGCTTCAGAGGTTGCTTTGGGAGGTGGAGGTGTGCTGAGAGATGACGAAGGTATTGTTAGAGCTTTATTCTCGAGTCTAAATGATGCCTGTGATATAGAGTCAGCTAAATTAGGAGCAATTATCACAGCTTTGGATGTTTTTATTAAGATAGGATGGAAGGGATTAGGTTTATTAATTGTTGAAATAGATTCGAAGGTGGTGTATAATTGGATTTCGGACAAAACAAGGAGACCTTGGTCGCAACAAGCTACGTTTGCAGATTTAGAAATGAGGATTGTCTGTGTGGGAGAGTTATCGTTTTCATTAGCTGAGCTGAATGGTAATGAAATGGCAGATACATTAGCAACTGTTGGAATGAGTAGGCCTTGCATGTTTAAGGCTTGGTGGTGAGTCTGGTCTGTGGTAACTATGACAGTTCAAGGGTGTGAGTTTGTTGTTGTTGGAGTCTTATGGTGTTTTGACTTTGGTTTTTCGTTCTTTTGATCTGGGGGCTGCATTTTCGAGGGGTTTTCAGGTTTTCTGTGGTGCTTTTTTGGTTTTCTGGTTGTGAGTGGTTTTTGTTCTTGGGTGTGGTCTGTTTTGCTAGAAGGTATGTGTGCATTTGTCTGTTTTTTATTGCATTTGTGTTATGGTAAAAACAATATTGAGCAAAAAAAAAAATTATCAAAAAGTTAGTGTTTTTACAAAGCAGCAAAGATTATTTTGAGAGTATTTTCTTCTTTTTATATTTTGATCAATCTAAAATAATATATACATAATGAGAATTATAAGATTTGAATCCTAAACATCATAAATTTTATTATCTCTACTTTATCAATTTACATAAAGTTCCATAGGTGTCTTAATTAGACTTGTTTAGGGGTTGGGTGAATAGCCCAAGCCCAAAGGCCCCCCAAAATTTAGAGGGTTTGGACAAAAAATATTAAGTCCGAAGAATGAGCTTGGGTAAAAAATTAGGTTTGTTTAAAATATGGGTCAGGTTCGGCTTAAACCTTTAAGGCCCGAAAGCATTAACCAACCCATATTTAAGTTTAGAATATTTTATATTATGTTATTTTTATATATTATGTAATTTAGAACATATTAAAAATAAACTTATACTAAATATATAACATTACTCTAATGTAAATATTAAAATAATGTTAAGATGACTATATAAAAATTTTCAATAAATAAAAATTGTATAAAAATATTAAATATTAAAATAAAATAAAAAGATATTTAAAAAATTTTAAAAAATATGAGCAGACTTAAAATGGGCTTAAGCTAGTCTTTTGCAAATATAGATGAATTTTGGCAAAATTTTATGCTCGCATTCCGAATCTGGTCGAGCTTAATATCATACTTAGACCTGAGTCAAACTCGGCTCGACTCATGAATACCTTTAATCTTAATCTATCAATCAAAGACGAACACAATGAGACATACAATAGCCTTACCCCACGGAATAATAAATTTGTCATTCAACTCTTCTAAAATTTATAAAATTATATATTAATATAATAATAAAATCTCACATACAACTCTCAAAAACTTATAATTGATCTATCACCAAGGGCAAAGCCGAATAAATATTTAGGGCGGTCGATAAAATTTTAATTTTTATAGTTTATATATTTATAATTTGTAAAAATTAAATCAAATTTTTATAATTTTAAGAAAGAAAAGTATAATTTTACTTTTATTAATTTAAAATTTTAAAAAAATTTAAAAGTGAAAAAAATAAATTTACATTTTAAAAAGGACGGAGACCCATGTTGGCTTCGCACCTGTCTATCACTCTCTAAAGCAATTTTTCAAAATTCACCCCTCCTATCTTATTATTATTTTAGTTACTAAAAGGAGAAATATATTCTAAAAGCTAAACTAAAAATAAAAAGTATTCCCCAACAATTGCAATACTTGCGTTCATTGATATTTTTGGTATAATAGATGCTATCATGCATATAATCATACTCATATAATATAAAGTACAAATTTTGCTAGAAAAAGTACAATAAATTGATGCTTCAGAAAAACAATATGATGTAAATTTGAATCATTATTCTATTATTATATTCAATATAATAATACTGTAAGTGGGCTGTTGTAAGCAAGTCCTTTTTTATACTCAATCCAATGCCATAAACAGAAACAAGAGTCCACATATTTGAGATTATGTGACCTACGTCTATATATATACACATATACATATAAAATTCTATAAACAATCCGCTCTTTCTTTTCCTTCTTCCTTCATTTCTTGTCTGAATACCACATTTCTTTCATGGCAGAAACCAATGAACCCTTCCACATACCACAACAAAACAGAAAGAACAAGCTTAGGTTCACCATTGAAACCAACCAACACCAGCAACAAGCTTTCATGCATGGTCCCCAGTGTGGTAGTGGTTTAGCTTTATCTCTAGCTTTTCAACATAATAATCCCAAGATTATGAGCAATCTCCCTTTGAGCTTAAATCAACAGAATCTGCAGATAAGAAGCTCAGTTCCACTTGGTCCATTCACTGGCTATGCATCTGTGTTAAAAAGTTCAAAGTTCTTGATCCCAGCACAGCAGATTTTAGATCAATTTGTGGGTGTTGATTATACAGTTTCAGATCTTCCATTAGCTGATCATGATGATGATGGTGTCGATGATGATGATGATGACAATCCAATAACATGCAGTGATAAAATTCAACATCGTTTGAAGAATTCAAGGCTCATTCTCTTACTAGATGAGGTATATACATACATGCATACATACATGCATGCATAGCTCTCTTGCATATAAACATGATTATGTAAGTTGTTTAGTTTTTTTTTTTTTTTTATATGTCAAGGAATCATTATCAGTATATATCAATATACCTCGGGGTAAGATATCTGATATACGGAGATGGCTGGAAAAAAAAAAGATGTCTTGTCTTGTCATATTAAATCATGTTACTGTTCTTTTTTGTTTTTTTACTTTCAATCTCTCTCTGTGTGTTAGTTCTTGGACTCTACTGACATTAAACTTTTAAAATTAAAATAGCTTTCTTGTTGAGCTTGTTAGGGCCATCACCCATTAAAAGACACAAAAAGAGGAATGTAGTTCCTTGTTTGGGATCTGATATATATATATATATATATATATATATATATTATTACATATATTTAGAGGGAAAAGAAAGTTAGGAAACTTTAGTAGGGGAAGACCTAGCTAGCCCTGGAAGGCTGAAACAGACAAACAGTTGCTTATCTGCAATGTTTGAAACTAAAATTGATTGCATTTTAAATGAAATGTGTCAACAAAAAGACCAAAAAGGCAATATATTGTTAACTATATATATTTATAATATGTATCTATTTTATGGTTAGAAATGTATTTTGTACATTAGAATGGGTACAGGTGACATTATTTATTTAGTTATTTTGTGAGTTATATAAGTTTTAATAGTAGAAATTGATAAAACTTATAACAAAAAAATTAGTTTATTCTTCGATGTAAGTATAAGGATTAATTTATTTATTTTTTAAATAAATAGGAAAAATATAATTTAACTTTTAATATAGAGAATTTTATGATACTTTTATCGAGAGATTTTATATGTTGAAATTTGTTCTTTTGTTGACCTGCATTAGGTATATAGGAAGTACAAGTTGTATTGCCAGCAAATGCAATCAGTTGTTTCATCGTTTAAATGTGTTTCCGGGCTCGGAAACGCTGCACCGTACGTGTGTTTCGCTTTCAAAGCCGTTGCGAAGCATTTTAGTTGCTTGAAGAATGCTATTTTGGACCAAATTCAGTTTGCAGGCAAGACCGTGTCCATTGTCAATAATGGCGGTGTCGATAAAGTTAATGTTCCGGGCGTTTGGACGTCTGATCAACAAGGGATCAATAACCAAAATCCGATTTTTCTTCACCATCCACTTTGGAGATCTCAAAGAGGATTACCGGATCACGCGGTCGCGGTGCTCAAGACATGGCTGTTCGAGCATTTCCTGCATCCGTAAGTCATTGTTCCGTAAAACCTCTTTGATAAACCATTGATAGTTCCACTATAAGATGTAAAGTTTTTGGCATTGCAGTTATCCGTCGGATACCGAAAAACTAATGTTAGCTCAACAAACCGGTCTATCTAGGACTCAGGTGAATTTTATCTATACAAAAGCATCCATTTTTCGAGCTGGAATGAATTGGCTAATGCAGCAATTAAATGAGCATTTGTTATTACAGGTTTCAAATTGGTTCATCAACGCAAGAGTTAGATTATGGAAGCCAATGGTGGAAGAAATACACAATCTTGAATTAAGACAAGCTCAAATTCAGACAAAAACAACAAATCAAGACCCTAAACTGCCACATTTCATTACAAGCCAAGAAGTCCAAAATGTCCAAACGAAGCGGCCGAGGAACGAAGCGGTGTACGATGAAGAAACCGAGTTGCAGAAGAGTACATCACCTTGCATTGATCAGATTCCAAGCAATCAGCATAATAATATTGGAGTTGGTGGAACCAGTGGTTTTTGTTTAGCATTGTGTCTGAACCAGAACAATGGGGTTGAATTGGAACAACAGCCATTGCTGCCTATGAACTTGTGTCATAATTTCAGGTTGGAAAGCGATGGTGAACTGAGTTTGAAACCAGGTTTTGATGTTGGAAGACAGTAGCTGAGCATTGTTTTGTTATGATGTTTTATTGCTTTGCTAATCTTTGCCTTTGAAAAACTTTGAAACTTGTAACTGTTTCTTTATGCTATTTTATTTTCCCTTCTTCATTAAATTTACTGTGCAACCATTGTCTGCATTGAAATTAAAATATATATATATATATATATATAAATTCAAAAATTATAAAATTAAAAATTAAAAATTAAACTTTTTAAGAAGTTACCTTTGACTTTGACTATTATTAATGACGGACAGCTAACCAGCATTGATCACCATTGATGAACAGTTTATCGGTGTAGACCAAATTTGAAATTATATATATTTTCAAAAGATTATTTTTTAAGCTATTAATTTTTCTTCTTGAATTGATATATACTTAAAATGTTTATATATTTCAAATATTTTAATTTTTGATATATTTTTCTGGTTTTCTGCATTTTTTTCAAATTATTATAATTTCTATAGAGTGTATATATATATATATTTTTGTGATTAACTATTTCTTTCCCTTTTTTATTTTTTTATTTTTATAATTTATAATTATACATATTAAAAGTTTCTAATATTTTCTATAATTTATAGATTTTTGAATTTAAACAAAATTTAACTATTTTTTCTTTTTTCTTTATATATATATATATATATATATATATATATATGTCTTACTTTAATTAGCTAATAATAAGCACCACATCTCAGTCAATCTTTTAGCAATGTCACTGTCATTAGACTAATCAGTTAACTTAATGTAACTTTAAATATTAAACTGAGTAAGACAATATAATTTAAGAGTCAAATTATATTTTAAATATATTTTAAATCAACGACATTTCATTAAATTAAGTTTACCTCATAAATTTTTTAATTTTTTATTAAAAGAAACTATATTTTAAACTAGTGTCACCTCATTTAATGAAATTCATAGGTTACAAGAGGTCATATTTTAAAATCAATGTCACTTGGTTTAATTAAGAGTGAATGGGCAGTGTATTTACGTGTGTTTAGTGTAAAAATAGCGATAGTTGTAAAATTAGATATTGTAACGACACTGTAACGTAAAATAAAAAATAAGTTAAACGCACCGCATTAAACCATACTACCCATCCAAACTCATCCTAAATCTACCTCATAAAATTTACTCTTTTAAATGTTATAAAAATGACAAAAAAAGTTTTAACTAATGCTATCTCATTTAATTAATCCACATGATAAGATTATTATTATTTTAATTATTTCAAAATGGTTATTTTACTCGTTTTTCTAATATATAATGATTTCTTTGTGCATTTTAAAAATACAAAAATCAAAGTGCACATCAAGGAGGCTTACAAGGGATCATCAAGAGATTCACCTCCATTTTCGCCAAGCCTTGTCATAGATCTGCACAAGACCGGCGTACAGGTCAAAGCAATCCAGACCAAGCTTAAAAGCATTTCCGAGACTCCTCCAGCTTATGAGATACCTGGCGGTGGTGAAGGATCCAGCTCTGCTTCCAGTTTGCAAGCAGCAGTTAAGAAGTACATTCTCGCTTGGAGGTTAGCACCAAAGATGCCCTAGCCCAGTTGATGACGGAAGAAGATAGACCCCATGTCGTTGTCTCAATAGTCGGCATGGGATGGGAGGCATCGGAAAGACAACTCTTGCCAAAAAAGTATATATCATCATGATGTGATGAGACGTCGTTTTCGATTTCTTGGCTTGGGCTTATAAATCTCAACAATGTAAGCCAAGAGAAGTCCCGTCATGCAAAAAAAGAGTTCACTCATCCTAGAAAATGAACTTAGGATAACACTAGGCCTTTTAAGTCCAAACTCTATAGTTCAAGTACTTCACTGATTCTTTTTACTGTTCCATATTTTATAACAAGAAATATACATATATATATATATATATATATCGAACCACGTCAAGGAAAACGAAAAGCATGAAAACTTATAAAATGCAATGAACTTGAAATAGAAGTCATAATATTATAAGTTGATGCAGTTTGAGCAACATCTATGCATTACAATGCCCAATGAGGAAGCCCTACATAATATAGTAGCATTACAAACTCGAAAGGAATATTAACAAACATAAAGCTGTTCTAGTAAACACTAAACAGAAAATGTCTTCACTGCTACCAGTCTGCCTGGAAACACTACCTTGTTCCATCCTGGCTCTCTACACTGTTGAAACTGCAGAAACAGACCCAAAATAGAAGTATCTACAGCACTAAAAACCTTGTTCGGTGAGCAGAGGTTAAACATTTTTCAAAGAGCGGTTAACATCCGTGACCAAAAAAATTGATTTCGAATAGTTTAATAATTAATAGGAAAAATTAAAAGTTTAGTGGCCAAAAAAAACATGAACAATAGTTTAGTGACTATTTCAGTACTTTACCCATTAGTATGATAGTAAAATTAACTTTTGATCCCTCAAAAATCTATACTTCAACTGCCCTTAGTTGTCTTGTTTATGTATATCTAAATATATATTTGGGTAAACTGCCTAGTTGGTTTCTTGCTAAAAATAAGCAAGAGTGGAAAAGAATCCGAGAAATAAATTATTCACATTTTCTGAATTAAGGCATAGCATAGCTGGTTTAGCTCAGCTGGTACATGCGGACTTGGATTCGAATATCAGGTAAACATATTTTTACTTTTATTCTTATTTGACTTATCAATCACCATTAATCTCCGGTAGTTTCCCTAATCAATTTTAACTTTTTCTCATCTATAAAACTCAACTGAAACTCTATGATAAAAGAAAAAACCAACTAAAACTCAATCATATTTCGACAATTTTAATTAAAATAAAATACAAACTCAAATAAAAGCTTACGATGTTAGGATAATTTTAGTTAAAATACATCAAAATACTTTCATCTTAATCAAATTACTGATATTATTTATTGCTTTCAGAGTTATAATACAAATAAATCTTTTAATTAGTTCAATTTAATCTTAACTCTAACCTATTTGAGTTCACTTTTAAGTGTATTATTGATCTATAAATAGTCAATTGATTCATTCCTTTTTTATCATATCAATTTATTCAAGTTTTGTTTGATTGTTTTTAATGATGAATTTCAAAAGTATAACGTTTTTTGTTGTGTTTTTGTCATTTCTTCTGGTCTCAAAGGCCGAAAAAGTTGATGTTGTGGTTGAAGGAGCAACTTCCATTGCTCAAACCGATGAAGATTTTATTTGTGTTACCCTTGATTGGTGGCCTACAAACAAGTGTGATTACGATCAATGTCCGTGGGGTCAAGCTGGATTTTTTAATTTAGTAATTTTATTTTACATTTTGAGTATTTATTGATTAAAGATTGTTTATTTACTTAGATGTTTATTAATTTGTATTATATATTCTATTTATAGGATTTGAAGAACAAGATTCTTGAAAAGGCTGTAAAAGGTGAGTATTGGAATTATTCTAATGAATATTTTGTTTACTAATTTTTTTTTATTTATATTAGCAGCTTTTAATATGCTTATTAATGTTGGTGAATAATTTATGGTTTCAGCATTTAATCCTTTGAGAATTAGAGTTGGAGGTTCGTTGCAAGATCAAGTGGTGTACAACGTTCGAAATAATATTGAGAATTGCCAACCATTCCAAAAACAAGACAAGGACTTTTTATTTGGTTTCTCCATTGGATGTCTTGACATGAAGAGATGGGATGAACTCAATGAGTTTTTCAATCAAACTCAGTATAAATTTATGACATCTATGTTATTTTTAAATAATAATTATGATATGAACTATTAATGTTATTCTTATGTTGCAGAGCCAAAGTTACATTTGGTTTAAATGCTCTTATTGGAAGAAAAGAGTCTGAAACTAAAAAGACACTTTGGGTTGGTGATTGGTATTCACATAATGCTCGAGATCTCATGAGTTATACAATTTCCAAAGGATATAAAATTGACTCTATCAATATTTTTATGTTGTCAAATTAGGTTATATACGATTGACTTTCATCAAATGCAATTTTCTTTTCTTTTTTTAGGAAATGAATTGTGTGGAGTAGGAGTTAGTGCTAAGATTGAAGCTAAACAATATGCAAAAGATATGGCAACACTTAAAAATCTTGTAAAAGAGATGTATCCAAATCCTAAAACTCAACCTAAAGTTTTAGGCCCGGGAGGTTTCTATGACAAGAAATGGTTCGATACTTTTTTGGATGCTTCAGGACATGATGTTATTGATGGAGTTACTCATCATATTTATAATCTTGGACCTGGTATCTATCTATATATCAATTAAAATATATATTTTTAATTTATTGTTTTGCCATGATTTGTCTAATTTTATTGATGATTAATGTAGGTAATAACCCAGATGTGGTTCATCGTGTCCAAGATCCATTTTTCTTGACTCAAATTGCTCAAACATTTAAAGATGTTTCAAATGCTATTGACAAATTTGCACCGTGGTCTGGTGCATGGGTTAGTGAATCCGGCGGAGCTTATAACAGTGGTGGCCAATTAGTGTCGTATACATTTGCATTTGGCTTTTGGTAAGTGTTTTTTAAATCTTTTATTAGTTGATTATTTTTAAAGCCCTATTAAAATCTAATCATTAACTTATGACTCCAACAGGTACTTGGACCAATTGGGAATGACATCAGTTTATAACCACAAAGTTTATTGTAGACAAGCTTTGACCGGGGGCAATTATGCTCTTCTTAATACTACTACATTCATTCCTAATCCAGATTATTACGGGTAACTTTCATATACTTTCCACCATATTTGTTGTTAATTTCATTTGTTTTAATTTTATTGTTAAAATATCTTTTGCAGTGCGCTTTTGTGGCATAAAGTTATGGGGAGTAAAGTTCTTTCCGTCACACATAAGGGTTCTCCATATTTGCGTGTATACTCCCATTGTGCCAAGAAGGAGGTAGCTTTTATTATTTTGGTTGACTCAATTAATTTTATTTTTATTTTTTATTTATAAAATTTTTGTTTGGTTGCAGCCCGGGATTTCTTTCGTTTTCATCAACTTATCGAAAAATACCTCTTTTGAAATTGATCTTTTCCGTGATCTAAATTTAAATGGTGGAAGTTCAAGTTTTCTTTTTAAAGGACATAAAGAGCGAGAAGAGTATCATTTGACTCCAAAAGATGGAAATATCTTAAGCAGTGTCGTATTGTTGAACGGAACACCGCTAGAACTTTCAGACTCGTTGGAGATACCAAAATTGAAGCCGAAGCTTGTGGATGGTTTGAAACCTATTAGCATCGCTGCTCATTCAATCGCATTCGTAACCATAAGAGATTTCAATGCTCCTGCATGTTCTTAGTATTTTATTTCTTTTAGGAGCAAAATTTATTGATTTTATTCATTAGGCCAATTTAAGATTTTTGGTTTTTGAGGAACGATTTAGTGATATTGTTCATTAGGTCAATTTAGGTTATCATATTCATTTTTTTATTTTTAATTTGTTCTTTCTGATTAAATAAATTATTCTTTTTATTATTTTATTATTCATTTTTTTTTCTTTTAATTTAACTCATAATTATGTTTAATAACAATTTCATCGAAGATTTTAAGCAAAAGTTTGGAATAAAAGTTATGAGTATACATATTTACAGCACTGTATAGTCATTAATATTGTGTTGCTACAGATTAATCAAAACATGCCAGAAATTACTACAAAGCCTTCATTATACAACTTGCTGCTTTTGCCTACATCGTCTAGCACCTAGAGAATTGATTTTGCGTTGTCCTTACATTGTCTTTTTTACAATTTTTTTAAAATTAATAAATGAACAGTAAATGAAAACAAACTTTCGTAAATAAATAAAATTAATAAAATAAAGATTGCTTTTGGTTTACTAAACCTGCTTAATTCTGGCAGCTTTTTGTACCAATTTAAGGGTAAGTTTAGATAGATGGTAAGATGCGGTGCATTTAGTTTATTTTTTGTCTCATACTACAATATTGTTACAGTATCTAATTTCATCGTGACCGTTATTTTTATACTAACCGCAAGTAAATGCATCACCCATACAAACCTACCGTAAGATATTTATATATTCTTTTTTATTTTTATTATAATATATATTTTTATATTAATTTGATTGGTTTTGTTAATTTATGAAATTGTATGAATAAAATCATGTCCCTCTATCTTTCTCATCAACTAATAATTTTTTTTTTCATGAATTTAGATGTTACGAGTGTTTGTGATCGAGTTGAGTCTGTTTTGGATTAAATTTATATATGGATTTAGTATGGTGTAATTCATTGTTACTTAAACTCAATTCAGTCTAATATATGAGCCCTAAATTTTGAGAATCTCGGAAGAGAAATGGTGAAAAACTGTGGAGGTCTACCTCTAGCAATTGTTGTGTTGAGAGGCTTGCTAGCAACAAAAGACTCATTGGCTAAGTGGGAGATGGTTCACAAAAGCATCTCTGATGTAGACACTTAAAAAGGGTTTCAACAAGAAGACGATCAATATGGTAGAGTGAATCGAATTTTGGCTTTAATCTACAAGGATTTACCTTATCATTTAAAACCATGCTTTTTATATCTCGGTCATTATCCAGAAGATTGGGAGATATCAAAGAAGGTACTCATTCGACTATGGATTGCTGAAGGTTTCATTTTAGCATCATTGGAAAGCAAAGAAATGTTGATGGAGAATGTGAGCGAATTCTACCTAGAAGAGCTTATAGGTAGAAGTTTGGTTCAGGTTGCCAGGCGAGGATATACAGGAAGAAATGTGAAAACATGCAGGATACATGATCTCTTCAGGGACTTGTGCATACAAAAAGCAAGAGAGGAGAAATTCTTGGAAATTCTTCAGGCACCATTAACTGAATGTAATGTGTCATTGGAGGAATCTATGTTACGAAGAATTGTTATTCATCCTTGCAAAAGGGATGTTTGTTTGAAGGGAGAACATCCGAAGTTGCGTTCTTTGTTGCTATTCCAGAACGAGGAGTTGATAACACTCCACTTGTCAAAATGCAAATCTTCAAATTTTTAAGGGCGTTGGCATCTCCATCATTTGAGGTATTTGAAGCTAAAGAGATTGAAGGTTAGCGATTCCTAATGTTTTATTCAAATTACAACGTTTAAGGCATATTATATTATCTACTTGGCGTTTTAAGTCGAGGATGAATAGGGCATTGCATTGGCAGCCGAGGTTTTGTTCAAAAAATATTGAAACTTTGAAGTATATAATGGTGGACAAGATGTTTATTGAAAATAATGAGTTGCTTAGATTGGCTAATAGTCAGTGTTTAGGAATAGCATTTAAGAGATTAAAAGGTGTAAAGCCTATCCTAATGTCGTTGATCGAATTGCATCCCCTAGGGTCATTGTACATGGAGCTTGTGGATATAGTCCCAATATCATATCCAAACTTGAAACCCCTTTTGAGGTGTCATTGACTCTCTAAACTAGAGTTAAAAGTGAAGATAAAAGAAAATTCGAGTTTAAGCCATCATATTTTGAAATTCCTTCCATCAAGCATTGTCAAATTGACTTTGTAAAGTTGCCTTGTTTGAGGATTCTCAACTTATATTTTAAAGCATATATGAGGAGTAAAATGATTTGCTCTATCAGTGGGTTCTCTTAACTTGATTTTCTTGAAATGTGCTTTCTACTTGAGTTGAGTGGGAGATAGAAAAAGGTGCAATCCCACTTGTTCGGAGTTTACTTTTGTATGCCATTTTAAATCTGTAGATATTGCAACTCGAGTTGAGGAATATTATCACACTCTAGGACTTAAAATTAAAAGGAATGAAGAGGTTATTAATAGAAAGGAGAGGATTGCTATAAAGTATGCAACATTCCCTCCATCGATGTGACATAGGTAATTATTATTTCATGATTTCCATTTCATATATTCAATTAATACTAACTAATATAGAAAAAATGACGATCATATGTATATACCATTTTCTTCTTGATGAATGTAATCTAATGATAGACACTGAAATGCACTTGGTCGAGATTGGCTGCTGCTTTGTTTGATCAACCAAGCAAGAACAACAAAGGGGATGATTGATATTCAGCTCCTTCAAGCGAGCTGGTGTGTGTGCTCTTTTAAGAAATGAAATACTATATAATGTGAGGTTGAAGATCATTGATTTCCATTGATGAAGATTATTTATCCACCATCTTTTCTAGATTCTGTGTTTTCCTTAGTAATCTGCTTACTTTGATTCTCTTTACAAATGGTTCCTTAATTTGCATGTAATTATGGTGGTGGATGATGATGTCTTAACTGAGATCATTTAATCAACTCTTTCAATTCAAAGTGCTTCTTTAATCTTTTATGCAAATTCTGAAGAATTTGTGTTATTGCTCAAATTCTCCCAATTTGCTTGATTGTTGGACTGCCTAGAACTGCAATACTTCTTCCTTTAAATAAATAATTATTTTATTTATAAAATATATCTAATTATTATTATATAAATTGTTTCAAATATTTTAATTTTTCTAAAAGACGTATGGTCAAATCAAACCAGGGTCGAACCTAGATAAGGAGTTTTCAAACATTGTCTCAGCCTAATTCGAATAATAGGCTTGATATTTTGTTCAAGTCCAACCCAATATAAAATAAAGTAATTCAAGCCTAGTTTAACTCGACATAAAATTGGTTTTTTTCCGATTGAAGTGAAAGTATAAATTGTAGCAATTAATTAATCAAATTGATCTAATTCGATTAATCGGTCAAACAGATCTAGATTGGTCAGAGGTCAGTTAAAGGTTTTTTGGAATTTTGGTTAATAGTTAATTCGGTTTGAAATTGGGTAATTAACCAAATTTAATAAATAATATTATATAGTATATGTATTAGGCTATTACTAATTCAATTAATTCGGTTAATTTGGTCAAATGAACATTATCAAAAAATTTATATATGTTTTATACTTGTTTTAAAATAAAAATAAAATTAAAACTTACAAATTTCGATTAACCGATCGAATTAACTAAAATATTTTGGTTCGGTTAATTTTTTTGAAAAAAATTTAGTTCGGTTAACAGTTAAAGGATTAAACAGTTCAATTAATTCGGTTAATACTAGTTTGGTTTGGTTAACCGTTTGAACAACAATACCTCGAATGATAAGATGAGCTTACACTTTTTGTCCAATCTCATTTTTCAAGCTTTTGCAAGCCTAATCATATTTCGAGACTCTATGTTTTTATTTTTAAGAATTTAGTTCATATGCTTTTCAAATTTCAAAGTTCAAGTTTAACAGTTAACATTATTATACTTTTTATTAAATTTATTGATGTGGTATTTTAAAATAAAAAAATATTTATGTGGTAGTCCTGCAATTAAAAAATATCATAATTAACTTCAATTTAACAAAAAAATAATAATGTTAATATTTAGACTTGAATTTTAAAATCTAAAAATAAAGTGACCAAATTTTTACAGTTAAAAATATAAAGACTAAATTCTAAGTTTTCAAAAAATGCAAGGATTTATAACATATTTTAACCAAATATAATCAATATTGGCGTTTTCTTTTTTGGATGCTGTAAACCATGAGCGATGGCTTTTGGGTCTTCAAATAGTTGTGGGACTTTGAGATAATTATCAAGTCAAACTTTTCTACATAAATTTGTGCAATTTTCTACATATACTTGTGAGTATTCAAAATAGTTATCAATTCAGAATTTTCGACCAACAGAAGAAATGGCGGATGCTATTGTTGTGTCCTGTAGCTGTTGAACCAGTTTTCATTGATGAAGTGATTGGTTAGTAATTTGATCAGATTCTATAGATTTTCATTAATGAAGTTTAGTTATCCAATGTTTTGTCTGATTGATCTTAGTTTTTTTCCTTGATAATCTACTAATGGTGGGTGATGTGTTGGTTGATATTAATTTACTGTATGAATTCAAAGTGCTTATTTAGTCTTTTATGAGAATTCACAAAATCCACTGTTGTTGAAACTCTTTCAATTTCCAGGATTGTTTTCCAGAGTTGATCAATCAGTTTGAGATATGGCAGGTGCTATTGTGTTCTTAGCTGTGGAAAGGATTTCAGATTTGCTCATCCATGAAGCAGTTTTTCTCAAAGATGTGAAAGATCAAGTTGAGAGCCTTAAGGCTGAACTGAAGCGTATGGAATGCTTCTTGAAGGACGCTGATCGTAACCCAGACCAAGACGAGCGTTTCTGCAATCGGGTGTCGGAGATCAGAGATCTTGCTTACGATGCTGAAGATGTTATCGACTCCTTCATTCTTGAATGTGCACATCAAGGAGGATTCCAAGGAATCGTCAAGAGATTCACCTCCATTTTCACCAAGCCTTTTCATTTACACAAAACAGGGGTGCAGGTCAAAGCAATCCAGATTAAGCTTAAAAACATTTCCAAGAGTCTTCCGGCCTATGAGATATCCGGTGAAGGAGAGGGGTCTAGCTCTATTTCTAGGGTGCAACAACAGTTAAGGAGGACATTCTCGCATGTTGAGGAAGAGAATGTCATTAGCTTGGGGGTTAGCATCAAGGATGTCCTAGCCCAATTGATGACTGAAGATGACAGACCCCACGCCGTCGTCTCAATAGTTGGTATGGGGGGGATCGGAAAGACTACTCTAGCCAGACAGTATATAAACACATTGATGTGAGACGACATTTCGATTGCTTAGCTTGGGTTTCTATAGCTCAACAATGTAAGCCAAGAGAAGTTTTGTTTGATGTCCTGATGAAAGTTAAACATGAAAGAGCATCAATTGATAATCTAAATGAGAATCAATTGGTTAAAAGACTTTCAAATGTTTTGAAAGAAAAGCAGTATTTGATAGTCTTCGATGATATCTGGAGAAGTGAAGATTGGGATATTCTTAAACCCGCTTTTCCACGAGGAAAAAAAGGAAGCAAATTTTTGTTCACAACACGCAATAAGAATGTAGCTTTAGTTGCTGATCCTTGCAACTCTCCGATAGAGCTCCCATTTCTTACAGATGATGAAAGTTGGAAGCTTTTTAGAAGCAAAGTATTCCCTCGAAACAAGATAGGTTCTCATGCCTGCTTGGAAGAATTTGAGAAATTCGGGAGACAGATGGTGAAGAAATGTGGGGGCTTGCCTCTAGCAATTGTTGTGTTGGGGGGCTTGCTAGCAACAAAACACTCATTGGTCCAGTGGGAGATGGTTCACAGAAATATCTTCAATGGACACTTAAGAGGGTTCCAACATGATCATCAATATCATGCAGTGCATGGAATTTTGGCTTTAAGCTACTACGATTTGCCTTATCATTTAAAGCCATGCTTTCTATATCTCAGTCATTATCCAGAAGATTGGGAGATATCAAAGAAGGAACTTATTCAATTATGGATTGCTGAAGGTTTCATTCCACCATCATTAGAAAGCAGCGAAATATTAATGGAGGATATAGGCGAACAATTCTTAGAAGAGCTCATAAATAGAAGTTTGGTTCAAGTTGTTAAGCGGGACTATACAGGAATAAATGTGAAAACATGTCGGATGCATGACCTCTTGAGGGACTTATGTATAGAGAAAGTATTGGAACCCACCATTCTTTGAAAGGTCAAATGGGGTGGGCACCGAAAGTAAAAAGTAATATTGGTTGGCAAGTTGGGTTAAAAGTTGGCATGGGATAATTGCAATTTTGGTCCCTAATTGTATAGGGACATTGCAAGTTGATCCTTGAACCTCAACTATAAATAGGCCTAACCATTGCTTACTTTCTTCATCCCATAATTGCCATTCTCTACTTAAGGCATTATTCTCTCTCTATTTGTAAATTTCACTTGTAATTTTGGAGTGAAATATATTTGGTAGTGCCCGAGGACGTAGGCAAAATTTTTGAACCTCGTTAAAATTCGTGTTCTTTATTATTTGTTTTGCATATTTTGTGAATGTGATTGTAGTGATTTATTGTGCTATTAAATTACGATAGAGGATATTCTCGCTAGGAAAGACTTGGTATTTAAGTGATCTTCGTGATCTACCTCTCTTTCCGGAATTGAACTTGTGTGATTTTTCAAGACAATAATTTTACTCTTTCACACGCTCCGCGCAACAATTGGTACCAGAGTCGGGAATACGACCGTTTACGGTACTATTCACGATATAAAGACTATTCACGATACAAGACTATTCACGATACGGTACTATTTACTTAATACTTGACTGTTCACGTATCTGATGAGTTGGGATTGAGGAGAAAATGGCAGCAAAGATCGCCATCGCAAGGACTCATCGTGACAAATGCAAAATTTGAAGTAGAGAAATTTGACGGTACCAATAATTTTGGTATGTGGCAATGTGAGATCCTGGATGTCTTATGTCGCAAGAGCTAGATATAGCCCTTGAAGAAAAACCCGACAAGATGGATGACAAGGAGTGGGCCAAGATCAATAGACAAAGCGTGTGGTACAATCCGCCTATGTTTGGCCAAAGAGCGAATACTCGTCATGAGGAGACATCAATGAAGAAGTTATGGGATACACTGGAAGAAAAGTTTCTAACGAAAAGTCTTGAAAATAGGCTTTATATGAAAAAGAAACTTTATCGATTCACGTATACACCGGTATGTCGATGAATGACCATGTGAACTCATTCAATAAAATTTTAGCAGACTTGCTAAATTTGGATGAGAAATTTGAAGATGAAGACAAGGCATTATTGTTGTTGAATTCCCTTCCTGATGAATATGATCATCTTACCACCACATTGCTTCATGGGAAGGACACGATCACATTTGATGCAGTCTGTAGTGCGTTGTATAGATCTGAGACTCGAAAGAAAGATAAAAGAGATCACAGAGATACAACCGCAGAAGTCTTAACGAAGAAGAGGTCGTTCACACAAAGACAGATCGGTAGAAGGGAAAGTCCAAAGGGAGACCCGCCAAAGATGAATGTGCCTTTTGCCGTGAAAAAGGGCATTGGAAAAATAATTGTCCTAAGCTACAAAAGGGCAAGGCTATTTCTAATGCATGTGTAGCGGAGCATGATGAGGAGTCAGACTTTAGCTTGGTTGGCATGGCAATGGCATGTCAAACGGATGAGTGGATTTTGGATTCAGGATGTACTTACCATATGTGTCCTAATAAGGACTGGTTTTCTAGTCTTAAAGAGCTAGAAGGTGAAATTGTTCTTATGGGCAATGATAGTGCTTGTAAGACAATGGGAGTGGGTACAGTCCAATTGAAGAATCACGACGGCTCAATCCAAGTCTTGACAGATGTTCGCTACGTACCTAGCCTGAAGAAAAATCTCATCTCATTAGGGGCCCTAGAATCTAAAGGGCTCACAATCACTTTGAGAAATGGATTACTAAAAGTAGTAGCTGGGCAATTGACGGTGATGAAAGGCACAAGAAGAAATAACTTGTACTTTTTAAATGGAAGTACAGTTATTGGATCAACATCAACAATTTCTACAAAAAATGTAGATTCAGAGGCTACCAGATTATGGCATATGCGATTGGGACATGCTGGTGAAAAAGCTTTGCAGATATTGGGGAAGCAAGGCTTGTTGAAAGGTGCAAATTCTTGCAAAATGGAATTTGTGAACATTGTGTTCGGGCAAGCGAAGAGGGTAAAATTTGGTCCAAGAATTCACAATACGAAAGGAATTCGGACTACGCTCACGATGATGTGGGGACCTACCAAAGTAGCTTCTTTGGGAGGTATGCACTATTTTGTTACTTTTGTTGATGATTATTCAAGAAAAGTATGGGTGTATCTAATGAAAAGAAAAGTGAAGTTTTGGATGCATTTCGAAATGGAAGAAGATGGTGGAGACTCGACCGGTCGAAAGGTCAAACGACTTCGATCGATAATGGTACCGAGTACAAAACGATCCATTTCTACAAGTATGCCAAGATGAGGGCATTGTGCGACACTTCAATCGTTGGGATACACCACGCAGAATGGGGTGGCAGAACGCATGAATCGAACTATACCGAGAAAGTTCGATGTATGTTGTCCAATCTTGGATTGGACAAAGAATTTTAATGAGACAGTTACATATGCGTGCCATCTAATTAATCGCTTGCCATCACCGCAATAAATGGAAAAACTCCTATGGAGATGTGGACTGGTAAATCACATCGATTATGATTCTTTACATGTATTTGGTTCCACCTTGCATATTATCATGTAAAGAATCTAAGTTAGACCCAAGAGCAAAGAAAGCATTATTCTTGGGTATAACGATGGAGTAAAAGGATACCCGTCTCGTGTCCTAATACAAGGAAAATTGTTTTCGAGAGAGATGTGACTTTTGATGAATCAACCATGTTGAAGTACAAGGATTCACAAAGGATGACAAAACCAGAGTACTTTGCGCAGTGGAGCTTGAAAAGGTTAACGATGATCCAGCTAATATTGGAGGGACAAATGATGAAGAGGTTCCTACCCAAGAACCTCTACAGCAACAAGATTCAATTGCATATAGAAGGCCAAGAAGAGAGATTCGTAAGCCTGCTCGCTTTGATGATATAGTGGCCTATGCATTTCCAATTGCAGATGATGATGTTCCTTCTACTTACACAGAATAAGTAACCCTGATGGTGTAAAGTGGAAGCAAGCAATGAATGAAGAAATGCAGTCTCTTCATAAAAATAAGACCTGGGAGTTGGTGACACTACCCAAGGGAAAGAAGGCAATTGGATGCAAATGGGTATATGCAAAGAAGGAAGGATTTCCTGATAAAATTGAAATTCGATACAAGGCTAGATTGGTAGCAAAGGGTTACGCTCAGAAAGAAGGAATAGATTACAATGAAGTGTTTTCTCCAGTTGTGAAGCATTCGTCTATTCGGATTTTGCTAGCCTTGGTTGCGCAATATGATCTTGAACTAGTTCAGCTTGATGTGAAGACCGCGTTTTTACACGGTGATTTGGAAGAGGAAATCTATATGACTCAGCCAGATGGATTCAAGGTTGCTGGAAAAGAAAATTGGGTTTGCAAACTGACAAAGTCGCTTTATGGATTGAAGCAATCTCCGAGGCAGTGGTACAAGCGATTTGATCAGTTCATGAAAGGGCAAAGGTACACAAGAAGTAAATTTGATCATTGCGTGTATTTTCGAAGCTACAAGAAGAAACTTTCATATACTTGCTCTTATATGTTGATGATATGCTAATAGCATCTAAGAGCAAAGTTGAGATTGAAAGATTGAAGACTCAACTCAATCTCGAGTTTGAGATGAAAGATCTAGGAGAAGCTAAAAAGATTCTCGGCATGGAAATATGGAGAGATAGAGCTCATAATAGAGTTAGCTTGTTTCAGAAGCAGTATTTGAAAAAGGTACTACAGCAGTTTGGCATGAACGAGCAGACAAAACCTGTAAGTACCCCGTTGGCTTCTCATTTCAAGCTTTCTGCACAGCTATCTCCTTCGACGAATACGGAACGAGAATACATGTTGCAAGTTCCGTATTCTAATGCAGTGGGTAGCTTGATGTATGCAATGGTGTGTACAAGACCCGACATTTCACAGGCAGTTAGTATAGTGAGCAGGTATATGCATAATCCTGGAAAAGGACATTGGCAAGCTGTGAAATGGATTCTACGGTATATTCAGAAGACCGTGGATGTTGGATTACTGTTCAAGCAGGATAATACACTTGGTAAAGGTGTTATTGGGTACGTTGATTCTGACTATGCCGGTGATTTGGACAAGCGAAGATCAACCACCGGTTATGTGTTTACACTTGCTGGAGGACCAATAAGTTGAAGTCTACACTACGTCTACTGATTACATTGTCAACCACGAAGTTTAGTACATGGTCGTAACAGAGTCAGTAAAGGAGGCTATTTGGTTACAAGGTATGGCTAAAACCTTGGGGTTGGTTCAGAGCATATTAACGTGTATTGTGATAGTCAAACCGCTATTCATTTAGCAAAGAATCAAGTCTATCATGCACGCATAAAACATATCGACGCACGATTCCATTTTGTGCGGAAATTATTGAAGAGGGAAAATTTGTCTTCGAAGATCAAGACCGCAGATAATCCCGCAGATATGATGACCAAGGTGGTAATAGAACCAAGTTCAAACATTGTTTGAACTTGATTAATATACCGCAAGTTTAACAGTTGAAGAAGGCACTATCAAGTATTGTTGTCAAAAGCAGAAGAATTGTGTGAAGATAAGATTATCCTAATCAAATCTTCAAGGTGGAGATTATTGGAACCCACCATTCTTTGAAAAGTCAAATGGGTGGGCACCGAAAGTAGAAAGTAATATTGGTTGGCAAGTTGGGTTAAAGTTGGCATGGGATAATTGCAATTTTGGTCCCTAATTGTATAGGGACATTGCAAGTTGATCCTTGAACCTCAACTATAAATAGGCCTAACCATTTCTTACTTTCTTCATCCCATAATTGCCATTCTCTACTTAAGGCATTATTCTCTCTCTATTTGTAAATTTCACTTGTAATTTTGGAGTGAAATATATTTGGTAGTGCCCGAGGACGTAGGCAAAATTTCTTGAACCTCGTTAAAATTCGGTATTCTTTATTATTTGTTTTGCATATTTTGTGAATGTGATTGTAGTGATTTATTGTGCTATTAAATTACGATAGAGGGATATTCTGGCTAGGAAAGACTTGGTATTTAAGTGATCTTCGTGATCTACCTCTCTTTCCTGGGAATTGAACTTGGTGTGATTTTTCAGTACAATAATTTTACTCTTTCACACGCTTCCGCGCAACAGAAAGCAAGAGAGGAGAAATTCTTGGAAATTGTTCAGCCACCATTGACTGAACTTAATGTGACATTGGCGAAATTTATGCTACGAAGAATTGCTATTCATCCTAGCAAAAGGCATGTTTCTTTGAAAGGAGAACATCTAAAGCTACGTTCTTTGTTGCTATTTCAGAATGCGGAATTGATAAAACTCCACATTTCAGAATGCAAAAACTTCAAGTTTTTAAGGGTGTTGAATCTTGTGAGAAGGGATGTCGACAAATGGCATGTTTCATTTGAAATTGGTAATCTCCATCATTTGAGGTAGTTGAAGATACAAGGTAATCAAATCATCTTACCCCACACTACTGGCCAGTTGAAGAGTTTACACACTCTATATCTCCAATGAGGGTCAAAATTAGTAATTCCTAATGTTCTATTCAAGTTAGAACGTTTAAGACATATTTTACTATATGCTCGAGGCTCTAAGTCGTGGATGAAAGAAGCATTGCAATGGCGGTCGAGGTTTTGTTCAAACAACGTTGAAACGTTGAAGTATATAGTAGTGGACAAGAAGTTAATTGAAAACAATATGGTGCTTAGGTTGACTAATATTCAACGTTTAGGAATAGTATTTAATAGACTGAAAGATGTGAAGCCTATCTTAATGTTGCTGATTAATTTGCATCGTCTTAGGTCTTTGTATATGGAGTTTTATTTGGGTCCAATCTCAATATCTTTTTCAGATTTGGAACTCCTTCCTCAATGTCATCACCTTTCTAAACTAGAATTAAGAGGAGAGATAAAAGAAGATCTATGTCCAAGCCATCATGTTTCGAAATTTCTTCCGCCAAACATTGTCAAGTTAGCATTGTGTTCCTCCAAGATGATTCATGATCCAATGGGAGTACTGAAAAATCTGCCTTGTTTGAGAATTCTTAGATTAAGGGACAATGCTTATGTGGGGACTAAAATGATTTGCTCGATTCATGGGTTTCTTCAACTTGATTCTCTTGAAATGATTTCTCTACGAGAGTTAAAGGAGTGGGAGATAGAAAAAGGCGCAATGTCACGTCTCCGAAGTTTGCATCTCAATGACATTTATAACTTGAAAATGATTCCGGAAAGGCTAAGGTATATTATCACTCTCCAAGAATTAAAACTAACAGACATGAGGAGGTCACTAGAAGAGAAGATTCAAGTGAAAAATGAAACAAAAGGAGAAGATTTCTATAAAGTGCGCCACATTCCCTCCATCCAAATACGATAGTTATTATTTCATAATTTCCATTTTCATATATTTGATTATTACTAGTATAGAAAAATGATGATGATGATGATGATGATGATATGTATACTCCATTTTCTTCTTGACGAAGGAACTCACTCTTCGTAAGGCACTAAGCGATTTGGGATGCACATAGCAGAGATAGGCAGCTGCTTTGTTTGAAGAACCACCACAGCTCCATCAAATTGATTATGGTAGTTGATTTGAGTGTCTTTATAAATAGTTTCCTTTGCATGTAATCATGGTGTGTGGCTGATCTTTTGATTTAGACTTTATTATAAAGTTTTAAAGTTTTCCATAAATATTTTAAAAAATTAATATTTCAAGTAGATAAAAATTTCAATATCTCTTATATAGTTTATTTTAGAAATACTTTTTTACATAATAATTTTTATTTGAAATATAAAAATTAAGATTAAATAAAATGGAATCAAGTTTAGTTTCATTAATGCCAATTTTTTAAACTTGTGAACTAAAACCATTCAAATAGTATCGATTCGGATAGATTTTCAATTTTTGATTTTTCTTTGTTCTAATTAATATAAAAATTAAAATTATATTATATTTCATAACAATAAAAAATAATAAGCTTTACAATTTATAATAAAATAACTCAAACTTAAATTGAAGGGTACAAAATCCTTTTCTTATTTTCATTAACAAAAATTAAATTAAATTTCCTATGAATCAACTGGCGATTGCAAGAGAATAAAGATAATCACTTCCGCAGCTGATCTTCCTATAGGTGAAGAAAAGTATACAATAGCGGCGGTGCTATCGCGTGAGAAACAAAAAACAACGGTGTTTCCGGGAGGGACAAACGTGGAAGCATCTGATTGGAGAACAATATTAACCGACCTTAGTATCCAACACGTGGTAGAAAAAGAAAATTCCAAACTGAAAGAATATTCGTTCCAGTATATCCTATAGAAGTAAAAACCACCTACAACCGTTACCATGATACCACCCTCTGAGTGGTTTTTATTTTGATAAATATTAGTAATATTTATTTTTATTATTTGAAAGGATTTTGACATCAAAATTAGACATGTGTTAGATTTATTTTTATTATTTTATTAATTTTTATAAGATAGTGAATAATTTTTAAAATATATAATTAGTTTTTAAGAAATACTTTTAGAAGAATTATAGTTTTTAAATAGAGCTAGCTTTTGAAGAGAAGAAAGATAATTATTTATTTTATATAATATATATTTAAAATAAAGTAAACATCACACGTGACATCAAACTGAATTAAACAGTTAGTATTAATATGGATATAGATGATATCTCGTTTTATCAAGTTATATATCAATGGCATAAAGAGTGGTGACTAAATCTTTTGTCGGTACCTTAAAAACTAAGGTTCAAATCTTGTTATTAGCATTCACTATTCCAATTTGTAACATGTATCGATTTGCCTTAAATATGTCCTACATGTACCCTATCTTGATTTATTTTGATTAGGGTTAAATCATTTTGAGGCTTGAATTTAGTAATTTTTCTCACATTGGGGTCTAATTTTTTTTTGTCCAAGTTAGGCTTTGAACTTGGCAACTATTCTCACATTGAGACCTAAACTTTTTTTTGTCCAAATTAGGTGTTGAACTTGGTAAATTTCCTAGATTGAGGTCTAATCTTTTTTTTTGTCCAAGTTAATCATTAAAAAAAATTAAAGCTCAAGTCACAATGTGGGAACAATTACCAAGTTCAAACCTTATTATAAGAATAACTACTAAGTTCAGGGACTAACTTAGAAAAAAGTTCAAACGCCAATGTAAAAATAGTTGTCTAATTTAAGCCTCAGAGTTGAAATAATTATCAAAGTTCAAGGCCTAACTCAGACCAAAGAAAATATTTAAGACCCCGTTATAAGAATAAGTACCAAATTTAAGCCCTAAATAACTTTTAACCCTTTCGATTAAGATCCAAATATATTTCAATTATCACTTTGATCCTGATTGATTTTCTTATAACACATATTTTAATTATCAATTAAATAGTATTTATAGTAGTTGATTTTTATATATGTATTAATTTATGATTGTATTTATAATTATAATAGTAAAATAAAAAAAAACTATCAAACAAATATATAAGGAAATAATTATTAAAAAAAAGTGTTTTAGGAAAAGATTGACTTGATAGAAAAGTCAGATAGATCAACGGCTGTACACAAAGAGGGAAGTCGATTCGGTAGATTTAGATAGTAACTGATTAACATTAAAACGGCATCGTCTAACTCAACCTGTCGTAAAAAAAAAAAAAAAAGAATATGCGAAGACTGAAACTTTTGTAAGAAGCATAAAGAAAAAGAACAACAAATAAAGCAAAAATCTTTAAATTCAAGCTTTGATTTTTGTTCCTATAAAACCAAAGCTCTGTTTCTTTTTACCTAATAAATTTGCAATCTTTGGTAAATTTTGCAACTATTTTTGGGTTACATTTAGATATGCAGACGGAAGCAAGAGTTGGTGTGGTAAATTCAAGCCCAGGAGGAGGAGGAACAAATGGTGGGGTTGAAACAACAAGCTTGAAATTTAAGCAGCAACAGCAAGAGTTATTACAAGCACAAAAAACCCAGATCGGTACTGTCTCTCAGTTGCTTGCTGGTGGGGTTGCTGGTGCTTTAAGCAAAACTTGTACTGCTCCTCTTGCTCGTCTCACCATTCTCTTTCAGGTTTTGGTTCTTTTTAGCTATTTTTGTTCACCTTTTTTTAAAGATAGCTTGGGGTGTGTTTGAGATGGTTTTGGGGTTAATTGTATTTTGGTTTGATTTAATTTATTTTAAAAAATGACGGTTTGGTAGTATTTTGATGAATTTTGCATTAAAGATGATAACTTTGGGAAATATTGATGTATGTTTTGTCAATTGATGAAAGTGTATAGGGCAGCAAAAACTCTGATTACCTTTTAGTATACTTTGGTTATGTATTTGTAAGTCATTGCACAAATTGTTTATACAAATATGGAGTTAAATTATCTTTGAGGGTGACATGAATGTCTATGAATTCTGGAAACGGATATTGTCTTCACCTTTTGTGTATGAAACAATAATATGATAGGGTAGCTTATGCATTTCAAATTAGTTGGGTTAAGCTATGTATAATGTCTATGCAATGAGCCTTTCATGCGTGGATACTGATAAAATGTTTCTATTCTCCATCCATTATTTGTTGAGTCCTCGTTTTAGATTCTGTCATCCAATCTTCATGGCATTTGCTTGCTATCATAACTAGTTTATTGTATGTGTTTTTGCCTTTCCATGAATTGGCAACCCTGTGATAACCTTGTTTTTTGTCATCATATCTTGTAGGTGCAAGGTATGCATTCTGATGCTGCCACATTAAGAAAAGCTAGTATATGGCGTGAAGCATCACGAATTGTTGGTGAAGAAGGTTTCAGAGCCTTCTGGAAAGGGAATCTTGTGACTATCGCACATCGTCTGCCGTATTCTTCTTTAAATTTCTATGCTTATGAGCAGTATAAGAAGGTTGGTACTAAGATTCTAGACACCATACTCTTTGACGTTCTCTGTTTCTTTTCAGCATTTTTCTTCTAACATTTTGATAATTATTCTTTGTTTCAGTTACTATATATGCTTCCAGGATTGGAAAATCATGGTAAGAGTATGAGTGCCGACATTTGCATACATTTTGTGGGCGGTGGCTTGGCAGGAATTACTGCTGCATCTGCTACATATCCACTGGATCTTGTTAGAACACGTCTCGCAGCCCAGGTTATATTCATATGCCCTTAACAAAATAATTTTCATTGCTTTACGTAGGTTAATAATTTTTTTCATTTTCATTTGTTCTCGTTTTCCTGATATCAACTGAACTTGTATCACCAATGGCTAGTTCACATGACGGAGATGCATGCACATGCTTCCATTTGGGTCTTAAAGGGTTTCTTGATTTACATTATTTACAACTAGGAGTGATATTTAAACATCTCTATTTTTCTTCTATATATACAGACAAATGATACATACTACAGAGGCATTTGGCATGCTTTACGAACTATTTGCAAAGATGAGGGGGTTTTAGGCCTATACAAAGGACTTGGAACGACTCTCTTAGGTGTTGGACCCAGCATAGCAATTAGCTTTTCAGTATATGAGAGCTTGAGGTCTTTTTGGCAGTCACGCAGGTAATTAATCATCTTAGAACAATAAATGGTGTCTTCTAATTATTATTTCATAAATCATTACTCTTTTAAGCTCAATTCGTTTCTCTCTTTTTTTCTTAATCAACTTCACATTAGGCCCCATGATTCCACTGTCGTGGTCAGTCTAACTTGTGGCAGTCTTTCTGGGGTTGCATCATCAACAGGTGAGTAATCTTTTTACATTGCAAATTTCTGAAATCTGTGATTTAGTTTCATTATTTTCTTTTTTTTTGGTTATTTACCAAACGAGCACTTAATTTGATGTTGCCTTCGAGATAGTTTACACTTGTGTGGATCCACTTCACTGCATTGTTCTATTTTTCCTGAATAACTATCTTTTAGGTAAATGTTTTCTCTATTTTCAGTTGTATATTGCTAGATCATGTTGCGTAACTTGTCGTTCGTAATGCTGTTTTGGCAGAAACATTTTTGGTTGAAATGCTTAAAAGTTAATTTGATCTAACAATGTCATTATTTAACTATAGAGGTTAATACTTTTAGCTGTTTACTATGCTTTTGGTGCAGAGAAGCAGGTTACGGTGCAGGCTCTGCATTAAGAATCTAAACCAGATTGCATCCTAGAGCCGTGACCCAAACCGGAGTTGTTTTTTGTAATGGCATGAGAGGTTTAGTAAGGAAGTCAACAAGAAATTTACCATTTTTCTCTTCTCTACCGTTATTTATTCTTATGTCAAACTTGGTTATAACTTTGCTCTACTACGGGTTTTTTCCAACAACTTTTCTCCCCAAGGATTGCAGTTTGTCCCGTAATGCTCTACTCTCAGGTGAACTAATACTGCTTCCTCAAGATATCAGTATGAGAGAGGTATCCTCCTTGAGGTATGCGTCTCGGTTAGGCTTAGTGGATCGAAGTCCTTGTGACGTTGCTGGTGCTTTTTTCCAGGAACTCTCCATTAATTTGTACCAAATGTGGAGTAAACTCAATAATTTACATAGGCCAGATATTTTACTAACAAAATAGTGATTCAAACGTGTGAGCAGGGTCAAACTACTAGCTTCTATTAATGGAAGCTAATCATTATTCCTTATGAAAAAGACAATTGTGGGTGAGATTGTGTGGCCTTGACATGGTTTCGGTCACATTTTGTGGTGTTGTGTTTATCTCTCATCTCTTAGGTTTTCCTTGGGGTACTCAGGTTGTAACCAGGTTTCTAGCTTTTGCATAGATCTTTTTTACTTGCTGCAAAAGATCTATAAGGGGTTGAGTGTAATACCCATTCGGGTCAGTCTAAACCCGCGTTTAATATTACTTACATTGCCAATGGTAGTTCTTGTTGACTTTCTTACTGAATCATGTTGACCATAACACAATTTAATTGCTTTCTCCTTTTTATGATCAAATGTTCAATTATTGGTTTCTGGCATTCAAGTTAAGGATTCCTTAGTTGGCAGGGAAGTCATCGTTTGAAAGCTTGTTTTCAATGTTAAATTATAAATATGTGATAGCATGCTGTTTGTTGATAGCTTGGATTTTTTCACTTTAGCAGTTGAAACTAGCATATTTATTGAGAAAATTTCTGTGCGATTACGTTGTTTGGTTGGTTTGTGTTTCTGAGTAGAGCCTCTTGGTGATATTGTCATCGATGAATTGCCTTTTAACGTGTTGGATAAAGCAATTCATGACTCTTTCATTTGTGTTCTCTATAAATGCAGCAATATTTCCATTGGATCTCATTAGGCGACGGAAACAGTTAGAGGGAGCTGGTGGACGAGCCCGTGTTTACAAAACAGGGCTTTTTGGCACATTTAAACACATATTCCAGACCGAAGGCTTTCGTGGCTTATATAGAGGGATATTGCCTGAATATTACAAAGTGGTACCCGGTGTCGGTATATGTTTCATGACCTATGAAACATTGAAGACCCTTTTAGCAGATGTTACCACAAAATTATAGTTCGTTTTCTTAAATCCAACTGTTCGAACCGCAACTGAAACTACAGATTGGTTGAATTGGTTTATGTGATAGCACAACACAATTTAACTTTCATAGCTCATTTTGCAGTGGCAGATTTTGTTATGCTACTGTGATAAATACATTTTTCCATGTATATAGATGGATGGTGACATACATTTCAAGTGTACCCTATGATGTCTGCATCGTTAAAGATTCAATATCGATGGTGGTCATCTACGAACACCCTTTTCCCAGGTTCAAGTTTTTACTTAATTGCAGAAATCATTGGCATGTATCATTACATTCATAACTTAAATTTTTAGTAATATTTTACCTCTTACAATGAGTCTTTGGATTATATCTGCTGTAATTTTATCAATAATCTTAAAAGTTGCAGGGGCTGAAAATTCTGCAACTTTACTCATGCATAAATTGTAGTGCTTTTCAGATCATTTTCGTCTTTTGAAGAATTATGATCTCGGTGGTAAAAGTCCAATACAAGGCCTTTGTATTAGGAGTTATAATGCATTTTGTTCTCCTTTTTAAAAAATTGGGTAAATTAATTCTTGTATATTAGTATTAAATAAATTCAGCACGTCATGTGTTACTGTTTAACTATTTTATCTTTCAAGTTAGTTTTTAACAATATAAACGGAACAATATAAACAGATGAATATTTTAACAAAAAGGATAATTTGTACTGTGAACTTAATTTGTCTATTTTTAGTACTTTGATCGTAATTTGTCTATTTTTAATAAAAAGATGAAATGGAATCTAATTGGCACTTGATTGATATGCAATTTGCTGATATAACCAGTATTATAAATCAAGGTTCAAAAACTTATGATGAAAAAAAAATCAGTATGCAAACTTAAAAGCAGCTTTGATCTCTATAAATATGAAATATGATTTTCCAGGAAAGTTCTTGAGCATTTTTATGCCATTGGAAGTTACAGCAAGGAGCCAAAAGTAAAAAGAAAGGGGAACTCATCTTATTAGACAATAATAAATGTTAAAACCAAGTTACTTTTGAACCAGAAAACATAATCTTTAACATAATGTTGATCATGTAAACCCCATGAAAATTTTGGGGAGAAGCTGTTTCAATCTTCTGTCATGACCTCCAAGATGTTTGACAAGCTGACTCAACACTCAGGTTTTTACAACAGGAAATTCCCCGGTCAGGCGAATATGGTCTAAGGTTTGACGTAAACCATATTTATTGACGGCTGCATTGGCAGCTCGAAACCCTCCACCGTAGGCGGGGGAAGCATCATGAGCAATCTGGTGAATGAAGAATTCACCAAGCTTGTTTTCAACATTAGATCTCCCTCCTTTCTTAGACGATGAAGAGGATGATGAAGCAGCTGATGTAGATGCTCTACTGCTCGGTCCTGGTAGTACTTCAGACTCGAGCCACATGTATGATAACACTTGACAGATTCCTTCCTCAACCTCAGGGTTCAGGTTTCGATAACCTGCAGTATAGGAGAACACAACATAAAAATGGAAGAATATTGAAAAACTTCATGCAGGAAAGAGCATTGATTACGGTTTTATTCTACCTTTGAGTCGTAACCAGCCGTGCATTAACTCGTGTGCGAGAATAGCCCCAGTTAGCAGTCTGCATATTCCGGCAAATATTACTGTCTGAACAACAAGAGATAAATTGAATCATAAAGAACATAAGCAAGAATTACCTTGGAAGACCATACAGAACTAAAATGGCGGTGACTTCACATTTCCTGGTCAGCTTTTGAGGTTGAGTTCTCATGCCAATAAGTTGTCGGCCTCCTATTCGCGGTCTCTTTAGTATCTGCAACAAATGAAACGAAGATCAATGTCAGACTTATGTCAATCAACAAAGCAAAATCATGGAATTAGTTCAGTTGACGTACACTGGTAACTGTCTGTTCTTCAGACAGACATAACCCCCTTGTCTCAGGCATATGATGATATCCCTGGAAAGAACCAAAACTGAAACATCAAAGCCATTCCATGAAACATACGAAAGTGTAAAAAATTGAACAAGGGTTCATAATGTTACATTCTTTTCTCCAACAATAGCTTCATTAAGTGCTTGTCGTTCAACAAGAAGCATCGGAATTTGCTGGTCTAGTTTCATGTACATTCCTTCATAATAGTCTCTAATGGCATGGTATAGAGGTTGGCAATCACCAGTGTCCATGATTGCAGATTCCATGCATTCCAAGCATAAACTCCGACCATCTTCAAGCGAATAATATCTTACGTTCCAAGACTTCACGAGACAAAAATTGTGAAGAAAAAGAGGGTTCCAAGGAAAAAAACAGAACAATAAATTTGAAGCTTTAACACATATTTAATCAAACAGTTCTGAGAATCCATACCTCCAAACGTTCGCAACTACAGCAACGAGCTGTGTTATCATGTTCATGTGATGGACAATACTTTTGGGACCAAAATGGATGGCATCTATACTCTATTAAACCGGCTCCGTTAGTCGGAATCTGAAACTCGACATAATCGGAAATAAGAATGTGACTCATAGAACTAATAATTCAAATGATATGACCAAGAAAGATTCTTACAAATTGGAGACAAACATCACATTTAGGATGTGTCAGTTCTTTGAAGCAAGTTTTGTGATATGGATCCCTCCCTGATAAAGAAAACTTGAATCACCACAAGAAAACACACAAGTTTAGAGCTATATGAAGAGCAATACGATATTTGAAAAGCTGAACACACGAAAAATGAATCAAACTACCTCATGCTCAGTAATTGGATACCCACAGGAATGGCAACGGAAGCAATTGGGATGAAAATATGCTCCCATGCATCCCAAGTAATTGCCATATCCGATCTCACGATGACAGCCAGCACATACTCTGCAAGTCATAGGCATCAATTATAAATTAATCAGATACAAGTTTTGGTTCCAAGATACCTTCCCCATTAAGTAACCGGGATTTGGCTGTGGGACGGCACAAGAGAAGACATCTTGGAACTCAGTTTTTATATAATCTCACATTGCTTTACAACTATGAGTTAAAGCTTTTTGACCTATACCCAACAGGATGGTACTGCATATTGCCATAAGGAGGATATGCAGATGAATTCAAGCCACCATTATCAGCTCCCCTAGGTAAAGCTCCACCATAATTATTGTCTCGTCGCCATTCATTGTAACCTAAAACACCATAACACCAAATAAGTATGTGAAAAAGATCAAGAGGTTACAAGGAGAAAGAATTAAAGATTGATGAGGGTCATGTAGGATGATTTTTTTATTTATCAAAAAACTTACCATTTGGTTTTCCCATTCCCTCAGATAAAGAAAGCGCAATTGCATGATCTAATTCTTCTTGTTCCTTCTTTGTCCTAGGACGTTCATCCTATTGACATAAAACCAAAACTTGATCTCAAAAACATTCCTAAATCATCTAACCCCAACAAAGGAACACAATGTTCTAACACAAGTCTACAAATTTGTTGAGGGGAGGTTGGACTTCTTTGGGAAAAGACTTCAAAGTGTCGTCCTTCGGGAGAAGAATTGTGCTTGGAGTGTCTGTGTTTAGTCTATCTCCCGACTCCACGAAGAGCCATCGACAGGCTCACATTTGCCCTTGGCAGGCGAGGTGCTCCCATTCCATGAACCCGTTGAGAGCTCTCCGTGGAGTTGAAAGATAAAACCAAGAATAGATATCCCGGGCACAATATCTCCATCATAGGGACACACTTTAAGACTGCTCCCAAAGCGAGTCTCACCTCCCCTCAACAAAATTCAAACCCAATAGGCATCTTTTTTCATGTAAAAGTTAATCCAATAATATGTTCATATGCTTCAAAGTAAATCAAATTACTTAGAGAACAATATAGAATAGTAAAGTTACCGGCATCCTAACCGGAGCACGAACAACCATGTTTTCTTCACCTAGATAATGAGGATTATAACCACCACTACCGCTGCCACGACGACCACTTGAACTTGACTTAAAAAGCTTACTCAACCACTTCATAATCCTTGATTTTCTCTCCGGATATGCATTGTTAAAGTCCCCTGCTTTTTCCATAAAAAAAAAAACTTCAATAACATAAACCAAAAAAAAAAAGGGTCATATCAAATAATTCAAATCAAAACTCAAAAAAAAAAAAACCCACCATAGATACAAGGATGTGAGAGGTGGTTAACACCCGAGGGAGGAGGAGGAGGCGGCGGCGGCGGTGGAGGAGCCATGGGGTATATGTTTTATTGAAAAAAAAAGACCAAAATTTGTGAATGAAAACGAGAGGGGGAGAGAGGAAAGTAGAAGGGTGAGAGAGAAAACAAGGAAGGGAGAGGAGAGAAACCATTGTTAAAAGAAGGGAAAAAAAAGAAAGAATCTGAAGGGGAGAAAGTACGCAAAGGGGGGAGAGAAGGGAGAGAAGAGATTCTTGGCTTGAGAAAGTGGAAGGAATATTTGAGTAAAGAAGATATATAAATTTAATAATGGAAGAAAAAAATGGAACTTTGTGAACGGTTTAGAAAATTGCAGGTCTTCCATGAATAAAGGTTCTCTCTTTTGTAATCAGAGCTGGGAGAAGGGAATTTTGTATGTGTTTTTACAGATTAGGTGCTATGCTTTAGCGGTTTTTTTTTTTAATGGTGAGATGGATGGATTTATTTGAAAGGAATTTTTTTGCCGGGTAAAAGGTCGATCTGAAGGAAAACGACCCTCGAATTCTTTTCATTTACATAATTGCCATTGTAACTTCTTTTTTGCACTCGTCATATGTATGTGTAAAATATTCGGGTAAATTGCATTCAAGGTCACAAAACTATTAGTAAGTTTATGTTTTGGTCACTCAACTTCAAAATGTTACAAAATAGTCAATTAACTATTCAAATGTTTTAATTCAAGTTACTAGGCTATTAAAATAGCTATCGTATGGTCTTCTATATTTCGAAAGCTCTCATTCCCCCCTTCTCTTCTATAGTTCAATTCTTTTTCATAAAACAACTTTTAATGCCACGAATTTGTAAACCAAAATATAAATAGCTTTCTCCTGTAATCTTCAACATTAACAGTCCGATCGACTTGAATCTAAAATATGCTCTTTTACTCATTGATGGGTATTGATCCACAATACTGATCATCAAGTTGTTGCTTAAATCTTGCTAGCCGAACATTTAAATAAAAAACTTAATAATCTAGTGACTTACATAAAAATTTTCAAATATTTCAATGAATTAAATGATAACCTTAGAATATTTCAATGACTATTTTGTAACTTTTTGAAGTTGAGTGACTAAAATGTAAACTTATTAATAGTTTAGTGATCTTAAAGTGCAATTTACCCAATTTTTTTTGTTGAATAAGTCTCAAAGTTATATATGAACTTTGATTCAATGTGCAATCTGATACTTGAACTTTGATTTGATATAATTATACACATGAAACTTTTGTCGTGGTTCAAACGTACATATGAAACTTTAATTTTGATTCTATCATATATATTTAAAGAAATAAATACACAATTTATTTTTATATTGGATAAATATAATATGCAACCTGTAAACATAAAAACGATGCTATATCAATAATTGTATTAATAATATATGATAATTGAATCAAATCAAAATTTCATTTATAAAATTACACAAATTTAAAACTTATGTATAAATTTGCACACGTTAGACCAAAGTTTATATATAATTTTGATATTTATCCCTTTTTATATTCATGTTATTTTTATGCGGTAAAAATTGAGATATTCAAATTACTATATTTATTTTTCATCCAAAACCATTTAAAATCATATAAAATATTATATTTACTTTTGTCTAATGATCAAGGGTGTTTACTGCCCCAAGTATGACTTTGGTTCAAGTCATGCTAGTCATGTTGGTTGTTTGGGGCAAATATACCGTAATATAAAATTAAGAGATTAAAGAGCTTCAAATTTGCCTAAACAAAAAAAAATCACAAATAAAATATTAAAAAACTTACTTGTTCAATCGATCAAACCAATTTTTAATTAATTCGTTCAAAATCTAGTTTTTACATAGTCATTGAGCAAAAAATACTCTTTCCGATTCAACCAGTTCAATTGATTTTTTTTATGGCTTAGGCTTAAAAAGAAACTTTAATAAATTACTAATTCATATTATAGATAATTTATCATATGTTAATTTCTTTCCTATAATAATAATCATTTTTGTATTGTATCTAAAAGAAATAAAATAACATTTAATCCCGAATTTGAGAACTTTTCCATTTTGATCTTAAACTTTTTTGGGTCCATATTAGTTCAAAATTTGGTAGCTTTTCTCAATTTGGTATTTGAATTTAGATTTTGTCAAAATATGATGATGTGACACTTTAAAATTATACCATTTCTTGAATTTTTTAAATTATAATTTTAACGATTTTTGTATTTTTAGATTTTATATGAAAAATTCCAAGTGATGACATAATACAATTTTAGAATGTCACGTCATGGCTTTTGAAAGAAATCTAAATTGAAGGATCAAATTGAAAAACATTAAATGTTACTTTGTTCCTATTTAAAGTTATGGAATATAAATTTGAGAAAAGAGAAAGTATGCTGTTTTGGGAGGTTCCTCTTTTGATTCTTGAAAAGTCAAATGATGGATACTTTTCTGAGTTCTTACGAGAATGTTAGGAACAATGAAAGCTAAATGAAACACCAACGTTGTTTCTCGATTTTAATTTCAATTTATTTTTAATAATTTCACTTTTTGATTCCAACCATTTCATCTTTGGTGGCCACCAAGATAGTACAGTGTCCACCATGTTTTGGACATGAAAAATTTGGCCCTAAAGTAGACCAAATAGTATTAATTTGATTCAATTTATCCTTATCAGTTTCAAGACACTAAAAACCAAATCGGATAAATTGGTTAATTTGTCAACTCAATGAATATCTACCACTCAATTGTAACTTGACGTATTTGCTCGGCATATTTTAACCAAAACTGTTGGAACTATTTATTGAAATCTTTGGGGATTACTAGCAATCTTGAAGACGTATCGTGCAAAAATTAAGTCAAGCAATAAATATATAAAAACTTTCAATGTAACCCAAGTTTCCATAAATGAGGAGGTTAGTTTTCCTAGGGACTTTATATCAAGAAGATTTTTGCCATCTTATTCCTTATTGAAGACATAACCAAAAGCTACTTTTGAGGAATTAGAGATTTTCATACACCTTGCGTCCTTGAATTGATAACCATCTTTCAGTACCTGGTCTCCTCCATCCCTCGGAACCAACAAGGGGTAGTACAAGAATATTCTCCTGTTGTCCATCGACTTCACTTTTTGGCCTGATCTTTGGCCATGACTCACCCTTCGTAGACAAACCTTGCGAAGGAACCCTTGAGTTTTCGAGGCATTAAATTCTCACCATTATTTGCGTTACTCAAGCCGACATTCTCGCTTCCGCTTCGTCTACTCCCGCTCATGCAGGTGCTTCCCCCTAAGGTTGAACGCTCTATTGCAAGCCATTATGTGATTATTTAAGAGAAGACTTGTTAATACTTTCCATATGAGATTGAGAGATCACTTATTTGTTCTAACGAGGAGATTGTTATAACTCAAAATTGTTGTAAGCAAGCTAAGTTTGCAGTTAAGCTTGTATTGTTCAGTTTGCAGCTAAGCTTTCTAGGGGATTTCTTAATGAAAGAGTATACGAGTGATGTTGCAACTTAGTTTATAGTAGATTACTCTCTGGGTAAAGCTCTACAAACATAAGAAGTTTTTAAACTGCATAACCAAACACTTATGTCCATTTCTGATTTTATGTATTATCTTTATAACTTTCAATCAATATGATCATATCGGTTGATTCTGACACGAAAGAGTGAAGACATGCTTTTCTAATTGTTTATAAACAACAATAACATTGAACTTAATTTAGGGTTAATTAAAGGTAACTCGCATATGATTAAGACATAGGCATGAATATATTCTTTAGCTTGTTCCATAACTTTATCAATTAGCCACTGCTTTTTTTTTAAAGCAGATTTATTGCTTGATCAAACATTTTTTTTCTATAATATTCTATGAAAATAAAAAAAATAAATAAATAAAAAATCAAAGTTCCTTTCTTTCATCCTAAATAAACTTGTGGGGATCTTTTTCATAAGCCATTGCTAATAAATCTAACGTAAAAAAAAAATAAAATCTTTTTAGATTGTTTTGAAAACTGAAATCGAATCATATTCCTTGACAGAGTTTGCCATGTGTTCAATAAAATAAAATAAAAATCCAACACAAGACTTTAAAAAAAATTATATAAATAAATAAAACAGATAGATTTCTTTTGTTAAATTATGTTTGAAAAGGCTGATGATGTCGCCATTGGAGGATATGAAAAAACTTTAAAAAGAAAAAAAAAAAACAAAAGATTCTTTCCTGTTGGAAGACATGTTTTGCATCAGCATGATGAGCAAAGTTGTTTTACAACGTTGCATGTGTTTCTTTTCTTTTTGTTCCATATAAAAGTAACTAGAAAAGGAATATAGTTACATAAATGACTGATTGTCTACTTTTTCAAGGTTTAAAATTTAGTTCATTTACTTTAATTTGTCTTAAGATTTTTGAATTGACGGTACGTTTATTTACGGTTAGTGTAAAAATAACGGTGTCAGTAAAATTAGATACTATAGCGATACTGTAACGTAAGATAAAAATAAAGCTAAATATACTGCACTAGAGATAAACTCTACCTTTATAACGTTATTAGCATACCCAAACTGATAACACTTTAAATTGTTGTTGTTACAATGATATTGTGAATTTTTCTATTGATGACTTCGTATAGTAAAAATTCATGTCATCACTTTGATAGTAGCAATGCCAACGGTCTTTAGTAGCGAGTGACTAAAGCTTTATATTAGCACATCAAAATTGAAGGTTCGAGTTTGGGGTATTACATCCCCTCTTTCAATTTTGTAAGCTTGCAATGGTTAATAATATTATCAATTTGACAAGACCAAATTATGTAGATTAAAGTAGAAAATTTAAGTCAATTAGTAACTAGTGTATTCCATTTCCACAAATTATTCTAAAAAAAAAAAATAATTAATGGATTTAATGGTTATTCTTTGTATCAAAGCTAAAATTTTAAATTTTCGAAAAATAAGTTTGGATCAGGACTAAAATTTGAAAAGTACGAGGACTAAAATTGACAAATTCTAAACATATGAAGACTAAAATTAACCAAGTTAGAGTGCATTAATTAGACCCACAACATATGCATAGTACAGGGACAATACCATAAAATGACTTTAATAAAATAATAATTCAAGTTAGACCTAACTCATAAGCCCAATACATGATCTAACTCATAAGGCGTAATCCCGAGTTGTGGCTTATTGGTCGAGTACTCACCTTTCTCAGAAATAATTTGAATTCGAATATCAATTATACCAAAAAAATATATAAAATAATTTGTTTTTGAAAATAAAACAACATTAAGAGATTACAATAACAAATAGGAAATCAAAAACTCATAATATCCTTTTGAACTAGCTTCCACACAGCATATGGGGTTTGAAAAACACCTAAATACTGGTGAATCCTATAACAACATGCTTGGCCATGAAATCCGTAATTGTATTACGAGTTTAATAGAATTACACATAAATCCGAATAACATAGTTTAAACAAATAAAATAGGTAGCAACTAGGAAAAGGAATGAAGAAAAAAACGGAAAGGTTCCCTTTGAGAGAGATATAACCAGCTATTTGGGTATCTTAACTGATATTTCGGCCACCTTTTTTTTTTTTCTTCACTATTCGACAGATGATGGGTATAATTTTCTTTTTCCTTTTTGAATGGGAAAATCTTAGATCACTTTATTATTTTTCCAACTTGCAAGTTTCAATTCTTGAATCTCGAATATGAGTGTAGAATATAAAATATAAATCGATAATTATGTCTTGATGTTTATGTTTAAATATGTGTCGGATAAAAATAATTTTCGTGGATATTTCTAATTTTATAGAAAACCAAGATGGTTGGCATAATCTATGTTAAATAAATTCTAAGTATATTTAATTTTTTATCTAAATACTTTTATATACTTAAAAGATTTTACTTTGTTACTCAGACGGATAATAATGGAATGTCGTACCTCTATATGATGGCCTGGACAGTCAAGTCTACGGACTATATCTTTAGAGAAACCCTTTGTAAAAACTTTCCACCTAATAACTTGCTTAAGAAACGGATCATTCATTCATTAATTGTTACATTAGATCTTAACTATCACGTCTCATCTGAAGTGATCCAAGACATATCATAGCACCGCTCTACCTAAGCCTACGACACCAAACCGCAAGGGACAACATGTATATAAGGCTTGAGGAAGTCGAAAGCAAGCAATTTACATCACCACCTAATTGCCTCAATCCTAGTTTGACCTTCTCCTCTTGCTCCACTCACCCTACTAACCAGCTCTTCCACCTATCAAAATAGGATGAACCATCTATCTTCGTCTGCTCCTTATATCAAGAGGGAGCTAGAAGGGCTTGCTCTCCCTATTTTTTTCCCCTAAAGTTATTGAAAATGTTAATTAAATTCTCTAAAATTCTCATTAAACTCCTTAAATTTTTAAAAATTTTAATTAAACCTCCCAAAATCTCTCAAAATTTATCAAACATATAAAAAAATAAAGAGCTTGGAATACGATATCCATAAATAACAGAAAGCATGATATATGTCAACTAAGTAGTGTTTCCATTAGATTATTGAATAGTCAAACACACTTTTGGGAAAGATGTTTCAAAGTAGACACACATCAACCCAAACACCTTTCTCAGCCAATATCTCTAAAAAAACATTTTTTTTTGACCATTTATGAATTCCAACATAACTGTCAGCCATAAACATACATTATATATAAATGTATCTAAATTAAAAAAAAAATCATAAAGATTTTGGATACAAATATTCATAAGATAGTGGCAGTGTATCCAATTCTTATGCACCATTGACATTAAAAAGAAAAACTGATATTTAAATTGGCCTTTCGGTTATTTTTTTTGACTTTGATGGGTTCTTTTTTCCATATTTGAGCCTTTAAGCATCTTTAACCTTTCTAATTACAACAATTTTTGCTGAACATTGAAAATTATTGGGTTTAAATGCTTAAATCAAATGTACCAAAAAGCAAGATTTGGATTATATAGGGGGCTGCCTATGATTAGAAACATAAAAGATAAATATATATATATATATATATATATTCCCATTGCTTGTTCCAAAATTTTATGAACCATTGCTTTTGGGGGAAGAAAAAAACAGTTCCTATAGTTCTTAAAAAGAGGGGAGTGAGGGTTTTGCTTTGGCATTTCTAGGAAATTCAAACGTGTTCGTAATTAATATTAACCTTTGTCAAGACATGACTTTGCGTTTTAATTAGGGGTTTTAAATATGCTCTCGGTCCTTGTATTTGTGGGGGTTTGCAATTTAGTCCTTTTACTTCTATTTTGTTAAGAATTTAGTCTTATTATTTGTTTGATTTGAAAACAAAGTCTAATTGACGATTTTGTTAATGAGTTTTTGTTAAATTTGAATCTGTAGAATTTAGTATTGGTTTAAAAATTAAAGTTTGATTGACAGTACTATTGCACTTATACCTCACAAAGTCACGAGCCTATGACCTTATAAGTCAACGCCTTTGATTAAGGAGAAACACCTTGTGAATTAGGACATTCATGAGCCTGAATTGATGGGCCCACATGCTTGACACGAACAAAATATCCGTCATTCTCATGTCACGTATATCCATGTCCCAAGTTTGATAATTCATACATACAATGACAAGGCATCTATAGGTTGACTAAATTCGAGAGAATACTAAACAAATATATAGGTGACATATGGCACCTTGGGAACTATAAAAAAAACAAACCCTTACAAGTTTATTAGTAGTCGAAAAAGGGGTCAAGACACTCTTTCCTCTAACACTCTCAACTCTCTCTTCTCATCTTTAATCCTTTCCTTGTATCCACATTCCAATCATCTCAACCTTCCTACGACTCTTCGCCCATTAGGTGAACCATCACAAACTATCACAACCCCCTCCTTATATCAACAAACACATAATTAGTTAACACTATTTCCAATTAGACTTAAAAGCCGAAGGATTTTGAAAAATACAAGGAGTAAGAGCATAATTAAACCTTAATTAATTAAGCTTTTAAAATTGATTTAGAATCCTTATATCTAGTATTCCATGTTTGCCACTACAGAAAAACCAATATTCTTCAAAAGATTAGAGAATTTAACTTATTTGGTTAATTAGCTATGAACAATGATATATTCTGATGAACAATAACCCAAAACGAAAGTGAGAATGAATTTGATTCTTGTGAGACATGAAAATAATACAAAAAATGTGTTGAATTGAATGTTAATGGAAAATAGTTCATGTTTACCAAAAATTGAAATAGCTATTAAAATATAGTATTTGCACACCTCATTTCAAATTAAGAAGCTTTCTGGATTTCCATTTCATTGATCATGTTTTGTTCTTGCCCTTAATTGACGTTGTTTAAAGTTATGGAGAACATATTCAATCTGAGTCAGAGAATAGTACGTTTTGCATCCTTTGATTTACTTAACGGTCCAAATTGAAACTTGATCCAAATCCTTAACTAAAATTTAAACTATGACTCGAAATGATTTGATAAAATTGATATGAATTGAATTAGTTTGAGTATTAAAATTTTCGGTAAAGAGATACTTTTGGTTCCTTTCAATTTTGATAGTGAGTAAATTGGTTCCTCTCGAAAAAATTAAAGTAATTTAATTCGTGTTAATTTCGAAAAAAAGCAACTAAAGAGAATTATTCACGATGTTAATGTTATTTGACAATTGTACGTAATTTTGATTGGTGTAATAATAAAGTTAGTCTTTGACTTTTTTATATTCTGTTAAGGGTGAAAGGAGGGCTAGGCAAGGGCCCTATCCCTTGAAATCAGAAAATTATGTTTTGGACCCCCTAAAATCTATAAGTTTATAAATAAGTTAATATATAATAAAATTATAATTTGGCCCAAAAATAATAAAATTTTGATATAGTCCTAAAAACTATAAAAATATAAACCACTATAACGGTGAAATTGTATTTTAGCTCCTATAAAAAATTATATAACATAATCTCGCCCCCTCCCGAAAAAATTCCTGGCTTCACCTTAGTATTCTAGTAAATGTTAACAAAATGTGTAAATGTTGTAGAAAAATTGTTAAATTAGAACCAAATTGATAGAATGTATACATATTACATGCTAAATTTGTTCAATCAAGACCAAATTGACAAAATGTATAAATTTCGAGCACTAAATTTGCCATTATGCCAATAAAAAAGATGTACTTAACATTATGATTAATTACCCCGTAATTATAAATTAACAAGTTAAACTACTCTAAATTTTTTAAAAGTTACTAGTTTACTCAATTTCAAAATTAAAAAAGACCGAAAAATTTTTTTACCACAAATTTTAATACCCGAACGAATACAATTCATATTGATCCGATCTAAAACCAAACCAATCATTCAATTAATAGGTATATCTATGTTATAGGTTTCTTCTACTTTTTAGGTCGTTAGTTGTCACCTTTTCCATTCCTCCCTGGTTCATATGCTTTATTCCACAGCCTTGTTATCCACCCATTCCTGCATGATCCTTGCTATATATATTTGTATCCTTTGAACATTTTCTTTTTTATTTTATATATAGGGGGATGTAGCTGACAAGGTGATTCGTGTCGGTTTTTTAACAGAAGTGAAGAAAATTATCTAGACAGAACATATAGAACATGTTGTTGCTGTTGCTGCCTATGAAATTTGGCTGGAAATTGAAAGTTTAAGATAAGTGTGTGTATTCTGATAATGGAGTTCATAAGCGAACCCACATATTGTCTCTTTGAGTTTTGTCTTTCTTGCACACTTGTGGATGATGTTTCAAACATGTCTCAATGAAGACAAACATTACCCCCCAAACCCCCTTTTCTTAAGACAATTTTTTGACATAATCACTTGTTTAGTCCTTCTACTTTAAAAAAAAATCATTTTAGTTCTTCATTTAATTTTTCTATCTCGTTTAGACTTTGAACTTATCTTATTTGTCAGATCAACTCAAAATAGATAGAAAAGTTAAAAACACATTCTAAGAATACTTTAGATTACTCCTCCAAAAGAACAAATCACAAGGAGTCTAATTTTTTATTTTCATTTGTCTTAATCGCATTCGAGATATATTTAAGGTCAAATTCTAATATTAATATCTATATAATAATTTGCTTAATTTTAGTCCATTTATTTTTAGTCACTAAATTTTTTAAAAATTGAAATTTCAGTTTTGATCCAAATGATAACAATTAAATTCGTCAGGTTAAATTCTGCTATTGGTCCTGTATTATACCTAAACTGTAGATTTAGTCCAAGTTTTCCTATTTTATCATTCTTAGTGTCTATACTTTTCAAATTTTAAAATTTTAATCTTGACATAAAAATGACAATCGTTAAATGCATTACCAAACATTTGTGAATAATATATGGAAATAATAAATTGACATAGCATTATAAATATGTTAATATGTTTTCCGCATAATATTTTGGAAATAACATAGCTCAAATTAATGAATTTAATAGTTACCTTTGGTCGACTGAAACTTCAAAATTGAAAGGTATAAAGACTAAAAATAACAATATTAAACTACAATAATTAAATGCACAAATTAAGTATAATACAAGACTGATATTAGAATTTTAACTATATTTTATATACGCTATGATTCGTGGGTAACTTCATATATGATTTTTTGATAAATTCATGTATACATGTTATGTTTAATTATGGATTTAATTAATTCCTCTATTTTATTTTGTAATATTAATATGTTGGAAGTGATAATATTATTAGTTGGATAATTTGAAGTGAAGAAGGGAGTTTTTGTCAAAACCAGTGGCGGGTGCCATAACTTCTTTAAAATGGTAAATTTTCAATTTAGGTAATGTATAAAATTTTAAATTAATAATAATAAAATTGCACTTTACCTTTTCAAAATGATAAAATTTTGATTTAATCATTAAAAATTATAAAGATATAAACTATTAAAATGATGAAATTACAGTTTTATTATTGTAAAAATATACAATTTAATTTGTCAAAAAAAATTCTAACTCCGCATACTTGATCAAAACAACATTAATTTTAATTTATCAAAATAAAGTTAACATTTAAATTTATCATTGGTTGAAGAAGATTGGTTAACTCTCCCACATGGTTGATTGAATTTCCATTCTATTTTGATTATACGAGTGAATAATACTAAAGTATTATAAAAATAATGTTTCAGGCAAAATGCTATAGAGAAAATGTAATTTAATAAACTACATATTAATTTCCCTATGTTAATTGAATATCACATATGCAAGTATATTTATCGTAACAGGTAATATAAAAGGTCGTTCTCGCATAGAGTTATTATTGATCATAATTCTTATCACCAACTATTACTCTACAACTTTTTCAAATAAACCAATAATTGGATCTGAAAACTAAAACTAGTAAATAAAATTAATAGAGCAAAACTTGAATGAATAATCAATCAATAATAAAAATTTAGGACTACAATTTTATTCACTATATTAGTTAATTGTTTTATCTCCGTCTAATTTATCTTAATAAAGTTGATTCTTGAGCTTGAATATTAAAATTCTCTTAATTTTTTTTTAATTTAAGTAACTAATTTAATCTAATTATTATGCTATATTCCTATGTCGATAATTTAGACTAAATCGATTAAGAACAACCCAATTTTGATTACCCAAAGTAATTATGTATATTCATATCTTAATTAGGAATAAAGATTTAACCCATCTAATTTAAATCCGAAGTTATTTATTTTACGCTTAAAACGAAAAATAAATTTCTATTTTTTAGGTTTTCTTAATTAATAATTAGTCAGATTATTATCAATAAAGAATAAATAATCAAATTTTTATCAACAATAAAAAAATGAAAATAGAAAATTTCAAGTAATGGAAAAATAGAAAAACTTTTCAAAAGAAAAACAAGAATTAATCATGAAAAAAAGGGAAACAAGCAAAAAGAAAAAGAAAAAATTGAGCTTTCTTGTTGACTTTCTGTGAAAACTTGATGTTTGAAGGCTTTGGCGGCTTCTCTTATTTTCCCACACAATTCTAGCCAGGTAATACCTGTTTTATACTCTTTTAAGATTTACAACCTTAAAAAAGAATATTTTAATAGTGCCGCTCTAGTAATCTTTCGTAGAACTGAAAAATCATCTACCAAATTAGTCATATAATTCGCACATTCCTACGGACATGCCATGAATTAATTTTATTGAATCTTAATTCACTATTAAAAATATAAAATTATTACTAATTAAATCTTAACTCGATTGAGATAAATATTATTATCAATGTAAGAGAATAGATATTAAAAATATAAATTTATCTATTCGAGATAATATCAAAATCTAAACATAAATCCTATCCTAAAAATCTTTATCATTACACTTAAAATTTATCTCATTATTATTATTATTTTAAATTCTTTATCTCAATAAAAAACACAAAAAACAACAATCAAACGTGAACCCAAGCCCACATCACGAGAAATGAACCGGCCCAAACGGTCTAATAAACAGTATCTCGTTGAAAACGACGTCATTTTAGTCATCGGTCTTCCATTATTCATTTGAAAAAGAAGGAAACCAGTAAGATATTTCTCTCTTGAAACACCCCCACAAAAAAAAATTTCTAATTATTATTTTATTTTCCATTATCTTTCCCACTCTTTTTTTTTCGTTTCTCAAAAAAATAAATTTATATTTAATTTCTCTGAAAAAAGATTATTACCATTTTCCCCAAGCTCTTTCTCTCCCTAACAAAAAGGGGTCGTTTATCTTGTTCCGTTTCGGTTTTTTTAGGGTTTCGTTTAATCAAAGGCCGTTGAAGGAGGACGATTTAATGGCGGCGGCGACGGCGCAAGGGATGGACCCAGCGGTACTAGACGATATAATCAGACGGCTGACGGAAGTCCGATCAGCCAGGCCAGGGAAACAAGTGCAATTATCTGAATCTGAGATCAAACAGCTTTGTGTTGCTTCGAAAGATATCTTCGTTCAACAACCTAATTTGCTTGAACTCGAAGCACCCATCAAAATTTGCGGTAAAGTTTTTGGGCTTTTTTTAAAATTTTTTTTTTCGTTTTTAGCTTTATGTTTCGTTGGGGTTTGTTATTAGAAAATATTTTGTGGGTTTTGAAGGAAAGCTGAGGATTTAACATGTATTAAATAGGTCGTGATAGATTTGGTAAAGATTGTAGTTTTGTTAGTGTTAAATAATATAATGTTTTAGGGAATAAGATTCTTTTTAAAAAAATGGGGTTTCAATATTTAAGATTTTTGAACCAGATAGAGGTGATTTTCACCTTTTTAAAGCTTAATTTATCCTTTTTTTGGAGGTGGAAATTGGGTTCCTGTTGTTTTGTTTTAACTGTTTGATTGATATATGAAGCAAATAAAATCATATATATGACATGTTTGAATACGATTGTAAATTCGAATGAATAGAAATGGAGATATCATTCAAATGGACTTAATAGTACTACCATCATTTTCCTGTATCTTAATTGTAATTTTTTTGTTTTTGTTTTTAGGTGACATACATGGGCAATATAGTGACTTACTAAGGTTGTTCGAGTATGGGGGTTTTCCTCCTCATGCTAATTACCTATTTTTAGGCGACTATGTTGATCGTGGCAAGCAGAGTTTGGAAACTATATGTCTTTTACTTGCTTATAAGATTAAGTACCCAGAGAACTTTTTTCTATTGCGAGGAAACCATGAATGTGCATCTATTAATCGGATATATGGATTTTATGATGAATGCAAACGACGGTTTAATGTGAGGCTGTGGAAAAGCTTTACTGATTGCTTTAACTGTCTTCCTGTGGCGGCTCTTATAGATGACAAAATATTGTGTATGCATGGTGGTCTTTCACCTGACTTGACAAACCTGGATCAAATTAGAAGCTTATCTCGTCCAACTGCAATTCCTGACACCGGTTTGCTGTGTGATTTGCTCTGGTCTGATCCTGATAGAGATGTTAAAGGATGGGGAATGAATGACAGAGGAGTTTCGTACACCTTTGGTGCGGATAAGGTGTCTGAATTCTTAGCAAAGCATGATTTAGATCTTGTTTGCCGTGCGCATCAGGTTGTTACTTGTCTACACTTTTTCCACCCGTCTATTTAGTGTTGTTTAATTTTGATGGTAAACTGGTTATTTTTGTGTAGGTTGTGGAGGATGGTTACGAATTCTTTGCTGATAGGCAACTTGTTACAATATTTTCAGCACCTAACTATTGTGGTGAATTTGATAATGCTGGTGCGATGATGAGTGTCGATGAAAACCTGATGTGCTCTTTCCAGATTCTCAAGCCAGCAGAGAAAAAAGCAAAGTTCATGTCCACTAAAATGTAATGGTTGCTGCTATCAACATTTAATGGCTTGCAAGTCTTTACGAAGGTCAGCTAAATAGAGTTGTTTTTGTTTTCTTTAAATTCTTTTTCCTTTTTATTGATGATATTTTTTTGGCTGCTGACTGCCATTGTTTGTCGTTTACAACATATCAATCAAGTGTTGCTATTATGTGGTTGTGAGTGTACGAATAAATCAAGCTAGTGACTTCAGCTGACATATTGATTTTAATGTATGTATTAGTGTCTGAACACTGATATACATCGCAAAGATGTGCTATGAGAGAAGAGAGTTCGAGATATCCTTATTCATTAATGGTTGTTACTTTCCTCTGTGTTTACTTTAGAAGTTTTCAGCATTTTCAGGTATCTCTTATGTTTATGATGTTAACAAAAGCTTTTAGGTGGCAATAATATTGAGTCATTATCAGAATCATTGTTATTATAAAGCACTTTTTATTCAAACCAATCGTGAAATGTTCATAATTTCATTTGATGGTCCAACTTCAGAAACTAAAGAAAATACCTTCTTTGACCTCTCTTTCTCTCTTTGAAGATTCAGGCTGTACGATTATCTGGATCACCTCTAAGTAGAGAATATTCAAAAGTCAAAAAAGGCTTCTAATGGGGAAGAATGGAAATGATTTTCTTTCTATTGTATAATTTAGTGATCAACCCCCCTCTCCTTAGTATCTACTTGCTGGATTGTCCACCTTCTTCTCCTTCAATGTACTCTTTTGTCGGTTCTGAATATTGGTGATTGGTAATGAGATTTTAGTTTTTTTATTGTCATAATGCAACATTCAAAACAATGAATCTTTTTTCTCCTTAAAGTCATATGATGCTTATTGTAATTGTTAATTATGTTTCTTATTTTCTTTATTTACCTATATTTGCTATTCATTTGGTTATTAATGTAAAAGTACCATGAAGGCCTTTGTACTAGGAGTCAAATTGCATCTTTCCCCCTTTATTCAAAAAATGGGCAAATTAGTTCCTGTATGTTAGATAAAAAAAAATAATTCTTTCTGTTAAAAATTTGATCCATAACTACTGTAAAAAAACCGGTGTTGCTGACTAGACAGTTACACATGGCATGCCATAATACCTCATGTTGACGTATGGGGACCAATTTTAATAGTAAAAATGGATGAAATTTTTAATAGAAGGATCATTTTGCTATTTGACCTAACGTACAGGGACTAATTTACCCATTTTTTGAGTTGAGGGCAAAATGCAATCGTACTCGGCCTTCATGGTACTTTTACTGATATTAAATGTCATAACAACAATCAATGCTACTTTGTGTTATTTATTGTCTCTTTTTTCTCTGATGTAGTTATCCATCACCCTCCAAAAATGGTTGAAACTGAGGACTGCTGGCACCCAAACTTTTGCTAGGGGAGATGCAAGTGATGGCTCTATGGATACCGTTTGTAGGGTAAAAAGGTTTACAAGTCTGCTTTCGTGTAGCATAAGCCGCCACTGTATTTCTCTTAATTCTTCTTTATTTTCCACCTCCATGTTCTATCCTTTTTCTTTATAGCAGTTAATCTGCGGTTCATGTATAGATATATCTGGTCTGACAGCTCATAGTTGTGCTTTGAGTTGTTGGAACAATAAAATATGGCCGCTTTCGTCTTCAAAGGATTTTTTCGTATTTCGCAGACTTTTTGCTAATTGAGATGTTTGTATTGGGTATGTTTAGGTGCAATCAAATGTTATGAGATGATTAGCTGCAATTAAGAGCCTATTGCTCACTTGTAATGATTAATTTTGTTTTTGAAGATTTATCTGTCTCTTTGGTGTATGAGAATGACTAATGCTTAAGTGGTAGCATCATGAATCTACATGGTGACCCCGTTATTACATGGTAAGAAGGGGTAAAGAAAATGCCCGGAGCTATTTTTCGAGCATCTTATTGCGAGTTTTATATAGAAACCTCATAGCCAGAGAAGTATAGGCTAGCATTTTCAGTGCTCTTTGCTAATTGGGGGCTCCCTTGGAATATGCATGTTGGGATGGGAGGGATTTCCCACCTTGTTGAAGCGCTCCTCTCCCTCCCGCCATGCTTTCTGTCATGATCTTAGAAACGAACCATGAATCTCATATCGACTAGGTACGGAAGTGTTTACAATATCGTCGACTTGTGAGGTGTCTCTTGCTGTTCAAACTATGAGGTCGAAGGGGTCAAAGCGGGTAATATCTTGTAGATTGGTGTTGATTGGGGGGGCTTCCTTGGAATGCATGGTGGGGGATTTCCTAATGTGTTGAACTGGGTTCTGTGTCATGATCTTCAAAAGAAAATCATGAATCTAATATTGATTTTTTGTTAGTATTCAACTTAGTATTTTTAGTGTTCACACTATGGTCAACTTGTGAGGTGTGTTTTGTTTACGTAGCTGTAAGGTTTAATGCGTCAAAGTCTGTAATATATAAGCAAGTGTGGGCATCATTTTCAACTTGTGAGGTGTTTTTGCCTGATAAAACCCAAAGGTCTAGTAATTGAGGTGCTAATTGATTTGTCTTAATATATATATTTGTATTCTTTGATGTGATCCAATGCTAACCTTTGTTGGATCGAATGGTTAGGAAGTCGATGTTGTTTAAGCAAAGGATTTAAGTTTGGAGAAAACATTAAGAGTTAATTTTATTTTAGGGTCTAACTTGATTTGAAATTTAATTGGAGTCTAATGTGACTTGAATATTAAGAAGTTGAAATTTAATTGGAGTCTAATGTGACTTGAATATTAAGAAGTAAAGGTTGGTCAAGGAACCAAGGTTTTCAACATTATCGAGATATTGATTCGATTTGTCTATTTGTTTTGATTAAATAAATTATTAAAGGGTTATAAAAATAAAAAAATTAATCCAATTGATTTAAATTTTTTATAAAATTCAATTGGTACAAACTGATTTTTGATTAGTGAATTAATATTGGTTTTGTTTGAGTAATTTCTGTATCCTAGAGGGTCCAGTGCACGGATTGAACCTCCAATGGATAAAAGAAATTTTCATTTTACTCCATTATTATTATTACTCTAGTGTAATAATAATTTTAACTATTATTTAATATAACATGATTCTAATATCTTATTATTTAATGTAAATATAATATAGGTATATTTTATATTATAGTATTAAATTTAAATAGTCTTTAATAATTATTTTTTATTTTAATTTCCTCATTGTTACATTTGAATTCAAAATTATTTTTATTACTAATTTTAATCTCGGATATTTTACTAAAAAGACCCATTTCTAACATTATTTATGGAAATGGACCACTTAAAACATTATTTATTGAAATGGTCTAAAAAATACAAAATGTGCTTATGTGGAAGCATTTTAAAGAGAAATTTTAAAAAAACGCTTTCTCGTGGGAGCGCTTTTACCATGTCAGTAAAAGCGTGCTGACGTGGAAGCACTTTTATTGATATGACAAATAATATACAAATAACTCAAAAACTTAAAAAAAACACAAGTTAAAGCGCACCCACGTCAGCGTGCTTTTGTCATGTCAACAAAAATATGCTGACGTGGTAGCACTTTTGTTGACATTGCAAAAATGTTCCCACAAAAAAGCGTTGTCCTAAAATTTTCCCTTATAATGCTTTCACATAAGTAAGTTTTGAGTTTTTTACCCCTTTTCGATAGATAATATTTTAAATGGCCAATTTTCATAAATAATGCTAAAAATTAGTTTTTTTAGTAAAATACCCTTTAATCTCGTCATTACAATAATCAATTTCACTCCAATATTTTCTAAAATCCATTTTTAAATAAAAATAATTTTTCTTCAAAAAATTAGAAAATGAAAAAAAAAAGGGCGCCCAGTCTTTCCCATCATTTCTACACTCTTCAAAATTCAATTTAAAAAGTTGAAAAAAAAAAGGAAATAAATTTAAATTTGTTTCGACCCCCTCGCTTTCTTTTCTTTTGCGCTTTGACGTAGGGTTTACTTACACTCTTTTTTCTTTTTTTCTAACCACCAGATTCCAATTTAAATCAAATATTTTTTCAAATTAATTCCCATTCTATCTTCTTCATTTCTTATTATTTTCGTTTAAATTTTAAGTTTTTACTTGAAAAAATATATCTTTCCTTTTACTAAACGAAAGAGATTATAATGAATCTACCGGATCCGTCGTCGGAGTTACTAGCAGCGAGTGGCGGCGACACCGTGAAGATATTCGACATCAAGCTTGAACCGAACGATCCTTGCGTTTTAAGTTACTCGCCTTCTCCGAGTTGCATTGTCAACTCAGTTAAATGGAACCACACTAGTAAGCTCGTTTTTCTTTTGTTATTTTAAAATTAGAGCTTTTTATTTATTTATTTTTTCACATATCTGCTGCTACGATCTGTTTGGTTGCTGCAAATGTGGTTTGTTTGTTTTTTTTTCTTTTTTATTGGATAAAAAATGTAAATTGAAATTAATAATATATTGAATTGAACGGATTAAGTCCGCATTTTAACTTAAATAAGTGGAATTTTTAAATTTAGAACATTACTTAAGATGAATTTAGCAATTACGCTGGGAATTTAAGTATTTTTTTTTTTGGATTTATTTGTATATGGTTGTTTGAACTGATTCTGGCTGAGAAAATGTTATGGCAGATTTAGTGGTGGCGAGTGCCGGAGAGGATAAGAAGATATCCTTGTGGCGGAAAAATGGGCAGAGGATTGGGACAATTCCGGTTGATGGGACTGATAGTGGAGATAACATTGAGGTAATCCTTCTCTGGACTTAGTTAACTGTTGAATATTGTTGAAATACTTTTAGTTTTATTGTTTTGAATCGAAGCGAAAATTTTTTTGGAGTTGTATATAATGTTCATTTCCAGGTAGATCATGCATGTTAAATTCCAAAATTGTTGTACTTTATGTTTCTAACCATATTGTCATGCGTAAGGTTTTTAGTTGTGAATGCATACATCTCGAAATAGAAGTTACCAATAGGATGTGTGTTGTGGATTGGCAGCTGACTTAAAAGATATTTTGAATAAAACTCATTTTAGATTATTAAATCATGAGTAAATTGAGTTATTTATGAACAAAAGAGAGAAGTTTCATGCTTTCTGAACTTTCTTCTTTATTAATGTGGACGAGTTGTGCTATGCATTATTGTCTGTAGTGTAGGACTATAATGAACAAAATATCATCGTGACTTGAAATTTCTGTCTATACAATTACCATATGTTTCTAGCTGACATTAGTGGAGGTGTTTAGCAAGAGAGGAGGATGTGCTTAAGTAGCATGTACAGATAAGCTTGCTTCAAACATTTAGCACTTTGCATTGCATCTGAATGATGTCCTTTTCCTCAAATTTGATGTCATAATGCTTTATGAAAAAAAAAAAGGGAAAAAAAAGAAAACGAGTTTGTGGCCTCATTTGCGAAACTAAAATCCTCTAGTTTTTGACTCAACACCCAAAATTGATTATTCGTTGATGACACCTGAAATTGCTTATCCATAATGTCAAGCCTTGATTAGTTTACTTGGTTACTGAAGTTATATATAATTATTTCCATGGCCTTCTTTGTCAAATTAACAAGCAGAATATCCCTTTTATTTACAGGAGTCCATTTTAGCTATTAGCTTTAGCAACAAGGGATCCAGATACATATGTTCAGGAGGAAGTGGTCAAGTTGTGAGAATATGGGATTTGCAGCGGAAGCGTTGCATCAAATGGTTAAGGGGTCATACCAGCTCAATAACAGGTGTTATGTATAACTGCAAAGATGAACACTTGGCCTCCATCAGCCTAAGTGGGGATCTGATACTTCACAACCTTGCTTCTGGGGCAAAGGCTGCTGAATTAAAAGATCCTGATGCACAGGTTGTTGAGTTTGTTGCATTTGGGTGCTTATGTTAAGTTCTTAGTCATGTTTGCAAGCTAATTTTCCTCTGATGGATTTAAGACCAGGAACTAAAGGTACTTGATTATTCGCGGATTAGTCGACACATTTTGGTGACTGCAGGTGATGATGGATCTGTCCATTTATGGGATACCACTGGTCGTAGCCCAAAGGTTCTCTTCTCTCTGTCTGTCTTAATATTCTTGATGTTCTAAGCATATATGTAATCCACTGGCTTTTACAGGTCTCTTGGTTGAAACAGCACTCTGCTCCGACAGCTGGCATCAGTTTCTCACCCTCCAATGATAAGGTCTCATTGTTTCTTCTTTTCCTTATTAAGGCTTAATTAAAGGAATAGGCTGAGCTTTTCTGGAAGGTTGAGATGAAGGAATTTTTTTTTAATGGTTAAGACATCTTTCAAAAATTGATAAATATTCTGATATTTCAATTTTCTTTTTCCTTTTCAACAGATTATTGCTAGTGTTGGGTTGGATAAGAAGCTATACACTTATGACTCAGGGTCTAGAAGACCCTCAGCTTTCATTTCATATGAGGCACCTTTTTCTTCATTGGCATTTAAAGATGATGGTTGGACACTGGCAGCTGGTACTGGTAATGGTAGAGTGGTGTTCTATGATATTCGGGGAAAACTACAGCCTTTTACTGTTCTTCGTGCTTATAGTAGTTCGGAGGTTGGTTATCTTTTGCTCTATTATCACTTTTTAATATAAAAAGGGACCCAGGCCCTGATAAGTTCTTGTAGTTTGCACTTGCTTTCTATTTTCCCCCAAGAACTCTAACTTGATATGGAATTTTGAATGGTATTTGTATAATAGATCATGTTCTGTAGTGGAACTAATGATATTAATTGGATGTCACTGCTTGCTTGTTTGTGCTCCAACTTCAAAGTGTTTTGTGTAAATGGAAAGTAATAAGCCTTATTCCTTTAATCATTTTAAATCCTAAGTGTTTATAGCATCTATCAGGCTCTTTCAAGTTTATGTTGGCAAAGATCAAAACCAGCCATTGTTAATGAGAGTACTTGCACTGCTGAGACTGCTCTTTTGGGAGGTGCAATGGAGGATTCTGTTCTTATGCCAGACCCACTTCCATCTGTGACATCAACAAGCCTTTCATCATCCACAGCAGTTTCTGGTTCTCGTATCACTGGCCGTTCAGGTCCTGCAGAAGTATCTTCTCTTACTAGTAGTAGTGGATCAACATCAAGCACACTCAATCTCTCTTCTTCTCTCGAAACACCAATTAGAAGCCATCTATGGCCAGGTGGAACACTAACGAGATTACATGCTCCTCGTTCTACATTCAATTTCAAGGATGATATGGAGGTATTTTCCCCTCTTGTGGATGTTCATCCTATTACACCCTCGCTGGATAAGCTGTGGGATGGTCATGATGGTGCAAAGAAAGAGCACCTACCCAATGATAAGAAGCCATCCTCCCTGCTGTTTCCTTCTAGCAGGAGGTTTGCTTTTGCTGATGATGGAGCTAGTGATCACCCAATACTTGATTGGAAGTCCAGTTCAATGTCTCAACAGGTTTTTTGCTTTTTGCTTTTTTGTTATTGATAACAGTAATGCATAACATATTTATTTTGATTTTTTTGTACAAGATATTACTTTAAATCTTCATGATAATGTTCTGCTAGTTTCATGCAAGTATATGAGTTGATCCTAAGTTGTCATTTTTGCATAGAATGGGAATGTGGTTTTTTTTTTTTGCATTATGTTGTATGTTTGGAGCATTATGAGTGTTTGTATTAACAAGTCCAATAGATCAACTGTGTTTTAGTATGGCTTTGCATGTTTTGAGGATTTCTCTGATTTACAATTGCAGACAACTTATTATCATCTGCAGGAGGATGTCATTTCCAACAACTTTCATTTCTCTTAATAAATGAATTAGCTGAGCTTGATTCACAGGCTATTATATCGTATGTTCTTTAGTCATAGAACTGTTTCTGATACTTAATTTGGTTTTTTGAGAGCAATATGGCTTTTCGGTCTTTTTCCCCATAATGATGTTTGTACACCACTTATCTTTACAGGATGTGACGAAGTCTTTTACAGCATTGGAATCTACCCCTACACCGTCTTCCAAGAGTGAAGAGACTTCCATCACTCCTCCAGAAGCTTGGGGTGGTGAGAAAATATCTGACAAATTTGCTCACCTTCGCCAGCTGCCATCTCGTTTTGGGATGCCAGCTTCTGGTGGTCTGACAACGAGCTCTATTTATGCTGGACAAGATCAGTCTTCAATGCTCAGTCAGACCAGTTCTAACCTGAGCTATGAAAATTTGCACACGAAAGATGTCTCTTCAAATCAGGAGACTTCTTCATTGGGATTTCCTGAACATTTCTCCTCGAGCTCCATGTCTGCTTTATCTTTTGGTTCAAAAGGCATTACTAGAGCTGGCAGCCTTGACTCACCAAAACTAGCATCTTTAGCACCGCCTCGAAGGTTTTCAACATATGCTGAGAGAATTAGTACTACATCTGCTTTTAGTGATGGAACATCCCATTTGGTGGCTTCTCCAAAAACAAAGAAAACGGGAGCTGAAACCAGAGAAGAGCTGTTTAATAGCCTGTTATCGAGGTCTGATTCATTGACTGCAGCGGCATCAGGAGTTCTTCCAGCAATGAATGTATGATATCTGGTTTGGTTAAATAACTATTCACTACATTAATTTCTCTAATCACTTTGGTCTTTTTGTGCATTTGAGTAGTGAAGTCATCCTGGATGAAGGATTTTTACGAATTTCTATATATTTCATAGTTTTTTTTCTGGGCATGACACTGCATTGATTGTGACCATAATAGGGAGGAACATTACAACCCCCCAGGGCATCTCAACAAGATCCCCAACAAGGAAGCAACTTTACTCTTCAGCTATTTCAACGAACTCTAGAAGAAACCCTCGATTCATTTCAGAAATCCATTCATGGAGATATGAGGAACTTGCATATTGAAATTTTAAGACAATTCCACATGCAGGAGGTATTTTCCTATCATCCTTTCCTTTATGTTGCTTTGGCATTCATGTACATATTCTCAGCTCTAATTTGCGGAAATTATTGGAACAGATGGAGATGTCTCGTGTGATGAGCTCCATATTACAGAACCAAGCTGAACTGATGGAAGAGGTTAAGTCTCTCAGGAAAGAAAATCAGCAGCTTCGTCAATTGCTTTGAGCGCTGATTAAACAACATTATCGTGTCAGGTTAGTGAATGCCTCTTCTGATCACCTTGCTGTAACTTCTGTTTCATCAGTAGGCTTGTCTTATATCAGAGTAAAACTGCTTACAAATGTGAGGCTAAGATTTTTACGTTTCAGAAACATGTATATAAATGCTTCTTGGTTGATTGAAAATGAAGCATTTAACACGGTTATCTTAGTACATAGAGTTCCCTGAATTTACTACATTTTGATTTGTGTAACCTTATTAAAACAAGTCTTCAATAGAAAGTTGAGTCGCTACTTTGTTCTTATTGTTTATAGCAAGAATAAATTATGTGAAACTCAACTTTCTTAAGCACACAAACTTCTGTGAATTTAGATTAAAAGAGAGTTTAGTTCACAAAATGTTTGATTAACCTGACAATTAGCTCATTACTAGATATGTTACAGTACTGTGTTTGGTTCAAGGTAAAAGTTGAAATAATTTAGACTCAAAGATATTTAATTATCGGTTTGTTCTTAGTAAATAGTAAATGAGTAAAAAGTATTTAATACTTTATGATGATTTTGATTAAAAAAAACTTTATGGAATGATTAAAATCATTGATTAAACGGTTAAAAGTTTCAAAATGATTAATGTTGACTCTTTTTATATAATATTAGGGTGGGGATGGGCGTCATATAGTTTGAACTTGTGTTAAACGGGTACTTAAAAAAAAAAAAAATTCATCATTCCACATAAGTCAAGTTTAGTATAAATCTGTTTTATACATTTTGTTAGAAGAAATTGTACATATTTTTGTTATGTCGTATAAAAGTATACATGATATATGTTTTGATTAACATTGTATCATCTAATTTTTAATTGAAATAGTGAGTTGTAAATTTAAAGGGGTTGTTTAACTATTTAAACAATGAATTTAACAATTTAACATCGAATGAGTTATTTAGAATTTTTTTTTTTCCGGTTTAAATTAGATTAATTTCAATCAAATAGATGCAAATGAAGAACCAATTAATAAGAAGATAATTTTTTTAGGAAAGTAAGCAAATTGGGAGGCCTGAGGCGAGCATTAGATATATAGCAAACGATCACTTCATTCAAAGCTCATACTATATAACAATCCAATTCTTAAAAGAAGTAAATAAACACACTTAATGAAATTGGATATCTTGGCAAAGTGCATTCCAATGCAGGTTAGATAACCTACATCAAGAAGAAAAATGGTATGTTTATGTCATCATCTCTTATGTATAATAATTAAAAATATGAAATAATAAAATGATATTAAAATTTTAGTTTTTCTAGAAAATGATTAGAAATTCTTTTTTTTAATATTTTAATTACAATTTTATGGTAATTAAAGATATATTCTTCTATCATGTTATTTTATCAATATTATATCAATCTCTAACTCTATGAGTGAAAAGAAAAGAAAAAGAATGCAAAAATTATTATTTTATAGAAATAAATACCTCAAGTGATATTGGCTCTGATTATTTTGGGATCAATTAAATGTGGATGGAGGAAATGTGGCGCACTTTATAGAAATCCTCTCCTTCTCTTCTATTTATCACTTTAATTCTTTCTTTTAATGACGAAGGCATTCTCGTTAAATTCAATTCTTGGAGAGTAATAATATACCTCAATCCTTCTGGAAACATCCTTAAACTATAAACATAGGCTAACTCCAATTCTCAAAGGCATGGCATTGCACTTTCTTCTATTTTCCACTCCTTCAACTCAGTTAAAAGAAACATTCTAAGATAATCAAGTTTAGGAAATCCATTTGCAGAGCACACCATTTTACTCCCAATATATGCTTCTTTCAAATGGAGAATCCTCAAATGACATAGCTTTTCTAATACGGCCATTGGATCTTGGCTCAGCTTACAGTCAACTAAAGTTAATTTGACAATATTTGATGAAAGAAATTTCAAAACATGACCGCTCGGATTTGGCTCATCTTCTATCTGCCCCCATAATTTCAGTTTGGAGAGGTGATAATATTGAGAAAGGGGTTCCAAGTCTGGGTGTGAGACATCAAAAAATCTTAAGGACACTGACCCAAGGCGTTGCAATTTGGTTAGCAAGATTAGGGTAGGCTTCACATATTTTGCTCTGGTAAATACTATTTCTAAACTCTGAATATTAGTGCACCTAAGCACCGCATTATTTTCAACCGGCTTGTCATCCACCACTATGAACTTCAAAGTTTCAATATTTTTTGAAGTGAACCCTTGCCGCAAACGAAATCCACATTCGGGGTTTATCTCATCCACTTTTATTACAATATGCCTTAAACGTTCCAACTTAAATACTCCATCTGGAATTACAATGTCATAACAAAACTTGATGTATAAAATGTACAGACTCTTTAACCTGCCAATAGATCGCGGCAAAATTAATTTGTTATTGTAGTATAACTTCAAGTATCTCAAATGTCGGAGATTACCAATTTCAGTCGACACATGCCACCACTTATTGTAGTTGCCCCTTTTTGCAAGAGTCAACACCCTTAAAAATTTGAAGCTTTTGTATTTTGAAATGCATAATTCTATCAATTTCTCATTCTGAGAAAACAACAAAGAACGTAATTTTGGATGCTCTCCCTTCAAATAAACTTTCGATTTACTAGGATGAATAGAAATTCTTCGTAGCATAGATTCTGCCAATGTCACTTCAAGTTCATGCAGCGGTTGTTGAATAATTTCCACGAACTTCTCCTCTCTTGCTTTCTTCATGCACAAGTCTCTCAAGAGATCATGCATTCGACATGTCTCCACATTTGTTCCTGTATAGTCTCGCCTGCTAACTTGAACCAAGCTCCTATCTATAAGCTCTTCTAGGAATTTTTCGCCTAAATCCTCCATCAAGAATTCTTTGTTTTCCGGAATGAAACCTTCAGCGATCCATAAACGAATGAGTTCTTTTTTCGGTATCTCCCAATCTTCTGGATAATGACTAAGATACAAAAAGCATGGTTTTAAAGGATAAGGCAAGGCATTGTAGCTTGAAACCAAAATTCTGTTCACTGCACCATATTTACGATCTTGGTGTGAGAGCTCATTTAAGTGTCCACGGATGTTTTTGTGAACCCTCTCCCATTGAGCCAATGACTGTTCTGTTGCTAGCAAGCCTCCCAACACAACAATTGCTAAAGGCAGACCTCCACATTTTTTCACCATCTCTTTTCCAAGCTTCACAAATTCTTCTGAGCAGCATTGAGAACCCATTTTGCTCCGTGGGAATGCTTTCTTACACAAAAGATTCCAACTTTCATCATCTGTAAGAAGTGGGAGCTCCATGGGAGTGCTCCAAGGATCGGCACGTGAAGCCACATTTTTTATTCGTGTTGTGAACAATATTTTGCTTCCCTTTCTTCCTCGTGGAAAAGCAGGTTTAAGAATATCACAATCCTCGCTTCTCCAAATATCATCGAGGACCACCAAATACCGCTTTTCTTTCAAAGCATCAAAAAGCGTTCTCGTCAGCTCAATTTCGTCCATTTTCTCAATTTTCTCTCTTTCATCGTTAGAAGGAGAGAGAACTTTCTTCAAGACACTAAGCAAAACTTCTCTCCGCTTACATTGTTGAGAGATAGAAAACCAAGCCAAGAAATCAAAATGGCGTCTCACATCAACATGATTATATACTTTTCTGGCAAGAGTAGTCTTACCGAGGCCCCCCATGCCGACTATGGAAACTACGGCGTGGGATCTATCTTCTTCTGTCATCAATTTGGTCATGACATCCTTGGTGCTAACCTCCAAGCTAACAACGTCCTCTTCCTCGACATGTGAGTATGCCCTTCCTAATCGTTGCTGCACCTTGAAAATTGAGCTAGAGCCTTCTCCATCACCGGGTATCTCAAAAGCTGGAAGATTCTTGGAAATGTTTTGGAGCTTGGTCTTGATTGCTTTGACCTGCACCCCGATTTTGTGCAGATGATAAGGTTTGGTGAAAGTGGAGGTGAATCTCTTGACAATCCCATGAGAACCTCGTTGATATGCTGCTTTAAGAATAAAATAGTCGATGACATCTTCAGCATCATAAGCAAGATCTCTGATTTCCGACACCCGATTCTGGAAAGCGCATCTTGTTCAAGATTGTGATCTGCGTCCTTCAAGAAACACTGCATTCGCTTCAGTTCAGCCCTTAGGCTCTCAACTTGATCTTTGACATCTTTGAGGAAAACAGCTTCATGGATGAGTAAATCTGAAATTCTTTCAACAACTAAGGACACAATAGCCTCTTCCATTTCTCCTGCTGGCCCAGAACAGATTCCACAAACTAATTGGCAAGTATTAGTAGATTATTTTATGTATTAGTGGTGGAAGTATTTCCCTTTATCAGAAGTTTTGAAGATCTATTTTTGGGGGTGAGGTTTGTAGTTATTTTTCTTTGGACAGTAAATAGCTGAAAATATTATTATTATTATTATTATTATTATTATTAATGTGAAGAAAACATAAAGTTATCATCACTGACATTACTAGGCGAACCTCAATTCAATTCTTCCAAATTATTATAAAATTTTAAAATATTATTCAAATATTCAAAATTTTCATTATTAAGTCTTTCTTAAAAGTTTGACTAGTGAAGTTCAAGCTGCAATTTAATGAATAAAACAATAGATCAATACTCATTAACAAGTAAAAAATATATATTAAATCAAATCAATATGATGATCAATATCGAAGAATGAAGAATAAAAGTATTTAAATTATAGTTCATATACTCATTAACAACTCAATGACTTCAATAAAAATATTTTATAGTTTAGTGATCATTTGTAACTTTTTAAAGTTAATTGATCAAAATGTAAATTTACTAGTAGTTTAGTGACTTTTAGAACAGTTTACTCCAATTATTTATTATTTTCGTGTTATTTTTCATATAATACCTAAATTACCCATAAATAAACTTCACAATTGTTAAAGTGGAAGATATTAGGACAATATAAAATTTTATCAAGAATGAAAGAGAAAATTGATGAGTGAAAGAAAATAAAACAATCAGGGATGTTTTTTTAAGAAGAGAAATTTATTTATTTGAGGAGGATACACATAATTTACATAAAATAAGATTCAAACTTATACTTAAAATTTCAAAATTTATAAAATTACAAAATATTATAAAATTATTATAAAATTTACATAAAATAAGATTCAATTCAATTCTTCCAAATTTACATAAAATTTATAAAAGTTATAACTATTTGAAGGTATCTGTTTTAGCCACCGATCTATTCAACAACTTTTATTTAAGTCATTAGACTATTAGTTTTTTTAAAGTCCGATTAGCTAGGTTAAAATGACAATTTGATGAATGATACAATGGACCAATACTCATCGATGAGTAGAATAACATATATTAGATCAAGTCAATCTGATGGTTGAGGCCGAAGAACGGAGAACAAAACTATTTAGATTTGGATTCATAGATACGTGACATTTGAAGTTGTTTCATGAAAAAAAAAACTTAAACTATAGAAAAGCAGGAGTAGAAGAGTTAGCGGGCAAACAATGAAGGCCATATGGTAGTGATTTTAACAACTTAATGACTTAAAGAAAACTTTTAAATAATTTAATAATTATTTTGTAACTTTTTAATATTAAACGATCAAAACGTAAACTTACCAGTAGTTTAATGACCTTGAATGTAGTAAAAGTTAGTGGAGTCAAAGAGTTTTGCCTCACCAACATACTATGTCAGTAATCGAGATAAAAAATTATTTTTTTAGTAAAACTATGTAGAATGACATCACCTATATAAATATTAAAAAAATACCATTATTTTTGAAAAATTAAGAGACCTTAAAAAAAACCTTTTTCTAGTAAAATTAAATAATTTGACGCTACCAATTTCTAAAATTATCTTCCTCATCCATTCTGAAATGTGGTTTTTTTATGTCACTTATATATTTAATAAAAAAATCATTTTCATAGATAATTAAATTTTTTGAATTATTTTTTAAAATAAAAACAAAATTGCTAGGTGGACAGAAAAAACTATGGGTGACAAAATTCCAAAAGCGCCAACAGATTTTCCACACATTGGAAGTAAAAGTTGTTTGCAATTTCTACATCGGAAGCCAGGTTGTGGGAAACTGACATTAATTAGTAGGTCAACCCTCCATTTCATTTCTTCCAAATAACAACCATTTGAACACCCAACTGTCGTTGCTCATAATTGATAGCATAAGACCAAAACAAAAAAAAAAATAAGTATTTTGTATAAATTATACTCAAATTTACTAAACTATTAATAAATTTATATTTTAATTATTTAATTTAAAAAATTACAATATAGATATTGAACTATTTAATAGTTTTCATTTAAATTATTAAACTATTCAAAAAATTTTGTTTAATTCATTGAACTATTAAGTTCTTTTTTTTAAAAAAAAAAAGACAGTTTGGCTAGTAAGATTCAAGCGACAATTCGATAAATAGTTCGATAAATCAATACTCATTAATGAGTAAAAAAACATATATTAGATCAAGTCAATCTGATGGTTGGTATCAAAGAACGGGGGAGAACTGTTTAGATTTTAGTTCGTAGATACGTGATATATAAAATTGTTTTATGAAAAGAAAACTCAAAATTGCAGAAAAGTAAGGGCAAAGAGTTCATTATTAGTGCAAGCAATGTGAAAAATAGAATATCATAAATCTTTCCTTAAAATCCATAAACTTAAATCGATGAAGAATCAATTAATGTTGAGCTTCTTTGCAGGCTTGCATTTGGAGATGAAAGAAAGCATCCAACCCTACCAGCAACAACATGAAAATGGTATATCATCTTTTATTTATACTAATAATAATGATAAAAAAAGAATATAAAATAGAAATTATGAAATGATATTGCAAGTTTCTTTTTAGAAAAAAAAAAAAGCAGAGAAGAGATTATTATTTTAGAGAAATAAATTCCTAATGCACCTATTTAGATATAAGCAAATTACTGTATTTGGATAGAGGGAATGTGGTGTATCTCATAGAAATCTTTTCCTCTTTCATCTATCACTTTAATTATTTCTTTCAATGACCAACTCATAGTTATTTCTTAGAGAGTAGTAATATACATCAATCCTTCTGGAAGCATCTCTAAACTATTGACATTGACCAATTCCAATCTTTGAAGGCATGACATTGCGCCTTCTTCTATTACCCACTCCTTCAACCCTGGTAGAAATCTCATTTCAAGAGAATCAAGTTTAGGAAACTATTGGCAAATCATATAATCTTACTCTCATCATATGTTGAATTCTCTAACTTCAGAATTCTCAAACAAGGTAACTTTTCCAACACACCCATTGGATCATGGGTCATCATGGAGTCATCTAAAGTTAACTTGACAATACTTGACGGAAGAAATTCCAAAACATGATGGCGCTGATGTGGATCTTCTTTTATATGCCCTATTAACTTCAATTTGGAGAGGTGACGACACTAATAAAAAGGTTCCAAGTCTAGATGAGTTGACTTGTCATGGTTAATATAGTCAAGCAAACACATGTACAATGACCGAAGGTGATCCAATATGATTAGCAATAGTAGGATAGACTTAATATCTTTTGAACTCTTAAATATTATTCCTAAACATTGAATATGGGTCAACCTAAGTGCCTCATTATTTTCAAAAAACTTCTTATTTACCATCATGTGCTTCAAAGTTTTAATATATTTTGAAGAAAAGCTTTGCCACAGGAGAAAACAACTTTTTTAACAAGGGTATGTATACCATTTCATCACAAATTGCCTTAAACATTCCAACTTGAATACTACATTTGGAATTACAGAGTCATAATGGCATTAGAGGTACAATGTGTGTAAATTCTTCAACTTTCCAATAGCCCATGGCAAGAGTATTTTGAGTTTGCATCTTAACCTCAAATGATGGAGATTACCCAATTTCACTTGACACATGCCGCTCTTCAACATTCCTCGTAAGTTTCAAGAATGGAAAAACTAACGTGAAATTGAGAAATTAAAAGGGAAAATTTGAAACAAAAAGAATCAACAGAGAGAGAAAAAAACTAGCAGCAACAAAACTAATGTTAAAACAAAAGAAGAGTGGAAAAAATAGGAAAGTGGGGAAGTTGGACATGGGATGGAAAGTGGGAGAATTTTGGAAAAATATTTTTAATTAATTTAAAAAAAATATTATCCTAACCAACATAATTTTTTTGATAACCTATCAATTTATTCAGGATTGCTTCGTCAATTGCTTTGAGCGCCGATTAAACAACATTATCGTGTGAGGTTAGTGAATGCCTCTTCTGATCACCTTGCCGTAACTTCTGTTTCATCAGTAGGCTTGTCTCATATCAGGGTAAAACTGCTTACAAATGTGAGGCTAAGAATTTTACTTTTCAGAAACATGTATATAAATGCTTCTCGGTTGATTGAAAATGAAGCATTTAACAGGGTTATCTTAGTACATAGAGTTCCCTGAATTTACTACATTTTGATTTGTGTAACCTTATTAAAACAAGTCTTCAATCGAAAGTTGAGTCGCTACTTTCTTCTTATTGTTTATAGGAAGAATAAATTATGTGAAACTCAACTTTCTTAAGCACACAAACTTTTATGAATTTAGATTAAAAGGGAGTTTAGTTCACAAAATGTTTGATTATAGGACAATTAGCGCGTTACTAGATATGTTACAGTACCATGTTTGGTTCAAGATAAAAGTTGAAATAATTCTAAACTCAAAGATATTTAATTATCGGTTTGTTCTTAGTAAATAGTAAATGAGTAAAAAGTATTTAATACTTTATGATGAATTTGATTAAAAAAACTTTATGGAATGATTAATATCATTGATTAAACGGTTAAAAGTTTCAAAATGATTAATGTCGACTCTTTTTATAAAATATTTGGGTGGGGATGGGCGTCATATAGTTTGAACTTGTGTCAAATGGGTATCTGATAAAAAAATTAATCATCATTCAACATAAGTCAAAATTAGTATAAATCTATTTTATACATTTTGTTATAAGAAATCGTACATATTTTTGTTATATCATATAAAAGTATACATGTTATATGTTTTGATTGACATTGTATCATCTAATTTTTAATTGAAATAGCGAGTTGTAAATTTAAAGGGTTGTTTTGCTATTTAAATAATGAATTTAACCATTTAACATCTAATGAGTTATTTAGAATTTCTTTCTTCGGTTTAAATTAGATTAATTTCAATCAAATAGATGCAAATGACATATTAATAAGAAGATAATTTTTTAAAAAAAATAAGCAAATTGGGAGGCCTGAAGCGAGCATTAGATATATAGCAAACAATCACTTCATCCAAAGCTCATACTATATAGCAATCTAATTCTTATAAAAAATACATACACACTTAATGAAATTAGATATCTCGGTGAAGTGCATTTCATTAGATATCTCGGTAAAGTGCATTCCAGTACTGATTAGATAACCAACATCAAGAAAACAAATGGTATGTATATGTCATCATCTCTTATGTATTATAATTAAAATATGAAATAATAAAATAATATTAAAAATTAGTTTTTCTAGAAATATGATTAGAAATTCTTTTTTATATTTTAATTACAATTTTATGGTAATTAGAGATATATTCTTCTATCATGTTATTTTATCAATATTATATCAATTTCTAATTCTATGGGTAAAAAGAAAAGAAAAGAATGTAAAGATTATTATTTTAAAGATTATTATTTTATAGAAATAAATACCTCACTTGATGTTGGCTCCTTTTATTTTGGGATCAAATAATATTGATGGAGCGAATGTGGCGCACTTTATAGAAATCCTTTCCTTCTCTTCCATCTATTACTTTAATCCTTTCTTCCAATGACGGAAGCATTTGTATTAAATTCAATTCTTGAAGAGTAGTAATATACATCAATCCTTCTGGAAGCTTCCTTAAACTACGAACACTAAACAACATCAATTTTCGAAGGCATGGCATTGCACCTTCTTCTATTTCCCACTCCTCCAACTTACTTAAAAAAATCATTCGAAGATAATCAAGTTTAGGAAATCCGTTTGAAGAGCACATCACCTCAAATGACATAACTTTTCTAATACGACCATTGGATCTTGGCTCAGCTCACAACCAGCCAAAGTTAATTTGACAATATTTGATGGAAGAAATTTCAAAACATGACCGTTTGGATGTGGCTTATCTTCTATCCGCCTGAATAATTTCAGTTTGGAGAGGTGATAATATTGAGAAAGGGGTTCTAAGTCTGGGTCTAAGCCATCAAAAATACTTAAGGACACTGATCTAAGGCGTTGCAATTTGGTTAGCAATATTAGGGTAGGCTTAACATATTTTGCTCTGGTAAATACTATTCCTAAACTCTGAATATTAGTCCACCTAAGCACCGCATTATTTTCAACCGCCTTCTCATCCACCTCTATGCACTTCAAAGTTTCAATATTTTTTGAAGTGAACCCTAGCCGCAAACGAAATCCACGTACGGGGAATATCCCATCCACTTTTATTACAATATGCCTTAAACGTTCCAACTTAAACACACCATCTGGAATTACAATGCCAAAACTAGACTTGATGTATAAAGTGTACAAACTCTTCAACCTGCCAATAGATCGCGGCAAAATCATTTTGCCATTGTAGTAGTATAACTTCAAGTATCTCAAATGTTGGAGATTACCAATTTCAGTCGACACATGCCACCACTTTTTGTAGTTGCCCCTTTTTGCAAGAGTCACCACTCTTAAAAATTTGAAGCTTTTGTAATTTGAAATGCATAATTCTACCAATTCCTCATTCTGAGAAAACAACAAAGAACGTAATTTTGGATGCTCTCCCTTCAAATAAACTTTCGATTTACTAGGATGAATAGAAATTCTTCGTAGCATAGATTCTGCCAATGTCACTTCAAGTTCATGCAGTGGTTGTGGAATAATTTCCAAGAACTTCTCCTCTCTTGCTTTCTCCATGCACAAGTCCCTCAAGAGATCATGCACTCGACATGTCTCCACATTTGTTCCTGTATAGTCTCGCCTGCTAACTTGAACCAAGCTCCTATCTATAAGCTCTTTTAGGAATTTTTCGCCTAAATCCTCCATCAATAATTCTTTGTTTTCCGGAATGAAACCTTCAGCGATCCATAAACGAATGAGTTCTTTTTTCGGTATCTCCCAATCTTCTGGATAACGACTAAGATACAAAAAACATGGTTTTAAAGGATAAGGCAAGGCATTGTAGCTTGAAACCAAAATTCGGTTCACTGCACCATATTGACGATGGATGTTTTTGTGAACCATCTCCCATTGAGCCAATGACTGTTCTGTTGCTAGCAAGCCTCCCAATACAACAATTGCTAAAGGCAGACCTCCACATTTTTTCACCATCTCTTTTCCAAGCTTCACAAATTCTTCTGAGCAGCATTGAGAACCCATTTTGCTCCGTGGGAATGCTTTCCTACACAAAAGATTCCAACTTTCATCATCTGTAAGAAGTGAGAGCTCCACGGGAGTGCTCCAAGGATCGGCACGTGAAGCCACATTTTTTATTCGTGTTGTGAACAATATTTTGCTTCCCTTTCTTCCTCGTGGAAAAGCAGGTTTAGGAATATCCCAATCCTCGCTTCTCCAAATATCATCGAGGACCACCAAATACCGCTTTTCTTTCAAAGCATCAAAAAGCGTTCTCCTCAGCTCAATCTCGTCCATTTTCTCAATTTTCTCTCTTTCATCGTTAGAAGGAGAGAGAACTTTCTTCAAGACACTAAGCAAAACTTCTCTCCGCTTACATTGTTGAGAGATAGAAAACCAAGCCAAGAAATCAAAATGGCGTCTCACATCAACATGATTATATACTTTTCTGGCAAGAGTAGTCTTACCGAGGCCCCCCATGCCGACTATGGAAACTACGGCGTGGGATCTATCTTCTTCAGTCATCAATTTGGTCATGACATCCTTGGTGCTAACCTCCAAGCTAACAACGTCCTCTTCCTCGACATGTGAGTATGCCCTTCCTAACCGTTGCTGCACCTTGAAAATTGAGCTAGAGCCTTCTCCATCACCGGGTATCTCAAAAGCTGGAAGATTCTCGGAAATGTTTTGGAGCTTGGTCTTGATTGCTTTGACCTGCACCCCGATTTTGTGCAGATGATAAGGTTTGGTGAAAATGGAGGTGAATCTCTTGACAATCCCATGAAAACCTCGTTGATGTGCTGCTTTAAGAATAAAAGAGTCGATGACATCTTCAGCATCATAAGCAAGATCTCTCATTTCCGACACCCGATTCTGGAAACGCGCATCTTGTTCAAGATTGTGATCCGCGTCCTTCAAGAAACACTGCATTCGCTTCGGTTCAGTCCTTAGGCTCTCAACTTGATCTTTCACATCTTTGAGGAAAACAGCTTCATGGATGAGTAAATCAGAAATTCTTTCAACAGCTAAGGACACAATAGCCTCTGCCATTTCTCCTGCTGGTCCAGAACAGATTCCACAAACTGATCTGTAAGTATTTGACAAACTCAGTATTAGTAGAATATTTGATGTATTAGTGGAGAAGTATTTCTCTTTATGAGAAGTTTTGAAGAGCTGTTTTTGGGGGTGAGGTTGGTAATTATTTTTCTTTGGACAGCAAATTGCTGAACTTATTATTATTATTATTATTATTATTATTAGTGTAAATTACACTTTTGGGTATCTAACAAAATAGTTATCTTATTTTTATTTCAGTCACTCAACTTTTAAAAAGTGACAAAACAGTCCCTTTTACCGTTTTTCGTTACAGACGTAACGATAAAGTGATGTGACAAATGACGGCGCTTAGCTGGCCGGTTAGCACCAAATTAAACAGCCATATCAGTATTGATTTAGGATTTATATTGTAAAATAATAAGAGAAGAAGATGAAGAAGAAAAAGAAGAAGAAGAAGAATAAGAAGAGAAAAAATGGAGATGCTTGGAGATAAAATAGATGAAAAACAGGTTCCTTCCTCTGTAAATCCTATTAGACTTCAATTTCCCTTTTCATAAATCTTTGGGTTTTCATGGTGGAAATCAATTTCAATTTCCCCTTTCATAAACTGTGACTTACCTCAAATCTTACTCTGTTTTCATCCACTAATTTAACAATATCAGCACCAATTTAAGGTTGAAGAAGAGAAAAAGAAGAAAAAAATGAGGAGAAGGAGGAGAAAAAATATAGATGCCTCCAATGAGGCTTATGGTCTCTCATTGTTACCACCGAAACTGCAGATAAATTATGTCATCTGCACAAATACACACATCCCCTGAAACCCAATCCACCATTTTTTTCAAAGAAAAAAAAACATATGTTTGATGAAACTTTCTTACCTATTCTGTATCCTTTACATTGTTTAAACCCTTTTCGGGTTTTGCATAAACTAATTTGGGAATGTATTGAATCACTTTCTCCCTTATTTGGTTTATTTTTTGTTTGCAGTAACTTTGAAGAACAGTTTTAATGGAGGAGGTACCGTTTTTGACTAAGTTACTGTGAATGAAAATAGAGTAAGATTTGGGGTAAGTTGTTTGATGCCAGAAAAAGAAAGGGATCGAGCCGACGATCATACAGTTGAAGACGGACCGGTAGGTGAAGCTGTCGCCTCTGGGTTGGAGACAAAAATCAGAATCTAAAAATGTCTGGAGGATGATGGAGGTTTCGTTGGAACAAAGCTGCCGGTGCAATCCATAGCTTTACATGAACCCAAAGTGTTGTTGCAATGGTTGAGGAGTAAGCCTCTAAAATCATTTGAGGAGTAAGCTTTTAAAATCTCTAAAATCATTTGAGGAGTAAGCTTCTAAAATCATTCTTGATGGCGACGCGAAGAGCTCCAGCGAAGTAAAAGAGAGTTTTACGACAGCGGTTACGGACAAAGTTTTGCCATTGGACGATATCGGAATCAGATCTTCTTCTTCTTCTCCTTCTTCTTGCCACATCAGCTGTCCCGTTAAAATATTAACGAAATATGTTAATCGGTAACTATTTTATCACTTTTTTATAACATTAGTGACTGTTTTGTTATTTTTTAAAAGTCGAGTGACTGAAATGAAACCTAAATGACTGTTTTGTTAGCTACCCCAAAGTTGAGTGACTGTTGGTATAATTGGTGTAATTTACCCTTATTATTATTATGGAACGTAACTTTTTTTTAAATAAAATAACATATATTCAAAGTGGACGGAAGACAAAATCACAAGTTTTTAGTGAAATTGGAAAATTAGGAAATAATTTTATTTATTTATTAATGAAATTAAGAATAATAACAAGAAATTAAAAACAGAAAGTTCAATAAATCCAACTTATAATTAGGATTAAAAGATTATAGTTATGGAATAAATAATAAGGACACTAAATAACAAAAAAAAAATAGAAGAGTAAAAGCAAATAAGAAATGAGAGCAAAAGAAAAGGTTAGGTGGACACAAAATTCCAAAAACTGTAAAGTGATTTCCACATTGGATTCCATACAAAATCGATAAAGTAAAATGGCATGTGAAGAAAAGTTATAGTCACTCACGTTAGTAGGCCAACCCTCATCTCATTTCTTCCAAAGAATAACTGTTTGAAGACCCAACAGGCATTTCTCATAATTGATTGGATAAGACCAAAAGAAGAAAGGTTAGTTAGTTGGAAAAATTGTACTTAACATCACTAAACTGTTAATAAATTTATATTTTGATTATTTAATTTTAAAAGTTACAAAATAATGATTGAACTATTTGAAGATTTTTATTTTAATCACTGATCTATTCAACAATTTTTATTTAAGTCATTAGACTATTAATTTTTTTAAAGTCCGACTAGCGATGTTAAAGCTACAATTCAATGAATGGTACAACGGATCAATACTCATTCGACGAGTAGAATAACATATATTAGATCAAGTCAATCTAGTGGTTGGTAAAGAAGAATAGAGAACAAAACTATTTATATTTTGATTCGTAAATACGTGACATTTGAAGTTGTTTCATAAAAAAAAATCTAAACTATAGAAAAGCAAGGGTAGAAGAGTTAGCGTACAAACAATGAATGACATATACTAGTGATTTTAACAGCTTAATGACTTAAAGAAAACTTTTGAATAATTTAGTGACCATTTTGTAACTTTTTAATGTTAAACGACCAAAACATAAACTTACTAGTAGTTTAATGACTTAAAATGTAGTTTGCTCCAATTATTTATTATTTTTACTATATTGTTTTTTACACATTACCTAAATTACCCATCAATGTTTATTAATGTTCAAACTCATGTCCTCCAATTCTTTTTTGCCCGGCCAATATAAATTTTATCCAGAATGAAAGGACAACTTGGAAAACAACAGTACAAAGAATATTAAAAGAAAATAAGAAAAAATTGAGAAAATAAAACAATCAAGAATTTTTAATTTTTTTAAATTTTAATGGTGAAAAAAAGTTTTAAGAAGAGAAATTTATTTATTTGAGGGAGTTCCATATATAATTTTGAATTTACAATTTCAAAATTCATAACAACTCAATCTTATTCATGAAAAGAAAGTTGTTCATTAATTTTTACTTGGTTTGTTCCTACAACCGTTATATTAGAGTTTATCATGTATGGATCCGTGTTTGTTCCTCTTTTATCACATATGATCTTCCCTTTCCTTTCCCTTTTATAGATAGTAAGAGGTGTTTATGAGTTGGAATTGAGTTTATGTTTATTTAAAATTGATTGAGTCTAAGAACTTATTTTGTTATCTCCATTAATATTTATAACTGGCATATGTTAGTATATTTTAAACCTGTAATTTTAAATATATATAATGCTTAATTTAATATTTAATATTTCTAATAATATTTTTATTAAAATTTAAATTTATACAATATTTTTATGTTTAAATAAAATATATACAAAAGTCTAAAGTGAGTTAAGTTTGAGAAAGTTGAAGCTTAACCGGAATCAAGTTTATTTTTTTCTACTTTACTCCATTTTTTAGATCTTGTTTTTTTTTTCTTTTGAGATATGAAAAATAGATGCTATTAAACTTGAAAATTAAATACAACCTCTGAATGGGTACCACGCATCTTACACTGCTACATCCGTTAATTGATGGAGCAGTTTCTAATTAATGCAAAAGTTGTATCCTACTCCATTCTTAAGGGACTTTAATCATCCGACCTAGAAGAAATAAAGAGACAATCTAAAAAATCAAACCCTACAAATCAACTACATCCTAATTTAAAAAAAAAATAAACCATCAATTTCTCCTTAGGCAATCCAGTCTTTTATCTACCACCATCGTTTTACCTTGGAATGATCTATACTTTTAGTATCCTTGATGGAAATTCTTGTAGAAAAAAGAAATCATTTTATTCTATTTTTTTATATATATAAGGTAGACCTTCGAGCTTAAATGAATAATTTAACTCATAAATAGCAACTTTTTTATAAAAATAATTAAAAATTTTTGATTATTTATGAAAATAATCCATTTTTTTATTAAACATGTAAATAATCTAAAACCTACAATAAAAATTGGTGAAGTTAAAGAGTTTAGCTTCACCAACATACCACGTCAGCAATCGAGATAAAAAAATTATTTTTTTAGTAGATCCATGTAGAATGACATTACCTATATAAATACTAGAAAAATACTACTATTTCTGAAAATTTAGAGGACCTTAAAGAAAAACATTTTTCTGGTGAAACTAAATAATTTGACGCTACCAATTTTTAAACATTATCAAGTTGTTGATTCAATTGGTCTATTTGTTTTGATTATTTTTTTTTAAATTCAATTGATTTAATTTTTTTATTTTTATTTTTAAATTCAATTGGTACGAACTGATTTTTGATTAGTTAATTAATATTGGTCTCGTTTGAGTAATTTTTGTATCCTAGAGGGTCCACTGCACAGATTGAACCTCCAATGGATAAAAGAAATTTTCATTTTACTCCATTATTATTATTTCTCTAGTGTAATAATAATTTTAACTATTATTTAATATAACATGATTTTAATATCTTATTATTTAATGTAAAATAATATAGATATATTTTATATTATAGTATTAAATTTAAATACTCTTTAATAATTATTTTTATTTTAATTTCGTCATTTTACATTTGAATTCAAAAAAATTTCATTCTTGATTTTAATCTCGGGTATTTTACTAAAAAAGACTCATTTCTAACATTATTTATGGAAATGGGCCACTTAAAACATTATTTACTGGAATGGTTCAAAAAAATACAAAACATGCTTATGTGGAAATGTTTTAAAGAGAAATTTAAAAAAAAAACGCCTTCTTGTAGGAGCGCTTTTACCAAGTAAGTAAAAGCGTGCTGACGTGAAAATACTTTTATTGATATGATAAATAACATACAAATAACTCAAAAACTCTAGAAAAAACACAATCTAAAGCACATCCACGTCAGTGTACTTTTGTCATGTCAATAAAAACATGCTGACATGGTAGCACTTTTGTTAACATTGCAAAAATGTTCTCACAAAAAAGTATTTTTCTGAAATTTCCCTTATAACGCTTCTACGTAGGTACGTTTTGAGTTTTTTTACCCATTTTCGATAAATAATATTTTAAATGGCTAATTTTTATAATTAATGTTAGAAATTAGTCTTTTTTTAATAAGATACTCTTTAATCTCATAATTTCAATAATCAATTTCACTCCAATATTTTCTAAAATCCATTTTTAAATTAAAATAATTATTCTTCAAAAAATTAGAAAATAAAAAAGAAGGCGCCCAGTCTTTCCCATCATTTCTACACTCTTCAAAATTCAATTTAAAAAGTTGAAAAAAAAAAGGAAATAAATTTAAATTTGTTTCGACCCCCTCGCTTTCTTTTCTTTTGCGCTTTGACGTAGGGTTTACTTACACTTTTTTTTTTTTTCTAACCACCAGATTCCAATTTAAATCAAATATTTTTTCAAATTAATTCCCATTCTATCTTCTTCATTTCTTATTATTTTCGTTTAAATTTTAAGTTTTTACTTGAAAAAATATATCTTTCCTTTTACTAAACGAAAGAGATTATAATGAATCTACCGGATCCGTCGTCGGAGTTACTAGCAGCGAGTGGCGGCGACACCGTGAAGATATTCGACATCAAGCTTGAACCGAACGATCCTTGCGTTTTAAGTTACTCGCCTTCTCCGAGTTGCATTGTCAACTCGGTTAAATGGAACCACACTAGTAAGCTCGTTTTTCTTTTGTTATTTTAAAATTAGAGCTCTTTATTTATTTATTTTTTCACATTTCTGCTGCCACGATATGTTTGGTTGCTGCAAATGTGGTTTCTTTGTTTTTTTTTTTGTCTTTTTTATTTCAATTTTCTTTTTCATTTTCAACAGATTATTGCTAGTGTTGGGTTGGATAAGAAGCTATACACTTATGACTCAGGGTCTAGGAGACCCTCAGCTTTCATTTCATATGAGGCACCTTTTTCTTCATTGGCATTTAAAGATGATGGTTGGACACTGGCAGCTGGTACTGGTAATGGTAGAGTGGTGTTCTATGATATTCGGGGAAAACTACAGCCTTTTACTGTTCTTCGTGCTTATAGTAGTTCGGAGGTTGGTTATATTTTGCTCTATTATCACTTTTTAATATAAAAAGAGACCCAGGCCCTGATAAGTTCTTGTAGTTTGCACTTGCTTTCTATTTTCCCTCAAGAACTCTAACTTGATATGGAATTTTGAATGGTATTTGTATAAAAGATTATGTTCTATAATGGAACTGATGATATTAATTGGATGTCACTGCTTGCTTGTTTGTGCTCCAACTTCAAAGTGTTTTGTGTAAATGGAAAGTAATAAGTCTTATTCCTTTAATCATTTTAAATCCTAAGTGTTTATAGCATCTATCAGGCTGTTTCAAGTTTATGTTGGCAAAGATCAAAACCAGCCTTTGTTAATGAGAGTACTTGCACTGCTGAGACTGCTCTTTTGGGAGGTGCAATGGAGGATTCTGTTCTTATGCCAGACCCACTTCCATCTGTGACATCAACAAGCCTTTCATCATCCACTGCAGTTTCTGGTTCTCGTATCACTGGTCTTTCAGGTCCTGCAGAAGTATCTTCTCTTACTAGTAGTAGTGGATCAACATCAAGCACACTCAATCTCTCTTCTTCTCTCGAAACACCAATTAGAAGCCATCTATGGCCAGGTGGAACACTAACGAGATTATATGCTCCTCGTTCTACATTCAATTTCAAGGATGATATGGAGGTGTTTTCCCCTCTTGTGGATGTTCATCCTATTACACCCTCGCTGGATAAGCTGTGGGATGGTCATGATGGTGCAAAGAAAGAGCACCTACCCAATGATAAGAAGCCATCCTCCCTGCTGTTTCCTTCTAGCAGGAGGTTTGCTTTTGCTGATGATGGAGCCAGTGATCACCCAATACTTGATCGGAAGTCCAGGAGTTCTTCCAAGTCAATTTAGGCTGTTATATCCTATGTTCTTTAGTCATAGAACTGTTTCTGATACTTAATTTGGTTTTTTGAGAGCAATTGATATGGCTTTTCAGTCTTTTTTCCCCATAATGAAGTTTGTACACCACTTATCTGTACAGGATGTGACGAAGTCTTTTACAGCATTGGAATCTACCCCTACACCATCTTCCAAGAGTGAAGAGACCTCCATCACTCCTCCAGAAGCGTGGGGTGGTGATAAGATATCTGACAAATTTGCTCACCTTCGCCAGCTGCCATCTCATCTTGGGATGCCAGCTTCTGGTGGTCTGACAACGAGCTCTATTTATGCTGGACAAGATCAGTCTTCAATGCTCAGTCAGACCAGTTCTAACCTGAGCTATGAAAATTTGCACACGAAAGATGTCTCTTCAAATGAGGAGACTTCTTCATTGGGATTTCCTGAACATTTCTCCTCGAGCTCCATGTCTGCTTTATCTTTTGGTTCAAAAGGCATTACTAGAGCTGGCAGCCTTGACTCACCAAAACTAGCATCTTTAGCACCGCCTCGAAGGTTTTCAACATATGCTGAGAGAATTAGTACTACATCTGCTTTTAGTGATGGAACATCCCATTTGGTGGCTTCTCCAAAAACAAAGAAAACGGGAGCTGAAACCAGAGAAGAGCTGTTTAATAGCCTGTTATCGAGGTCGGATTCATTGACTGCAGTGGCATCAGGAGTTCTTCCAACAATGAATGTATGATATCTGGTTTGGTTAAATAACTATTCACTACATTAATTTCTCTAATCACCTTGGTCTTTTTATGCATTTGAGTAGTGAAGTCATTCTGGATGAAGGATTTTTACGAATTTCTATATATTTCTAGTTTTTTTTTTTCTGGGCATGACACTGCATTGATTGTGACCATAATAGGGAGGAACATTACAACCCCCCAAGGCATCTCAACAAGATCCCCAACAAGGAAGCAACTTTACTCTTCAGCTATTTCAACGAACTCTAGAAGAAACCCTCGATTCATTTCAGAAATCCATACATGGAGATATGGGGAACTTGCATATTGAAATTTTAAGACAATTCCACATGCAGGAGGTATTTTCCTATCATCCTTTCCTTTACGTTGCTTTGGCTTTCATGTACATATTCTCAGCTCTAATTCGTGGAAATTATTGGAACAGATGGAGATGTCTCGTGTGATGAGCTCCATATTGCAGAACCAAGCTGAACTGATGGAAGAGGTTAAGTCTCTCAGGAAAGAAAATCAGCAGCTTCGTCAATTGCTTTGAGCGCTGATTAAACAACATTATCGTGTGAGGTTAGTGAATGCCTCTTCTGATTACCTTGCCGTAACTTGTGTTTCATCAGTAGGCTTGTGTCATATCAGGGTAAAACTGCTTACAAATGTGAGGCTAAGATTTTTACTTGCTTCTCGATTGATTGAAAATGAAGCATTTAACACGGTTATCTTAGTACATAGAGTTCCCTGAATTTACTACATTTGATTTGTGTAACCCTATTAAAGCAAAATAGAAAGTTAAAGTCGCTTCTTTGTTCTTATTGTTTATAGGAAGATTAAATTATGTGAAACTCAACTTTCTTAAGCACACAAACTTTTGTGAATTTAGATTAAAAGGGAGTTTAATTCACAAAATGTTTGATTAACTTGACAATTAGCGCATTATTAGATATGTTACAGTACCGTGTTTGGTTCAAGGTAAAAATAATTCTAGATTCAAAGATATTTAATTATCGGTTTGTTCTTAGTAAATAGTAAATGAGTAAAAAGTATTTAATACTTTATGATGATTTTGATTAAAAAAGCTTTATGGGATTATTAATATCATTGATTAAACGGTTAAAAGTTTCAAAATGATTAATGTTGACTCTTTTTATATAATATTAGGTGGGGATGGGTGTCATATAATTTGAACTTGTGTCAAACGGGTACTTAAAAAAAAATTAATCATCCTGAAAAAAATTAATTATCATTCCACATTAGTCAACTTTAGTATAAATCTGTTTTATATATTTTGTTAGAAGAAATCGTACATATTTTTGTTAGGTCATATAAAAGTATACATGTTATATGTTTTGATTGATATTGTATCATCTAATTTTTAATTGAAATAGTAAGCTGTAAATTTGAAGGGTTGTTTTACTATTTAAATAATGAATTTAACCATTTAACATCTAATGAGTTATTTAGAATTTCTTTCTTCAGTTTAAATTGATTAATTTCAATCAAATATATGCAAATGAAGAACCAATTAATAAGAAAACCTTTTAGGAAAATAAGCAAATTGGGAGGCCTGAGGCCAGCATTAGATATATAGCAAACGATCACTTCATTCAAAGCTCATACTATATAACAATTCAATTCTTATAAAAAGTACATAAACACACTTAATGAAATTGGATATCTTGGCAAAGTGCATTCCAATGCCGGTTAGATAACCTACATCAAGAAGAAAATGTTATGTATATGTTGTATAATATTTAAAATATGAAATAATAAAATGATATTAAAATTTTAGTTTTTCTAGAAAATGATTCAAATTCTTATTTTTTATATTTTAATTATAATTTTATGGTAATTAAATATATATTCTTCTATCATGTTATTTTATCAATATTATATTAATCTCTAACTCTATAGGTGAAAAAAAGAGAAAAAATGTAAAGATTATTATTTTATAGAAATAAATACCTCACGTGATGTTGGCTCCTATTATTTTGAGATCAAATGATATGGATAGAGGGAATATGGCGCACTTTATAGAAATCCTTTCTTTCTTTTTCATCTATCACTTTAATCCTTTCTTCTAATGACCAAGATATTTCTATTAAACTCAATTCTTGGAGAGTAGTAATGTGTCTCAATCCTTCTGGAAGCATCTTTAAACTCTCAACCTCGACCAACTCTAATTCTCGAAGGCATGGCATTGCACCTACTTCTATTTCCCACTCCTCCAACTTTCTTAAAATCATTCTAAGATAATCAAGTTCAGGAAATCCATTTGTAGAGCACACCATTTTTCTCCCAATATATGCTTCACCCAAAAATAGAATCCTCAAATGACATAGCTTTTCCAATACGGCCATTGGATCCTGGCTCATCCCACAGTAAGCCAAAGTTAATTTGACGATATTTGATGGAAGAAATTTCAAAATATTACGGTTTGGATGTGGCTCATCTTCTATCCGACCCAGTAATTTCAGTTTGGAGAGGTGATGACATTGAGAAAGGGGTTCTAAGTCTTCTGGGTGTGAATCTCCAGGAATCCTCAAGGACAATGACCCAAGGCGTTGCAATTTGGTTAGCAGGATTAGGGTAGGCCTCACAGATTCTGCTCTAGTCAATACTAATCCTAAACTCTGAATATTAGTCAACTTATGCATGACATTATTTTCAATTGGCTTCTCATCCACCACTACAGACTTCAAAGTTTCAATATTTTTTGAAATGAACACTCGCTGCCAACGAATTCCTTCAACGGGCCACTCATAACGTTTTATTACCATATGCCTTAAACGTTCCAACTTGAACACAACATTTGAAATTACAATGTCAAAATGAAACTTGATGTATAAAGTGTACAAACTCTTCAACCTACTAATAGATGGCGGCAAAATAATTGTGCAATAGCATTCTTGTTATTTCAATAGGGTCGGAAGAGTGTAAATTATTGTACTAAAAAATCACACAAAGTTCAATTCCCAGGGAAGAGAGGTGGATCACATGAATCTCTTAAATACCAAGTCTTTCTTTAGTCAGAATATCCCTTCTATAGTAATTTAATAGCACAATTAAATGCTACTATTATACTCTCAAATATTGAAAGAAAAATAGGACAAGAAAGAACATAAGAGTTTTAACGAGGTTCGGTAAATTATACTTACGTCCTCGAGCACTAACACCAGATGATAACTTTATTATCTCCAAAATATTACAAATAAATAGAATTCCTTAAGAATTCTCAAATGGGAGAAGAGAGAAAACTAAGAGAGAAAGATTGGTTGGGATAAATTGAAATGAGGAATGAGAAGGCCTATTTATAGTTGAGGTTTAAGGACCAAACAATAAATAGCCCATTATTTCAAGGACCAAAAAAAATTATCCCATGCCACTTTTTCAAAATCAATTTTAGGGAGTTAAACTTGCACCACTTATATTGTCTGCCATTAATGCTGTCTCCCATTAATGTTAACAATCACCACCTTGAAAATTTGATTAGAATCATCACATCTTCACACACTTCTTACAACTCCCCAAATTCGATAAAGTTATCTTTTGTAGTGCCTATAAATGTGCTCTCGAGCGCCATACACCTAAAGGTGCTCAAATTCTCAAGATATTAATCAAGTTCAAACAATGATTAAACTTGATTGTTGTTACCACATTGGTCATCATATCTGCAAGACTATCTCCGCCGGAATCTTACAAGTAGAATTTTTCTTTTCAAAGACTTCGCACAAAGTGATATCTTACGTCGATATGCTTGGTTCTTGAATGATAGATTTGATTTTTCGCTAAATGAATAGCGCTCTAACTGTCACAATATAGACTAATGTGACTTTGAACAACTCCCAAGTCTTTCAACAATCCATTAAGCCAAATAGCTTCCTTAACAGCTTCTGTAACTGCCATATATTCTACCTTTGTAGTAGACACACTCATCAGAGATCGTAAGGTAGACTTCCAACTCACTGGGGCTTTAGCAAGAGTAAACAGATACCCCGTAGTTGAACGACGTTTATCTAAATCACCAGCAAAGTCGGAATCAACATATCCAACTATAAACTGACCAAGTGCTTTATCCTTCTCAAAAATTAAACCAATGCTTACGGTTTTTTGAAGATACCGTAGAATCCATTTCACAGCTTGCCAATGTCTTTTTCCAGAATCATGCATATACCTGCTCACAACTCCAACAGCTTGTGAAATGTCAGGCCGCGTACACACCATTGCATACATCAAACTCCCAACTACATTAGCATATGGGACTTTTGCCATATATTCTCTTTTTTCTTCAGTTTTCGGAGATAATTGAGCACTAAGTTTCAAATGAGAAACAAGTGGGGTATTTACATGTTTTGTGTTTTCATTTACACCAAAACATTGTAATACCTTTTTTCAGATATTGCTTCTGATTCAAACAAAGCTTGCCTCTCTATCTATCTCTACTTATCTCCATGTCGAGAATCTTCTTGGCCTCACCTAGATCTTTCATCTCAAACTCTTGATTCAACTGAGCCTTCAGCTTATCTATCTCTTTTTGGCTCTTCGAAGCGATTAACATATCATCAACATACAAGAGTAGATAAATGAAAGATCCGTCATGCAGCTTCTGCAAATACACACCATTGTCATATTTGCTTCTTGTATTTTTGCCTTCTCATAAAGCTATCAAATCGATTGTACCACTGCCTTGGGGATTGCTTCAATCCATATAACGATTTGTTTAACTTACAAACCCAATTTCTACCACCAACATCTGTGTATCCTTCGGGCTGAGTCATATAGATCTCCTCTTCTAACTCACCATGCAAGAAAGTCGTCTTAACATCAAGTTGAGCTAGCTCCAAATTCAACTGTACTACCAAGGCCAACAAAATTCTAATGGAGGAATGCTTCACAACAGGGGAAAATACATCATTGTAGTCAATTCCCTCCTTCTGAGCGTAGCTTTTAGCTACCAATCTTGCCTTGTAGCGAACATCTTTCTTGCTAGGAGATTCATCTTTCTTTGCGAATACCCACTTGCATTCGATTGCCCTTTTACCTTTCGGTAATTGAGCCAACTCCCAAGTATTGTTCTTCCGGAGAGACTGCATTTCTTCATCCATGGCATTTTTTCATTTGTCACTTTCTAAGCTTTGCATTGCTTCTTAATAAGTGATAGGAATATCATCATCAACAACGGGAAAGGCATAGGCTACCATATCAGTAAATCGAGCAGGTTTATGAATTTCTCTCCGTGGCCTTGTAACTGCAACTGGTTCTGGTGTACTTAACGGTTCTTGGGTTAGAATCTCTTCAACCTCTAATTCCTTCATTTTGGCTGGAGAATTAGACTTATTAACTGGGCAAATCCCCATCTGCTCAAACTCTACCTGTTTTGGAGTACACTCCACCTGCTGTGGAGTATCGCTTGTCTGAATATCTTTATCTGTTACCTTTTTCAATTTGGCAGATTCATCAAAGGTAACATCTCTGTTACAGATTATTTTCTTTGTGTCTAAGCACCAAAGACGAAATCCCTTCACTCTAGAAGTGATTCCCATAAAGAGAGTTTTCTTTGCCCTCGGATCTAACTTTGACTCCTTCACATGGTAATATACAGTGGATCCAAACACATGTAAGGAATCATAATCTGTAGTCGGTTTTCCAGACCATACCTCCATAGGAGTTTTTTTTTCTAATGCAAATGATAGCAAATGATTAACAAGATGGCTAGCGTATGTCACAGCCTCAGCCCAAAATTGCTTGCCCAACTCAGCATTGGACAACATACATCGAACTTTCTCCGGTAATGTTCGATTCATACGCTCTGCCATTCCATTCTGCTATGGTGTATCCCTAATTGTGAAGTGTCAAACAATACCATACTCTTGGCACACATCAAAGAATGAATCACTTTTATATTCCCTTTCATTGTCCGTCCTAAGCCGCTTAATTTTCTTGCCAGTCTGGTTTTCGATCATAGTTTTTCATTTAAGAAAAACTCCAAGCACTTCATCCTTAGTTCTCATGTTATACACCCAAACTCTTCTGGAAAAGTCATCAACAAAAGTAACAAAGTAGTGTTTTCCTCCTAATGAAAGTGTTTTGGAAGACCTCCACACATCTGAGTGAATATATTCCAAAATACCTTTTGTATTATGGATAGCAGTGCTGAATTTCACTTTATTTTGCTTTCCCAGAACACAATGCTCGCAAAATTTTAATTCACAAGCCTTTGCACCTTTCAACAATCCTTGCTTTGCCAGAATTTGCAAGGATTTTTCGCTGGCATGTCCTAACTTCATATGCCACAACTGCATTGAGTCCAATTACATTCTAGGAAGGCTGCAATGATCGCTCCAATAATTGTACTACCTTGGTAGTAATAGAAGTTATTTTTCCTGATGCCCTTCAATATCACAAGTGCGCCAGATGTCACTTTCAAAACCCCAACTCTCATAGTAACAACTGAACCATTGGATTTCAAGGCTCCCAATGAGATGAGATTTTTCTTCAAACTGGACACGTACCGAACATCAGTCAGAACTCTGGTTGATCCATCTTGATTCTTTAATTGGATTGAACCTATCCCAACAGCTTTCTGAGCATTGTCATTGCCCATATAAATAACTCCTCCATTTAGTTCTACTAAATCGAGAACCACTTAGGTTAGGGACATATGATAGGTACAATCCGAATCAATATCCATTCATCTGAATGGAACGACGATGATGATGCAACTAGTGATAGTTCAGAGTCACTAGTATCATGTTTTGCAACACAAGCATCTACAACAGCTTTTTCCTTATTCTTTAGTTTTGGACAATTTTTCTTCTAGTAGCCTTTCTCATGACAAAAGGCACATTCATCTTTCCCAAGTCTGAACTTTAACTTTGATCTCCCCTTCTGAGTTTTCTTCCGAGTGTACGAACGATTTCGGACTACTAAAGCTTCTGTATCTCTGGTTAAGTTTTTCTGCTTGTCTTTCTTTCTCTGTTCATAACTGTATAAGGCCGCACAGACTTTGCTCAGAGATATATCGCTCTTGCCATGAAGTAGAGTAGTTTATAAGAACTCAAATTCCTCAGGAAGTGACCCCAACAGCATTAAAGCCAAATCTTCATCTTTGAATGTCTCATCCATATTTAGCAAATCAGTGACTAACTGATTAAATTTGGTGATGTGATCATTCATTGTGGTACCTGGGACGTAAGTGAAGCGAAACAGTCTTTTCTTCAAGTGGAACTTATTTTGACTGTTTTTCTTCAAAAATTTTTCTTTAAGTGTCACCCACAACTTATTTGTAGAAGTCTCCTTTGAAAAAACATACCTCTGCTCTCGAGAAAGGCATGACCGAATTGTGCCACATGCCAACCGGTTAATCGACTTCCAATCTTTCTCCTGTACATCATCTGGTTTCTCTTCATCAATGGCAATGTCTAGACCCTACTGAAAAAGGGCATCTAGAACCTCACTTTGCCACATACCAAAATGGCCCGTGCCATCAAAGATCTCCACGGCCAATCTTGCATTTGTAATTATCGGTATTGTCTATATGGACGATGTTGAAGCTCCTAAACCGACCGTTTTCTCCATAATCTTTCAATATACCTAAGGAAATCTTTTCTGATGTGGAAGATCAGTTTAAACTGCAACCACAGAGCATACTACGATTAACCTTCGGCTCTAATACCACTTGTTGTTCCAATAAGGTCGAAGCGTGTAAATTATCTGAAAAATAATCGGAAATGTTCAATTTCTAAAGATCAAAAAATTATCCTATGCCATTTTTAAAGTCATTAGTCTTAAATTCATTATATTGTCTCGCCATTAATGTGAAGATGTGATGATTCTAATCAAATCTTCAAGGTGGATATTGTTAACATTAATGGCAGACAATATAAGTGGTGCAAGTTTAGCACTCTAAAATTGACTTTGAAAAAATTGCATGGATAATTTTTTTTGGTCCTTGAGATAATGGGCTATTTATTGTTTGGTCCTTGAACCTCATCTATAAATAGGCCTTCTCATTTCTCATTTCAATTTATCCCAACCAATCTTTCTATATTAGTTTTTCTTCTCCCATTTGAGAATTCTTAAGGAATTCTATTTGTTTGTAATATTTTGAGATAGTAAAGTTATCATTTGGTGTTAGTGTTCGAGGACTAGGTATAATTTATCAACCTCGTTAAAACTCTTGTGTTCTTTCTTGTCCTATTTTTCTTTCAATATTTGAGGTATAATAGTAGTATTTAATTGTGCTATTAAATTACTTATATAAGGATATTCTCGACTAAAGAAAGACTTGGTACTTAAGTGGATCCTTGTGATCCACCTCTTTCCCGGAATTGAACTTGTGTGATTTTTAGTACAATAATTTACACGCTCCAATTCTATTGAACAACAAGATATTGTTAACATTAATGGGAGATAACATTAATGGCAGACAATATAAGTGGTACAAGTTTAGCACCCTAAAATTGACTTTGAAAAAGTGGCATGGGATAAATTTTTTTGGTCCTTGAGATAATGGGCTATTTATTGTTTGGTCCTTGAACCTCAATTATAAATAGGCCTTCTCATTTCTCATTTCAATTTATCCCAACGATTCTTTCTCTCTTCTCCCATTTGAGAATTCTTAAGAAATTTTATTTGTTTGTAATATTTTGGAGATAGTGAAGTTATCATCTAGTGTTAGTGCCCGAGGACGTAGGTATAATTTACCGAACCTCGTTAAAACTCTTGTATTCTTTTTTTTCCTATTTTTCTTTCAATATTTTAGGGTATAATAGTAGTATTTAATTGTGCTCTTAAATTACGATAGAAGGGATATTCTGACTAAGGAAAGACTTGGTACTTAAGAGATCTTTATGATCCACCTTCTCTTTCATGGGAATTGAACTTTGTGTGGTTTTTTAGTACAATAATTTATACGCTTCCGACCTTATTAGAACAACAAGTGGTATTAGAGCCAAAGGTTAATCGTAGTATGCTCTGTGGTTGCAGTTTAAGCTGATCTTCCACATCAGAAAAGATTTTCTTAGATATATATTGAAAGATTATGGAGAAAAAAGATGATTTAGGAGCTTCAACATCGTCCATGTGGACAAGACCGACAATTGCAAATGCAAGATTGGCTGTGGAGATCTTTGATGGCACGAGCCATTTTGGTATGTGGCAAAGTGAGGTTCTAGATGCCCTTTTAAAGCAGGTCTAGACATTGCCATTGATGAAGAGAAACCAGATGATGTACAGAGAAAGATTGAATGCGATCAATCGGTTGGCATGTGGCACAATTCGATCATGCCTTTCTCGAGAGCAGAGGTATGCTTTTTAAAGGAGACTTCGCAAATAAGTTGTGGGTGGCATTTGAAGAAATTTTTGAATAAAACAGTCAAAATAAGCTCCACTTGAAGAAAAGACTGCTTCGCTTCACTTACGTCCCAGTACCACAATGAATGATCACATCATCAAATTTAATCGATTAGTCACCGATTTGCTAAATATGGATGAGACATTCAAAGATGAAGATTTGGCTTTGATGCTGTTGGGGTCACTTCCTGAGGAGTTTGAATTCCTAGAAACTACTTCACTTCATAGTAGGAGTGATATATCTCTAAGCGAAGTCTGTGCGGCATTATACAGTTATGAACAGAGAAAGAAGGACAAACAAAAAAACTCAATCAGAGATACAGAAGCTTTAGTAGTCCGAGGTCGTTCATACACTCGGAAGAAAACTCAGAAGGGGAGATCAAAGTCAAAGTCTAGACTTGGGAAAGATGAATGTGCCTTTTGTCATGAGAAAGGCCACTGGAGGAAAAATTGTCCAAAGTTGAAGAATAAGGAAAAGTCATGTAGATGCTTGTGTTCCAAAGCATGATACTAGTGACTCTGAACTATCACTGGTTGTATCATCATCGTCGTTCCATTCAGATGAGTGGATATTGGATTCGGGTTGTAACTATCATATGTCCCCTAACCGGGAGTGGTTCTCTGATTTAGTAGAACTAAATAGAGTTATTTATATGAGTAATGACAATGCCTGTAAAACTGTTGGGATAGGTTCAATCTAATTAAAGAATTAAGATGGATCAACCGTAGTTCGACCGATGTTCTGATGCGTTCAGCTTGAAGAAAATCTCATCTCATTCGGGAGCCTTAGAATCCAATGGTTCAGTTGTTACTATGAGAGATGGGGTTTTGAAAGTGACATCTGGCGTACTTGTGATATTGAAGTGTATCAGGAAAAATAACTTGTATTACTACCAATGTAGTACAATTATTGGAATAGTTGTCGCACTTTCAGAACAAAGAATTGACTCAATGCGCTTGTGGCATATGAAGTTGGGAATGCCGTGAAAAATCCTTGCAAATTCGCAAAGCAAGGATTGTTGAAAGGTGCAAAGGCTTGCAAATTAAAATTTTGCGAGCATTGTGTTCTGAAAAAGCAAAAGAGAGTGAAATTCGGCACTGCTATCCATAATACAAAAGGTATTTAGGAATATGTTTACTCAGATGTGTGGGGGCCTTCCAAAACACCTTCATTAGGAGAAAACACTACTTTGTTACTTTTGTTGATGACTTTTCCAGAAGAGTTTGGGTGTATACCATGTGAACTAAGGATGAAGTGCTTGGAGTTTTTCTTAAATGGAAAACTATGATCGAAAACAAGACTGGCAAGAAAATCAAGCGGCTTAGGATGGACAATGGAGGGGAATATAAAAGTGATCCGTTCTTCGATGTGTGCCAAGAGTATGGTATTGTTCGACACTTCACAGTTAGGGATACACCACAGCTGAATGGAGTGGCAGAGCGTATGAATCGAACATTCTTTGGAGAAAGTTCGATGTATGTTGTCCAATCTTTGGGTTGGGCAAGCAATTTTAATGAGGTCTGTGACATACGTTGGCCATCTTGTTAACCGCTTCCCATCATCTGCATTAGAAAGAAAAACTCCTATGGAGGTATGGTCTGGAAAACCGGCTACAGATTATGATTCTTTACATGTGTTTGGATCCACTGCAAATTACCATGTGAAGGAGTCAAAATTAGATCTGAAGGTAAAGAAAGCTCTCTTTATGAGAATCACGTCTGGAATGAAAGGATTTCGTCTTTGGTGCTTAGACACAGAGAAAATGATCTGTAGTAGAGATGTTACCTTTGATGAATCTGCTACATTGAAAAAGGTAGCAGATGAAGATATTCAGACAAGCGATACTCCACAACAGGTGGAGTTTGAGCAGATGGGGATTTGCCCAGTTAATAAGTCTAATTCTCCAGCCACAATGGAGGAATTAGAGGTTGAAGAGGTTCTGACCCAAGAACCATTAAGTACACCAGAACCAGTTGCAGTTACAAGGCCACGGAGAGAAATTCGTAGACCTACTCGATTTATTGATATGGTAGCCTACGCCCTTCCCATTGTTGATGATGATATTCTTGTCACTTATCAAGAAGCAATGCAAAGCTTAGAAAGTGACAAATGGAAAAGCGCCATGGATGAAGAAATGCAGTCTCTCCAGAAGAACAATACTTGAGAGTTGGCGCAATTACTGAAAGGTAAAAGGGCAATCGGATGCAAGTGGGTATTCGCAAAGAAAGATGGATCTCATAGCAAGAAAGATGTTCGCTACAAGGCAAGATTGATAACTAAATGCTACGCTCAGAAGGAGGGAATTGACTACAATGATGTATTTTCCCCTGTTGTGAAGCATTCCTCCATTAGAATTTTGTTAACCTTGGTAGCACAGTTGAATTTGGAGCTAGCTCAACTTGATGTTAAGACGGCTTTCTTGCATGGTGAGTTAGAAGAGAGATCTATATGACTCAAATTCAAGGATACAAAGATGCCGGTGGTAGAAATTGGGTTTGTGTTTGAACAAATCGCTATATAGATTGAAGCAATCCCGAGGCAAATGGTACAAACGGTTTGATAGCTTTATGAGAAGGCGTATACACAAGAAGCAAATATGACAATTGTGTGTATTTGCAGAAGTCTGATGACTGGATCTTTCATTTATCTACTCTTGAATGTTGATGATATGTTAATCGCTCAAGAGCTAAAAGAGATAGATAAGTTGAAGGCTCAGTTGAATCAAGAGTTCGAGATGAAAGATCTAGGTGAGGCCAAAAAGACTCTCAGCATGGAGATAAGTAGAGATAGACAAAGAGACAAGCTTTGTTTGAATCAGAAGTAATATCTGAAAAAGGTATTACAATGTTTTGGTGTAAATGGAAACACAAAAGATGTAAGTACCCCACTTGCTTCTCGTTTGAAACTTAGTGCTCAATTATCTCCGAAGACTAAAGAAGAAAGAGAATATATAGCAAAAGTCTCATATGCTAATGCAGTTGGGAGTTTGATGTATGCGATGGTGTATACGCGGCTTGACATTTCACAAGCTATTGGAGTTGTGAGCAGGTATATGCATGATCTTGAAAAAGAACATTGGCAAGCTGTGAAATGGATTCTACGGTATCTTCAAAAAATCGTAGACGTTGGTTTAATTTTTGAGCAGGATGAAGTACTTGGTTAATTTGTAGTTGGATATGTTGATTCCGACTTTACTGGGGATTTAGATAATCGTTCAACTACGGGGTATCTGTTTACTCTTGCTAAAGGCCCAGTGAATTGGAAGTCTACCTTACGATCACATGATGCGTGTCACTACAAAGCGTAATATATGGCGATTATGTGTCAAGTATGAGGCTATTTGGCTTAATGGATTGTTGAAAGACTTGGGAGTTGTTCAAAGTCACATTGGTCTATATTGTGACAAATGAGTGCTATTCATTTAGCTAAAAATCAAGTCTATCATTCAAGAACCAAACATATCGACGTAAGATATCACTTTAAAGTGAAGTCTTTGAAAAAGGAAAATTCTACTTGTAAGATTCCGACAGCAGATAATCTCGCAGATATGATGACCAAGGTAGTAACAACAATCAAGTTTAATAATTGTTTGAACTTGATTAACATCTTGAGAATTTGAGCACCTTCAGGTGTATGGCGCTCGAGAGCGCATTTGTAGGCACTACAAAAGATAGCTTTATCGAATTTGGGGAGTTGAAGGAAGTGTGTGAAGATGTGATTATCCTAATCAAATCTTCAAGGTGGAGATTGTTAACATTAATGGCAAACAATACAAAGTGGTGCAAGTTTAGCACCCTAAAATTGACTTTGAAAAAGTGGCATGGGATAATTTTTTTTGATCCTTGAGATAATGGGCTATTTATTATTTGGTCCTTGAACCTCAACTATAAATAGGCCTTCTTATTTCATTTTTTAAATGTTTTCAGGATATTAATTCAGGATTAATGTGCTTATTCAGTGGAGCAAAAGTCCCTGTTTAAGAGTAGCTCTGGCGTAATTGAGTGGAGTTGCATGCAATTCTAGAAATAAGACAACATAAATATACCGGATTAGAGTCAAATCTAATAGAGGAATCTATAGATCGAGTTAATGCGACAATAAGGGTTTTAATTAGAAAGAGATTTCAATTAATCAACCTAGACTCAGTTGTTTTTATTCTCGAAAGAGATATTAACATAAGTTAGGGATTTTTACAGATCAAGACAAATGAATAAATCGTTTAATTCAGATTTAGAATAATAAGTGAAGTCAAGGTGAATTCTTTCCTGGGTATTGTCTCTCTCATCAGTTTTCTTTGAATATTTTTCTACTTTATTCTCTGTTTCGTCTTAGTAATTAGGTTAGTTAAGATTAGATTAAAATAAACCCCTTCAATTTATTCGGCTAGATAATAAAAAGATAGTAACTACTAGTACTTTTAGTCCTCGTGGATACAATATTCTCGACTCACCATAGCTATACTATCATTCGATAGGTGCGCTTGCCTTTGTCGCATTTTAGTTAGTTCGTGACATCATCACCAGTGCTGATTAGATAACCTACATCAAGAAAAAAAATGGTATGTATATATCATCATATCTTATGTATAATAATTAAAAATATGAAATAATAAAATGATATTAAAATTTTAGTTTTTCTAGAAAAATGATTCGAAATTCTTATTTTTTATATTTTAGTTATAATTTATATGGTAATTAAAGATATATTCTTCTATAATGTTATTTTATCAATATTATATCAATCCCTAACTCTATGGGTTAAAAAAGAAAAGAAAAAGAATGTAAAGATTATTAATTTACAGAAATAAATACCTCAGGTGATGTTGACTCCTGTTACTTTGGGATCAATTAAATGTGGACGGAGGGAATGTGGCGCACTTTATAGAAATCCTCTCATTCTCTTCCATCTATCACTTTAATCATTTCTTTCAATGACAAAAGCATTTCCATTAAATTCAATTCTTGGTGAGTAGTAATATACCTCAATCCTTCTGGAAGCATCCTTAAACTGACCACGGACAACTCCAATTCTCGAAGGCATTGCATTGCACCTTCTTCTATTTCTCACTCCTCCAACTTTCTTAAGAAAATCATTCCAAGATAATCAAGTTTAGGAAATCCATTTGCAGAGCACACCATTTTACTCCCAATATATGATGCTTCCTTCAAATAGAGAATCCTCAAATGACGTAGTTTTTCTAATACGACCATTGGATCTTGGCTCAGCATACAGTTATTCAAAGTTAATTTGACAATATTTGATGGAAGAAATTTCAAAACATGACAGTTCGGATGTGGCTCATCTTCTATCCGCCTCCATAATTTCAGTTTGGAGAGGTGATAATATTGAGAAAGGAGTTCAAAGTCTGGGTGTGAAACATCAAAAAAAAATTAAGGAGATTGACCCAAGGCGTTGCAATTTGGTTAGCAAGATTAGGGTAGGCTTCACATATTTTGCTCTAGTAAATACTATTCCTAAACTCTGAATATTAGTCCACCTAAGCACCGCATTATTTTCAACCGCCTTCTCATCCACCGCTATGCACTTCAAAGTTTCAATATTTTTTGAAGTGAACCATTGCCGCCAACAAAATCCATACACGGGGTACATGTCATTCAATTTTATTACAATATACCTTAAACGTTCCAACTTAAACACACCATCTGGAGTTACAATGTCAAAATGACACTTGATGTATAAGTGTACAAACTATTCAACCTGCCAATAGATCGCGGCAAAATCATTCTGCCATTGTAGTATAACTTCAAATATCTCAAATGCTAGAGATTACCAATTTCAGTCGACACATGCCCCCACCTCTTGTAGTTGCCTCTTTTTGCAAGAGTCAACACCCTTAAAATTTTGAAGCTTTTGTATTTAGAAATGCATAATTCTACCAATTCCTCATTCTGAGAAAACAACAAAGAACGTAATTTTGGATGCTTTCCCATCAAATAAACTTTCGATTCAATAGGATGAATAGAAATTCTTCATAGCATAGATTCTGCCAATGTCATTTTAAGTTCATGCAGTGGTTGTTGAATAATTTCCAAGAACTTCTCCTCTCTTGCTTTCTTCATGCACAAGTCCCTCCAGAGATCATGCACTCGACATGTCTCCACATTTGTTCCTTTATAGTCTCGCCTGCTAACTTGAACCAAGCTTCTATCTATAAGCTCTTCTAGGAATTTTTCGCTTAAATCCTCCATCAAGAATTCTTCGCTTTTAGGAATGAAACCTTCAAATGATCCATAAACGAATGAGTTCTTTTTGAGATCTCACAATCTTCCGGATAATGACTAAGATACAAAAACATGGTTTTAAAGGATAAGTCAAGTCATTGTAGCTTGAAACCAAAATTTCGCTCTTTGTACCATATTGACGATCTTGGTGTGGGAGCTCATTTAAGTGTCCATGGATGTTTTTATGAACCATCTCCCATTGGGCCACTAACGGTTTTGTTGCCAAAAACAACCCAACACAACAGCTTGCTAAAGGCAAGCCTCTACATTTTTCACCATCTCTTTCCAAGCTTCACAAATTCTTTCCGAAGAAGATTGAGAACCCATTTTGCTCAGTGGGAATGCTTTCTTACATAAAAGATTCCAACTTTCATCATCTCAGAAGAGGTGAGAGCTCCACGGAGTGCTCCAAGGATCGCACGTGATGCCACGCTTTTTATTCGTGTTGTGAACAATATTTTGCTTCCTTTCTTCCTCGTGGAAAAGGGTTTAAGAATATCCCAATCCCGCTTCTTCAAATATCATCGAGGACCACCAAATACCGCTTTTCTTTCAAAGCATCAAAAGCGTTCTCCTCGGCTCAATCCCGTCCATTTTCTCAATTTTTCTCTTTCATCGTTAGAAGAGAGAGAACTTTCTTCAAGACACTAAGCAAAACTTCTCGGCTTACATTGTTGAGAGAGAAAACCAAGCCAAGAAATTAAATTGGTGTCTCACATCAACATGATTATATACTTTTCGGCAAGAGTAGTCTTACCGAGGCCTCCCATGCCGACTATGGAAACCACGGCGTGGGTCTATCTTCTTCATCATCAACTTGGTAATGACATCTTTCGTGCTAACCTCCAAGCTAACAACGTCCTCTTCCTCGACATGTGAGTATGTCCTTCTTAACTGTCATTGCACGTTGAAAACTAAGCTAGAACCTTCTCCATCACGGGATATCTCATAAGCTGGAAGATTCTTGGAAATGTTTTGGAGCTTGGTTTGGATTGCTTTGATTTTGTGCAGATGCGATGGTTTAGTGCAAATGGAGGTGAATCTCTTGACGATTCCTTGAAAGCCTCCTTGATGTGCACGTTCAAGGATGAAGGAGTCGATAACATCTTCAAAGATTGTAAGCAAGATCTCGATTTTGGATACCGATTACGGAGAAGCGTGTCTTGTTCCGCCTTCCCATCAACGTCCTCCAAGAAACACCGCATTCGCTTTAGTTCGGTGTTTAGGCTCTCAACTTCTTCCTTGACATCTTTGAGGAAAAGCGGTTCACGGATGAGTAATTCTAAAATTCTTTCAACAAACTAAGGACACAATAGCCTCTCGCCATTTCTCCCTTGGTTCGTAATGATTCCACAAACAGATCGGCAAGTTTTAGTAGAACATTTTATGTATTAGTGGAGAAGTATTTCTCAGATCGTAAGTTTTGAAGAGTCGTTTTGGGCGAGGTTGGTAATTATTTTTCTTTATTATTATTAAAATGGAACTTAACTTTTTAAATAAAATAACATATATTCAAAGTGGATGCAGGGGTTTTTACTAAAAAATATAAAAAATTCAAAATTTAAAAATAATACATAAAAAATGTAATTACGAAAATTGTATGTCGTGGTGGTCACGCCTAATCGACAAAGGCACTCCTACGACAAACAGTACCAAACAAGACCAAACAAAGTAAAAAACGAAAAAAAAAAAAAAGAAAAAGGGACATGTTGGTGCAGAGGCGGCACAGTGTTGCCTCTGGCAGAGGTGACCAGGTGTCTGCAGTGTCGATTTGACCCTCATGCGAAGGGTTTTGTTATTTTGTTTGGGGACCATAATATATGGTCCCCAAGCTTCATTTTCAAAGAAAGAAAAGAGAGAAGAAGGAAGAAGGGAAGAAGGAAGAAGAGAAGAAGAAGAAAGAAAAGAAGGAGAGGAGGAGAAGGAGGCTGCGGTGAGAGAAGAAAAAGAAAAGAAAAGAGAATGAGAAGAAGAAGAGGAAGGAAAAGAAGGAAAGAAAAAGGTAATTTTTTTATAAATTTGAGTAATTAATGTTAGTTTAATAACGTTTTAGATTTAAATCGATATAATTTTTATTTTTATTTTTTCTAAGGTGTTATTTGGTTAAGAAGAGATATTAAGGTATGTTCGTATTTATTTTATATTTTCATTGAAGTATTAAGCATTTATGTGTAAAGAATATTTTTGTTATTATTTTATGTAATTTACTTGTTAAGTGTGTGTTTTAGGTTGTTTAAAAGATTTTTTAATTTATTTGATTTATTATAGAATTTTTTTATTTTTTATTTTTATGTGATCGGGGTTTTAAACTTTTTACAAAAATAGTAAAAATTTAAAAATTAAAATATATTAAGGAAAAAAAATACGAGAAGAAATAAAATCTGAAAAAAACTTTATTGGGGAAAGTGGTGGTGACGAGTTTTTTGTTAAAATAATATAAAAAAAAATATGAAAATAGTATAATTAAAAAAATAAAATTTGAAAATAAAAAAATACGAACAAGGTGCCAAAGTCAGACGACAAAGCCTAATGCTGTAGACATGGGCGGATGCCTTATATTGTTGCAATCATTGGCTCTTTATCGGATGTCATTCTTGGCATCGGTTAGTCACCAACCATACGTATATCCGCTAGTTAATAGGTGATAAAATTTAACTTGTTAGTAATTGGCAATTTCTTTATAATAATACTATTCTAATGAAACTATATTTACTTGAAAATTGTTTTCGTAGATGGAGTATTTATCAGGGTATCGGAGGTCGTATAATCGTGTCCGATATATCGTCGATGATTGAACAACATGCCGGGAAGGGTAAGCTATTCAAATATTCGTGACATGTAATTGCTTTTATATCTTACTCCAACCGTGTTACATTTTAATCATGGTATTAATCGTGCGGTTTATATGGATGCCATACCGTAGACCGTAAATTGCGGCTATTATACCCTCGTCGCCACGTTGATTTCGGTTGTGGTGCACAAACGCACCAATTATTAGTTTCAATGTAGTCAAGTGGTACCACGGAGATCGAGTACTACTGACGGTTTGTTGCATCCAAGACATCCGGATCCGCCAATGCGGTGGGGAGGAGGTTCACAGAAGAACAAGAGAGGAGACATTGACAAGACCGGAGATATATTGCGGTGTGGGAGAGTCGGATGGCTCAAGACCTCGATGGATATGTCTTTCGATTTGCGCCCATCGTTAGAGTACATACAATGGTACTTTAGTATGGGAAGCCATATTTACTTGGTGGGCGATCGACTATAGTCCCCCAAGACGCAGTAAATGATCTGGGGCATACGAGCGATGGCGATATAGAGCCCGATCCATGCCAGATGCCGAGCATGACCCAAAGCCGGGCGAGGTACGATCGGAGGTCGAGTCCGAAGCGATCGATTCACATTCGATCGATACTTCTTATCATCCGGATTTGGCGTGCAATGACTATTTCGGGCTCGTCATCGATTCACTTTCTACCGATACTTTTTATCATCCGGATTTTGCAGCAATGACAATTTCTGCTCATCGGGCGGATACCATTACTGATTTGATATGTTTGGGTCGTACACACCGCAAAGATAGCACCTCTCCGGCCCATATCCACCGTGATTATAAGATCGCCCTACCGTATCCACTGCGATACTCCACTCCTACCGGGTTGTATCCACCGCAAGATGGCACTCCTTCCGGCTCAAGTTCATCGATGCCATTCGAGCCATATGATTTTTCTTCTATGTATCGACACCTCACTGCGATTGAAGAGGATGTTGGTCGTCGCGATCACCCACAACGTAAACGCCAACCTCCGCAGAAATATACCCTAGGACCACACCATCGAACCATCAATTTTAGGGTTTCTTGGTTTGGTTATATATGCAAGTTGAGTAAATGTAAACTCAACCAAGACCTTGTTTGTATATGTCAATTTGTTGATTGAGTGTAGGTAATTGGTAAAAATGTTTGGTTATGTGTTCTTCATGAGAATTAAATGATGATTATATTAAGTTTTATTGTGTAATTGACCATGGGATCCATGAAATGGTGAGTTCATGATTAGTTGTAAATGATATTATGATAAATATCATTATCCAAATCCGTACTATAATATAATTTGTTTTTAGTTAATAAGGGTCGGAGCTGTGGAATAGCAAAGCAAGGGTAACTTTAAAGAATAAATTGTACTAATTGGCTAAATAAAAAATTCTAAAAATTTTATGGTAAAAAGATATGTTAGCTTAGTTTCTAGAAAAATTAACAGATCTTAATTTGAAGTTCTGTAGCTCAGATATAAATAAATTAAGAATCGCAACTCCAAAAATAGCTTGATAGATTTTTAACAAATAGAGGAATATTTACAATATAATTTTTTCATATAAAATAAATACATTACAACATAAGTTCAATTCCTACCGATCGTGACGATTGTCCGACATGATAGTTTCATTGCAGCATTTACTCCGATTATGACCACTAACTTGATAATCCACAACGCTGCATCGTCGATTTCTCCCTAATGTCCATTTCATTACGGATTCTAGTTGATTGCAGACGACCTCTTGAATTCTGCGTAGCCCTCCATGCAGGACAAGTTCGAAGTTATCGGAGGCACTTCCCATGTAGGCAATTCAGGCGGAGACAGTGGAATTCGTTTTCCCATACACGTAACGTGCGATTGAGTGTGTACACATCTTCGACAAATTGTTCAACATTAAGGTTCACTTTAGCACACGCCGCAACGACATGCGCATACGGGTAATGAAGTGTTTGGAATCTCCTACAATCGTATTGTCTATTCCGGAGATCAACTCAGGACCTAAGTGGTAGGCAAGATCGACGACCAATGGTCTCCGTAACTCGAAAGCGTTTCAAGGCGTCGTGAATATATTTCTACATTCATCGACCTCGCCATCCGACGGTTTGCAACCATTGCATCCCTAATATCTTCGACAAATATGTGTCCGCCTCAATCTGGTTAACTTGTTGTCGACCCATTCTTGGCATCAAGGTAGCCAACCTATAGAATGTGGCGAGAAGACTGTTGAAATCGGAAGGTGTCGTGTTTTCAACAATACAGCGTTGACCCCTCAACTAAGTTTGTGGTCATTTGACCATAACGAAAGCCCTCGTCAAAACTTTGAGCCCATTGCCACGGCTCCATAGTACCCAACCACCGCTTCGGAAAGATGTATTTGTTTGACCTCCATGTCACTCTCAAGTCGAGTCATCATTTGGCGAAAAATGTGTGGCTCTAGCTCATTACTGTATATGTATTAAGAATAGATAAGTTACTGATGTTGCCTAAAACTTATATTGAAAGGATAAGGCAATCGTTTACCTATTTTCACAAATTGTCTTTTCGATCTGCATTTTTATAATCTCTAATGAAGTTAGGCTGCGATGTGACGGATGCAAGAACGGATCTCCATGGTACACCGGAACGCCTAATGGCGGCAATTAATCTTTTCCTCTATCGAGATAATACAAATATTATCGTTGCTAATAACATACCTCCGCAGTTGGTAAGGAAGAATTCCACGATTCCATGTTCTCCTTATCTACAATGGCAAATGCTATCGGAGCACGTTCTATTGCCGTCTTGAGCAACCGCAATAAGTAAGATCTGTATATTTTCCATATAGCCGGTCCCATCCACTTGCACAAATGGCTTGCGAGTGGGGAAATACGCGCACACATGGATCAAACGTCCAAAACATCCGATGGAAAATTCGTTTTCCCAAGCGTAGTTGGTCATTCGGCCGTAATAAGGTCGGTTCGTAACTCAATAATTGTCACTGTGCGTACTCGCATAGCGGCTATCCATCCACAGTAGCTCGTTATACGACGATCGAAATCCCCATACAATTGCTCCATTGCCATCTGTTTTGCTATCCATGCCTTCGATATGACACTCGACATCGAATCGTGCTTGTATTTCAACAATCGATCAAACTTTAATGGTCGGCATGTCCTTCACCATTGGCATGATACACGCATGATAGTTTTAGAATCAAGTTTTCGATGATCTTCATCATACGTGTTGATGTGCATGTGTGAGGCCCAACAAATTTGCGTATCTCCCACATCTGCGAATTTTGAATAAATGCAACAGTACCGCCAATTGCGCCTTCCCCGACTTCCAACACTCTCCAATATATAATGTCGGTTTTTTAATCGCAACTTTATAATCTCTCGATATATTCATGCTATACCGCTTAATAGCAAATACGCACTCTTCTTTACTTTCGAATCTCTGGCCGACGAATAACTCCTCAGGATCAGAATTTACGGCCAGTCGGTGAGCAGGAAGTATTTCGGGGTACTCTGGAAACTCGGCTACATGCGCCGCGTCGGGGTCTATGAGCGACATGTGTGGCCCAGGATTATTGTGAATCACAACACGTCGCATCTGGTTCCCGACCGAAGACGCGTTAATGTTTCTATCGTCATTCACGCCTTCATCATCAATATCATTGGGGACATCGTCCACATCGGGATCACTATCACTATCGACTTCTTGATAACAAGGATCACTACTATCGTAACCATCATCACCAACCACATCCATATCGGGTGTAACATTAAGATCGATATCGATCCCACCTATAGTCGATTTACTATCAACGTACGATATTGGAGCCACCATGCACGGTTCTTGAGCACTATGTTCTTCACCATATGCAGTGAGATTTTCATTTTCCTCCATACCGGCTAACTCAGCAAATAAGTGAATCGGTGCATTTTTGTCACTCCCATTCCCACAGTAAAGAGCGATCATTGTCTCCACGTCTTCGTCGTCTACAAGTTCCATTTCAGTGAATTTGATTGGATCTGTCGAAACTGGAAACTTGTAGAAAAGTTTCGAGATCCTTCTCCCACAACGTCTGACAATTTTTACATTAATTCTTCCCTTCATATCATCCAACGAGACATTTCTATTAAATCTCATTGCTATTTGTTGCTGACATTCAAATATACATCCAATGGTTGTTGCCAAGATAATTCCATCGAAATAAACGCATACGAAAAATTGATTATCCATCTTCAATGCTCAATCATTAAAAATAAATAAACTTTCTCAAAATAATTTCGAACACCAAATAAACTACTTAAATAAAAAATTTAATTACTCAATATGCAATTTTGTCATTCATAAGCTCATAGTTTTCAGTTCTCATTTTATACATAAATAACATTTATCTTTACATTTAATCATTTAAAATCAACCTAAAGCGAGTTTTTACCCTAATAATATAAAAATAAAATAAAATACTAAAATAGCTTGTTTGAAAGATTAAGTGCCAAAAGTGCCAAAATGGTACTTAATCTTTCAAACAACTTATTTCGCTATTTTTTATTTTTATATAATATGGGTAAAAATCTACTTAAAACACATATAAGAAAATAATACATTCTTTACATTACATAAATAGGTTTTTTAACAATAATAATAACTAACAATAATTATGGTTTTTACTAACAATAATAACAATATTCATAATCGACAACAAAAATAATAAAATCAACAATAATAATAAAAGAAAAGCACATTAACAATATAAAATTCATTATTTAAAAAAATTATACCTTCTTTTTTCTTCTCCTTCTTTTCTTCTTTCTCTTCTCCTTTCTTTCCTTTTATTTTCTTCTCCTTGTCTTTGAATCTTGCTCCCGGGTTCTTTGGTTCTGCTTGGTTTTATAGTGCTTAGGTGCCGCCTGTGGGACCCACACAACTAGTGCCGCCTCTGCCAGAGGCAACACTGGTGCCGCCTCTGGCACCCACATGTCCAATATTTTTTTTTTCGTTTTTCAGCTTTTTTTTTTTCAGAGTTTTTTTTTTGGTACTGTTTGGGTACTGTTTGTCAGGGTGGTGCCGCCTGTCAGAGTGGCGTGACCACCCTGACTATACCATTTTCGTATTTACTTTTTTTACTGTATTATTTTTGAAATTTTTTATTTTTTATATATTTTTTTAATAAAAAACCCTGGATGCAGGAAAAAATCACACGTTTTTAGTGAAATAGAAAATTTGGGGAAAAATATAAAAGCAATTTTTTAAAATTAAAAAAAAAAGACTCGCTTTTATTTTTATTCTTTTAAGAGAAAACGTAAGGTGGACACAAAAAGTAATGGATGACAAAATTTCAAAGCCACAAGAGATCTTCCGCATTGAAAGCAAAAGCTGTTTTCAATTTCCACATTGGTTGCCATACAAAATCGATAAAGTAAAATGGCATGTGAAGAAAAGACAAGCTAAAGTTAGTAGGCCAACCCTCATTTCATTTCATTGCTCGTAATTGATTGAATAAGACCAAAACAAAAATGATAATTACGTGTGTAAATTATATTCAAAGTTATTAAATTAGTAATAAATTTATGTTTTAATTTTTAATTTTAAAAATTATAAAATAATTATTGAATTATTCAAGATTTTTATTTAAGTCTCTAATTTATTCAATAGTTTTTTATTTAAGTTATTAGGCTATTAGTTTTTTTTTAAAAAGTTCGACTAGAGAGGTTAAAGCGACAATTTAATAAATGGTACGATGGATAAATACTCATCGACGAGTAGAAGAACATATATTAGATCAAGTCAATCCAACGGTTGATGTCGAAGAACGGAAAAAAAAATTATTTAGAATTTGATTCGGAGATACGTGATATTTAAAATTATTTTATAAAAAATAATCTAAAAAAACAGGGGCAGAAGAGCTAGTGGGCAAACAATGAAGGCCATTTTGAAAGTGACTATTGTAGATTGTCGTAACTCAAAGCTAGTACAATAAATAATAAATAAATTTTTAAAATTCAAATCTAAATTGTTCATTGGCTCTCCTTGGATTGTTCCTATAACCGATATATTAGAGTTAGTAACGTATGGATTCAAAGGAGTGTTTAATCGGTTAATTAATTAATTATTTGACTCGAATTATCATTAATCGATTCTTTTAAATCTTTAATAGTTAATCGAACTGAATTTTTTCAAAAAAATTAACCGAACTAAACTTTTTCGGTTATTTCGGTCGATTAACTAAATTAACTGAATTATATATATATATTTTTATTTTTAGTTAAAACAAGTAGAAACATATTAAAAAAAACTAATTGAATTCACCGACTGAATAATTTATACTCTCAAAAATTAACCGAACTGACTGAATATTTATATATTATAATATTATTTATTAAGTTCAATTAATTCTATTAACCGACCGATTTCAAACCGAATTAACCATTAACCGGACTTCCAAAAAATTATTAACCAACTCTCGACCAAACTAATTCGGTTAATCGACCGATTAACCGAATTTGATCGGTTAACCGAATTAATTCGGTTTTACCTGAAATTTGCACACACCTATGGATCCATTTCATTCCTCTTTTAGTTTATCACATATGGTTCCTTTTAGGTGTTTATGGGTTGGAATTAAGTTTATGTACAATATTTTTATGTTTATTTCAAATTGATTCAGTTCAAAACTTAGGTAACCTTATTTATAAATGATATGTTTAAGTCTATTTTAAACCAATAATTTTTAAATATATATTATTCTTAATTTAATATTTAATAATTCTAATAATATTTTTATTAAAATTTAAATTTAGACAATATTTTTTATGTTTAAGTAATATATAAAATAAAATATATACAAAAGTCTAAAGTGGGTTGGGTTAAGTTTCAGAAAGTTAAAAACTTAACACAAATTCACTTTTTTTTTTACTTAAGTTTATTTTTGGACATTGTATTTTTTTGAGAAATAAAAAATGGACGACATTAAAATTAAAAATTAAATACAATCTCTATATGGGTACCATGTGTCTTACTCTCCTACATTCATCAATGAGTAGAATTGTTCCTAATTAATGCAAAAGTTGTACCCTACTCAATTCTTAAGGAACTTTAATCATTCGGTCCTAAAAGAAATAATCTAAAAGAATCAAACCCTAAAAATAGACTACATCTTAGTTTTTTGAAAAAAACTAACAATTTCTCCTCTGGCAACCCGCTCTTTCATCTACCACCGTTGTTTCACCTTGGAATGATTTGTACTTTTAGCATCCTTGATGGAAATTCTTATAAAAAAAAATCGATTTATCCAAAAAAAAATATATTAAATGGACCTTCTAGCTTAAATAAATAATCTAACTCATAAATAGATTTATAAATAATTCATCAATTATTAAATCAATCAAACTTAAAACTATAACACCCATATTTAATTTCCGTTATCGAAATAGAATTACGGGATATTATTGTACCATTCAAAATATTTCATATCAGTTAGCATCCAAATATCAAATTAATTTAACAAAAATAATATAAAACTCATAGTAGGACAAACCCTACCTTCACAGACCCTAAATATTCTGACATTTCAATTTTCTTTTTCCTTTTCAACATATTATTGCTAGTGTTGGGTAGGATAAGAAGCTATACACTTATGACTCAGGGTCTAGAAGACCCTCAGCTTTCATTTCATATGAGGTACCTTTTTCTTCATTGGCATTTAAAGATGATGTTGGACACTGGCAGCTGGTACTGGTAATGGTAGATTGGTGTTCTATGATATTCAGGGGAAAACTACAGCCTTTTACTGTTCTTCGTGCTTATAGTAGTTCGAAGGTTGGTTATCTTTTGCTCTGTTATCACTTTTTAATATAAAAAGGGACCCAGGCCCTGATAAGTTGTTGTAGTTTGCACTTGCTTTCTATTTTCCCTCAAGAACTCTAACTTGATATGGAATTTTGAATGGTATTGGTATAAAAGATCATGTTCTATAGTGGAACTAATGATATTAATTGGATGTCACTGCTTGCTTGTTTGTGCTCCAACTTCAAAGTGTTTTGTGTAAATGGAAAGTAATAAGCCTTATTCCTTTAATCATTTTAAATCCTAAGTGTTTATAACATCTATCAGGCTGTTTCAAGTTAATGTTGGCAAAGATCAAAACCAGCCATTGTTAATGAGAGTACTTGCACTGCTGAGACTGCTCTTTTGGGAGGTGCAATGGAGGATTCTGTTCTTATGCCAGACCCACTTCCATCTGTGACATCAACAAGCCTTTCATCATCCACAGCAGTTTCTGGTTCTCGTATCATTGGCCGTTCAGGTCCTGCAGAAGTATCTTCTCTTACTAGTAGTAGTGGATCAACATCAAGCACACTCAATCTCTCTTCTTCTCTCGAAACACCAATTAGAAGCCATCTATGGCCAGGTGGAACGCTAACGAGATTACATGCTCCTCGTTCTACATTCAATTTCAAGGATGATATGGAGGTATTTTCCCCTCTTGTGGATGTTCATCCTATTACACCCTCGCTGGATAAGCTGTGGGATGGTCATGATGGTGCAAAGAAAGAGCACCTACCCAATGATAAGAAGTCATCCTGCCTACTGTTTCCTTCTAGCAGGAGGTTTGCTTTTGCTGATGATGGAGCCAGTGATCACCCTATACTTGATCGGAAGTCCAGTTCAATGTCTCAACAGGTTTTTTGCTTTTTGCTTTTTTATTATTGATGACAGTAATGCATAACATATTTATTTTGATTTTTTTGTACAAGATATTACTTTAAATCTTCATGGTACTGTTCTGCTAGTTTCATAAAAGTATATGAGTTGTTCGAAGTTGTCATTTTTGCATAGAATGGGAATGTGGTTTTTTTGTGCATTATGTTGTATGTTTGGAGCATTATGCGTGTTTGTATTAACAAGTCCAATAGATCAACTGTGTTTTAGTATGGCTTTGCATGTTTTGAGGATTTCTCTGATTTACAATTGCAGACAACTTATTATCATCTGCAGTGGGATGTCATTTCCAACTACTTTCATTTCCCTTAATAAATGAATTCGCTGAGCTTGATTCACAGGCTGTTATATCCTATGTTCTTTAGTCATAGAACTGTTTCTGATACTTAATATGGTTTTTTGAGAGCAATTGATATGGCTTTTCAGTCTTTTTTTCCCATAATGAAGTTTGTACACCACTTATCTGTACAGGATGTGACGAAGTCTTTTACAGCATTGGAATCTACCCCTACACCATCTTCCAAGAGTGAAGAGACCTCCATCACTCCTCCAGAAGCGTGGGGTGGTGAGAAGATATCTGACAAATTTGCTCACCTTCGCCAGCTGCCATCTCGTTTTGGGATGCCAGCTTCTGGTGGTCTGACAACGAGCTCTATTTATGCTGGACAAGATCAGTCTTCAATGCTCAGTCAGACCAGTTCTAACCTGAGCTATGAAAATTTGCACACGAAAGATGTCTCTTCAAATCAGGAGACTTCTTCATTGGGATTTCCTGAACATTTCTCCTCGAGCTCCATGTCTGCTTTATCTTTTGGTTCAAAAGGGATTACTAGAGCTGGCAGCCTTGACTCACCAAAACTAGCTTCTTTAGCACCGCCTCGAAGGTTTTGGACATATGCCGACAGAATTAGTACTACATCTGCTTTTAGTGATGGAACATCCCATTTGGTGGCTTCTCCAAAAACAAAGGAAACAGAAGCTGAAACCAGAGAAGAGCTGTTTAATAACCTGTTATCGAGGTCTGATTCATTGACTGCAGCGGCATCGGCAGTTCTTCTAGCAATGAATGTATGATATCTGGTTTGGTTAAATAATTATTTACTACATTAATTTCTATAATCACTTTGGTCTTTTTATGCATTTGAGTAGTGAAGTCATCCTGGATGAAGGAGTTTTACGAATTTCTATATATTTCATAGTTTTTTTTCCCGGGCATGACACTGCATTGATTGTGACCATAATAAGGAGGAACATTACAACCCTCCAAGGCATCTCAACAAGATCCCCAACAAGGAAGCAACTTTACTCTTCAGCTATTTCAACGAACTCTAGAAGAAACCCTCGATTCATTTCAGAAATCCATTCATGGAGATATGAGGAGCTTGCATATTGAAATTTTAAGACAATTCCACATGCAGGAGGTATTTTCTTATCATCCTTTTCTTTATGTTGCTTTGGCTTTCATGCACATATTCTCAGCTCTAATTCGCGGAAATTATTGGAACAGATGGAGATGTCTCGTGTGATGAGCTCCATATTACAGAACCAAGCTGAACTGATGGAAGAGGTTAAGTCTCTCCGGAAAGAAAATCAGCAGCTTCGTCAATTGCTTTGAGCGCTGATTAAACAACATTATCGTGTGAGGTTAGTGAATGCCTCTTCTGATCACCTTACTGTAACTTCGTTTTATCAGTAGGCCTGTCTCATAGCAGAGTAAAACTGCTTACAAATGTGAGGCTAAGATTTTTACGTTTCAGAAACATGTATATAAATGCTTCTTGGTTGATTGAAAATGAAGCATTTAACAGGGTTATCTTAGTACATAGAGTTCCCTGAATTTACTACATTTTGATTTGTGTAACCTTATTAAAACAAGTCTTCAATAGAAAGTTGAGTGGCTACTTTGTTCTTATTGTTTATAGGAAGAATAAATTATGTGGAACTCAAACTTTCTTAAGCATACAAACTTTTGTGAATTTCGATTAAAAGGGAGTTTAGTTCACAAAATGTTTGATTAACCGGACAATTAGCTCATTACTAGATATGTTACAGTACCGTGTTTGGTTCAAGGTAAAAGTTGAAATAATCCTAGACTCAAAGATATTTAATTATCGGTTTGTTCTTAGTAAATAGTAAATGAGTAAAATGTATTTAATACTTTATGATGGTTTTGATTAAAAAACTTCATGGAATGATTAATATCATTGATTAAATGGTTAAAAGTTTCAACATGATTAATGTCAACTCTTTTTATAAAATATTTGGGTGGGAATGGGCATCATATAGTTTGAACTTGTGTCAAATGAGTACTTGATAAAAATTTAATCATCATTCCACATAAGTCAAAATTAGTATAAATCTATTTTATACATTTTGTTATAAGAAATCGTATATATTTTTGTTATGTCATAAGCGTATCGTGTTATATGTTTTGTATTATCTAATTGTTAATTGAAATAGTGAGTTGTAAATTTAAATGAGTTGTTTTACTATTTAAATAATGAATTTAACCATTTAACATCTAATGAGTTATTTAGAATTTCATTCTTCGGTTTAAATTAGATTAGTTTCAATCAAATAGATGCAAATGACCTATTAATAAGAAGATAATTTTTTTTTAAAAAAAATAAGCAAATTGGGAGGCCAAAGCAAGCATTAGATATACAGCAAACAACCACTTCATTCAAAGCTCATACTATATAGCAATCCAATTCTTATAAAAAATACATACACACACTTAATGAAATTAGATATTTCGGTAAAGTGCATTCCAGTGCTGATTAGATAACCTACATCAAGAAAAAATGGTATGTATATATCATCATCTCTTATGTATAATAATTAAAAATATGAAATAATAAAATGATATTAAAATTTAGTTTTTCTAGAAATATGATTAAAATTCTTTTTTAATATTTTAATTACAATTTTTATGGTAATTAAAGATATATTCTTATATCATGTTATTTTATCAATATTATATCAATCTCTAACTCTATGGGTGAAAAGAAAAGAAAAGAATGTAAAGATTATTATTTTATAGAAATAAATACCTCAAGTGATGTTGGCTCCTGTTACTTTGAGATCAATTAAAAATGAGGATGGAGGGAATGTGACGCACTTTATAGAAATCCTCTCCTTCTCTTCCATCTATCACTTTAATCCTTTCTTTTAATGACGAAAGCATTTCTATTAAATTCAATTTTTGGAGAGTAGTAATATACCTCAATCCTTCTGGAAGCATCCTTAAACTTTTAAGACGGTGTAACTTCAATTCTCGAAGGCATGACATTGCACCTTCTTCTATTTCCCACTCCTCCAACTCATATAAAGATCTCATTCGAAGATAATCAAGTTTAGGAAATCCATTTGCAGAGCACACCATTCTACTCCCAATATATGCATATGTCAAATGGAGAATCCTCAAATGACATAACTTTTCTAATACGGCCATTGGATCTTGGCTCAGCCCACAGTCAACTAAAACTAATTTGACAATATTTGATGGAAGAAGTTTCAAAACATGGCCGCTCGGATGTGGCTCATCTTTTATCAGCCAGAATAATTTCAGTTTGGAGAGGTGATAATATTGAGAAAGGGGTTCTAAGTCAGGGAGTGAATCGCCAAGAATCCTCAAGGACAATGACTCAAGGCGTTGCAATTTGGTTAGCAAGATTAGGCTAGGCTTCACATATTTTGCACTGGTAAATGCTATTCCTAAACTCTGAATATTAGTCCACCTAAGCACCGCATTATTTTCAACCGGCTTCTCAACCATCGTTACGGACTTCAAAGTTTCAATATTTTTTGAAGTGAACCCTTGCCGCCAAGAAAATCCACATACGGGGTACATCTTATCCATTTTTATTACAATATGCCTCAAACTTTCCAACTTAAACACACCATCTGGAAGTACAATTTCATCACCAGACTTAATGTATAAAGTGTACAAATCCTTCAACCTGCCAATAGATCGCGGCAAAATTATTTCCCTACTGTAGTATAACTTCAAGTATCTCAAATGTAGGAGATTACCAATTTCAGCTGACACATGCCACTCTTTGTACTTGTATGATCTTGCAAGAGTCAACACCCTTAAAAATTTGAAGCTTTTATATTTTGAAATGCATAATTCAACCAATTCAGAAAACAACAAAGAACGTAATTTTGGATGCTCTCCCTTCAAAAGAGCTCTCCGTCGACTAGGTTGAATAGAAATTCTTCGTAGCATCGGTTCTGCCAATGTCACTTCACGTTCATGCAGTGGTTGTTGAATAATTTCCAAGAACTTCTCCTCTCTTGCTTTCTTCAAGCACAAGTCCCTCAAGAGATCATGCAATCGACATGTCTCCACATTTGTTCCTGTATAGTCTCGCCTACTAACTTGAACCAAGCTCCTATCTATAAGCTCTTCTAGGAATTTTTCGCCTAAATCCTCCATCAAGAATTCTTCGTTTTCCGGAATGAAACCTTCAGCGATCCATAAACGAGTGAGTTCTTTTTTCGGTATCTCCCTGTCTTCTGGATAATGACTAAGATACAAAAAGCATGGTTTTAAAGGATAAGGCAAGTCATTGTAGCTTGAAACCAAAACTCTGTTCACTGCACCATATTGACGATCTTGGTGTGGGAGCTCATTTAGGTGTCCATGGATGTTTTTATGAACCATCTCCCATTGAGCCACCGACTGTTTTGTTGCCAGCAAGCAACCCAACACAATAATTGCTAAAGGCAAGCCTCCACATTTTTTCACCATCTCTTTTCCAAGCTTCACAAATTCTTGTGAGCAGCATTGAGAACCCATTTTGCTCCGTGGGAATGCTTTCCTACACAAAAGATTCCAACTTTCATCATCTGTAAGAAGTGAGAGCTCCATGGGAGTGTTGCAAGGATCGGCATGTAAAGCCACATTCCTGTTGCGTGTTGTGAACAATATTTTGCTTCCCTTTCTTCCTCGTGGAAAAGCAGGTTTAAGAATATCCCAATCCTCGTTTTTCCAAATATCATCGAGGACTATCAGATACCGCTTTTCTTTCAAAGCATCGAAAAGTCTTTTCACCAGCTCACTCTCTTCCAGGTTGTTAATTAGCTCTCTTCCATGAACTTTCGCCAAGATAGTAAGCAAAACTTCTCTTGGCTTACATTGTTGAGATATAGAAACCCAAGCGAAGCAATCAAAATGGCGTATCACATCAACATGATTATATACTTTTCTGGCAAGAGTAGTCTTACCGATGCCCCCCATGCCGACTATCGAAACGACGGCATGGAGTCTATCTTCTTCATTCATCAACTTGGTCATGACATCCTTCGTGCTAACCTCCAAGCTAACAACGTCCTCTTCCTCGACATGGGAGTATGTCCTTCTTAACTGTCGCTGCACGTTGAAAACTGAGCTAGAGCCTTCTCCATCACGGGGTATCTCATAAGCTGGAAGATTATTGGAAATGTTTTGGAGCTTGGTCTGGATTGCTTTGACCTGCACCCCGATTTTGTGCAGATGCCAAGGTTTGGTGCAAATGGAGGTGAATCTCTTGACGATTCCTTGAAAGCCTCCTTGATGTGCACGTTCAAGGATGAAGGAGTCGATAATATCTTCAGCTTCGTAAGCAAGATCTCTGATTTCGGATACCCGATTACGGAGACGCTTGTCTTGTTCCGCCTTCCCATCAACGTCCTCCAAGAAACACTGCATTCGCTTTAGTTCAGTGTTTAGGCTCTCAACTTCTTCCTTGACATCTTTGAGGAAAACTGCTTCACGGATGAGTAATTCTGAAATTCTTTTAACAACTAAAGACACAATAGCCTCTGCCATTTCTCTGGCTGATTAAAAAAAAAGAGTCTGAATTTCTTCTTCTCTCTTTTTGGATATCAAACAGATTGATAATCAGCCTGTGTGTATTTTCTGATTCCTTTTTTTTGTTATTGTTCTATCAAAAAGTAAATGACAATAAAAGTTGAACAAGAAGAAAGCAAAAGCAGATTCTTCTTTCCTCTTTTAATTAAATTCTTTGCTTAAGAAAATGGGGACCTTCTCCTTGATTCCCTGCTTAGCAATGAAATACCCCCAAATGAATTCCCAAAGCTTTACTATTTCTGAAACTGAAGCAACCCTCATACCCCTTCGAATATCTTACAAACATGTGATATTATACTTAGAAATAACTATAAATTAAATTAAAATAAAATTCTATTCAATTCTATTTTATTACACTCATTTTTAAAATTTGTATTTCATGAACAGTACAAATACTTTAATTCAAACTGACTTTTAATTTATCTGTTTTTCTTTCTCAACCCATAGGCGGTTCAAATGTATTAAAACAATTATTAATATATCATCATTTTTATTTATAAATTGTATACATAAATAATTATATTTTTCCAATATAGAGATAAATTGATATATTTATTTTTTAAATATATGATTAAAACAAAATAAAATTTCAAATATACATTTAAATCATAATTAGAATTTCATGTATATAATTACATCAAATTAAACATTAACAATTATATATTAAATCAAAATTTATGTATAATTTTATATTTATCCCTAATAGAGAATACTGTAATAATTTGTTGAATTCCAATGAATTTCTTATCATCTGAATTCTGAGCCCACTTAGCGTTAAAGCATCATGTATAAAAAAGACAACTTAGATGGTAATATTAAATTCTTTTAATTAATATTTTACTAACTAAGGTATTTAAAAAATATTTTTATTTTTGGTTAATGTAAACATTTAAAGACAAAAATGATGTATTAATTAAACTAATCAAAATTCCATAGCATTGTTTAAATGTTTTCTTTTATTTTCTCAGCGAAAGTCCATTTTAGTAAGCATAAAAAAACAATGTTCTAAAACTGTAATAGAAAACCATAATGAAATCAGCGTCATGCATTGAAGCAAGTAATTTCGTACACCTTGATCCACCGGCAAATTCGGCGACATGTTCATTGACGAGGCACGAGAACGGCACTTGTTGACGGCAGCATTGACTAAGTCTAGTGGGGTCTTGGTACTAGAGTTGCCGTGGGGAGATAGTTTGAGAATGCAGAAAGCTGGTTTACTGGACTAGGAAGTACACCATGAATTTACTAATTTGTAATTTTTAATAATTGGGTGAAAAAAAATACTAATAATTAGATGACTATATTATTTACCTTAAAATATAATAATAATGAAATATTTTTTTTATATTTAATTGAACAAAATATATATTTTTTATTTAATGAACACTAATCCAAATTAGGTGAAAGGAAAGCAATGTTGCAATTAACATTGAAGTTTGGTAGTTAACTTAAAAAAGTAGGCAGGCCAACAATCATGGAAATTGAGAGAGTTTCAACAATATATAGGCTTTTATGAATTTACATTAAACACTAAATTAGCACTTGAATTGATATATAGTTGATTATTCACATCATCTGCCATAGATATGCAAAGGATCCAGTTTTAAAGTTTGATAATTAAGAGAGAAAAATATTACAAATAAGTAATCTCTGAATTAACGTAAAAGTAACCCTTACCTGTTATCCTCTCTGATATTTGGATGGAAGGTATGTGGCGCACTTTATAGAAATCCTCTCCTTCTTTTCCACCTTTCACTTGAATCCTTTTTGTCAATGATGAAGGCATTACTCTTAATATCAATTTTTGGAGAGTAATAATATACTTCAATCCTTCTGGCAATATTTCTAGTTTAAAATTCAGGCTCAAAAACAAATTTCGGAGACGTGGCATTGCCCCTTCTTGTATCTCCCACTCTTCTAAATTTGTTGCTTTATTTATACAAAAAATGTCAAGTTGACAAAAGCCATTCGCAGAGCAAACCATTTTTCTCCCCTCATATGCAAAACTCAATAAATTAAGAATTGTCAAACAAGGCAGATTTTCCAACACTTCCATTGGATCTTGAGTCATCGTAGAGCATTGTAAAGTTAATTTGACAATACTTCGGGGAAGAAATTTCAAAACATGATGGCTTTGATGTGGATCTTCTTTTAAATGCCCTACTAATTTCAATTCGGAAAGGTGACCAAACTGAAAAAGAGGTTCTAAGTCTAGATATGAAAATGAGCTCGACTTTTCAACAAACAAATTCATAGACAATGACCTAAGGCGATCCAATTTGATCATCAATAGTAGGATAGACTTAACATCTTTTGAACTCTTAAATATTATTCCTAAACACTGAACATGAGTCAACTTAAGCACCTCATTATTTTCAACCAACTTCTTGTCCACCAACATGTACTTCAGAGTTTCAATATTTTTTAATGAAAAGCTTCGCCACAAAAGAAAACCACTTTTGATATTTAGGACCGATCCCACTTTTATCACAAATTGCCTTATGCGTTCTAATTTGAATACACCATCTGGAACACTGACACTACGGCATTGGAGGTGCAAAGTGTGTAAATTCTTCAACTTTCCAATAGCACATGGCAAGATCATTTCCCCAGTGCATTCTAATCTCAAATACCTCAAATGATGGAGATTACCAATTTCACCTGACACATGCCACTCCCTAACATTCCTCGAAAGTTTCAACACTCTTAAAAGTTTAAAGTTACTAAAATTTGGAAAATGGAAACTCATCATCCATCCCTTCAGCAACAAAGAACGTAATTTTGGATGCTCACCTTTTAAATGGACGTCCCTTTTGCCAGGATGTATAGCAATTCTTCGTGGCATAGATGTTACCAAGGTCACATCGAGAGAATTTTCAGAGTTTTCAATTAATGAAGGTTGAATAAATTTTAAGAAATTCTCCTCTTCTGCTTTCTCCACGCACAAGTTTCTCAAGAGATCATGTATTCGGCATGTTTTCACTTTTGTCCCGGTATAGTCTCGTCTCCAAACTTGAACCAAGCTTCTATCTATAAGCTCTTCTAGGAATTGTTCGCCTACATCCTCCATCAAGATTTCTTCGCTTCCCAATAATGGTGAAATGAAACCTTCAGCGATCCATAATCGAATGAGCTCTTTTTTCGATATCTCCCAATCTTCTGGATAATGAGGAAGATACAGAAAGCATGGTTTTAACTGATAAGGCAAATCATTGTAGCTTAAAACCAAAATCCTGTTCACTGCACCATATTGATGATCAAGTTGTTGGAGCCCTTTTAAGTTTCCATAGAAAAAGTTTCTGTTAACCTTCTCCCAGTCGTCCAATGATTGTTTTCTTGCTAGCAAGCTTCCCAAGACAATAATCGCTAAAGGTAGACCTCCGCATTTTTTCACCATCTCTCTTCCGAGTTTCTCAAATTCTTCAGAGCGGATATGAGAGTCTGTCTTGTTTAGGGGGAATGCTTTCCTACTCAAAAGAATCCAACTTTCATCATCTGTAAGAGGTGAGAGCTCCATGGGAGTGTTGCAGGGATCGGCATGTAAAGCCACATTCCTGTTGCGTGTAGTGAACAATATTTTGCTTCCCATTCTTCCTCGTGGAAAAGCAGGTTTAAGAATATCCCAATCCCCGCCTCTCCAGATATCATCGAGGACTACCAAATTCCGCTTTTCTTTCAAAGCATCAAAAAACCTTTTCCACAGCTCATTCTCGTCCAGTTTCTCAATTAGCTCTCTTTCATCTTTAGAAGGAGAGAGAACTTCCATCAAGACACTAAGCAAAACTTCTCTAGGCTTACATTGTTGAGATATATAAACCCAAGCCAAGCAATCAAAATGGTGTCTAACCTCAACATGATTATATACTTTTCTGGCAAGAGTAGTCTTACCGATGCCCCCCATGCCGACTATGGAAACGACGGCATGGAGTCTATCTTCTTCAGTCATCAACATGGTCATGACATCCTTCGTGCTAACCTCCAAGCTAACAACGTCCTCTTCCTCGACATGTGAGTATGTCCTTAACCGTTGCTGCACCTTGATAATTGAGCTAGAGCCTTCTCCATCACCGGATATCTCATAAGCTGGAAGATTCTTGGAAATATTTTGGAGCTTGGTCTGGATTGCTTTGACCTGCACCCCGATTTTGTGCAGATGAGAAGGTTTGGTGAAAATGGAGGTGAATCTCTTGACAATCCCATGAAAACCTCGTTGATGTGCTGCTTTAAGAATAAAAGAGTCGATGACATCTTCAGCATCATAAGCAAGATCTCTGATTTCCGACACCCGATTCTGGAAACGCGCATCTTGTTCAAGCTTGCGATCCGCGTCCTTCAAGAAACACTGCATTCGCTTAAGTTCAGCGTTTAGGCTCTCAACTTGATCTTTTACATCTTTGAGGAAAACAGCTTCATGGATGAGTAAATCTAAAATTCTTTCAATAGCTAAGGACACAATAGCCTCTGCCATTTCTCCTCCTGGTTCAGAACAGATTCCACAAACAGGTCGGCAAGTATTAGTAGAATATTTGATGTATTAGTGGAGAAGTATCTCTCTGTATCAGAAGTTTTGAAGAGCTGTTTTCGGGGCGAGGTTGGTAATTATTTTCTTCTTATTATTATTATTATTAAAATGGAACTTAACTTTTTTAAATAAAATAACATATATTCAAAGTGGATGGTGGAGAAAATCACACGTTTTTAGTGAAATAGAAAATTTGGTGAAAGAAAAATAAAAAAGCAATTTTTTTTAAAAAAAAAAAAGACTCGCTTTTATTTTTATTTTTTTCAGAGAAAACGTAAGGTGGACACAAAAAGTAATGGGTGACAAAATTTCAAAGCCACAAGAGATTTTCCGCATTGAAAGCAAAAGCTGTTTTCAAATTCCACATTGGTTGCCATACAAAATCGATAAAAGTAAAATGGCATGTGAAGAAAAGATAAGCTATGTAAGTTAAGATCACTCACATTAGTAGGCCAACCCTCAATTCATCTCTTCCCAAGTATAACTATTTGAAGACCCAAAAGCCATTGCTCGTAATTGATTGGATAAGTCCAAAAGAAAAATGATAGTTATGTGTGTAAATTATATTTAAAGTTATTAAATTATTAATAAATTTATATTTTGATCTTTTAATTATTTGAAAATTTTATTTAAGTCATTAATTTATTCAATGATTTTTTATTTAAGTTATTGCATTATTAGTTTTTTTTTTTAAAAAGTCCGACTAGCGAGGTTAAAGCGACAATTTAATAAATTGTACGATGGATAAATACTCATCGACGAGTAAAAGAACATATATTAGATCAAGTCAATCCGACGGTTGGTGCCGAAAAATAGAGAAAAAAATTATTTAGAATTTGATTCGTAGATACGTGACATTTAAAGTTGTTTCATGAAAAAAAAATCTAGTCTATAGAAAAGCAGGGGTAGAAGAGTTAGTGGGCAAACAATGAAGGCCATATAGCAGTCATTTTAACAACCTGATGACTTAAAAGAAAACTTTTAAATAGTTTAGTAACCATTTTGTAATTTTTAAATGTTAATCGACCAAAACGTAAATTTACTAATAGTTTAGTGACCTTAAATATGCTTTACTCCAATTATTTATTATTTTTACTATATTAATCTTTTTATATTATACCTAAATTACCCATCAATAAACTTCATAATTTTGATACGCACTTATTAACATTCAAACTCACATCCTCTAAATCTTTTTTTCCGGCCAATATAAATCTTATCAAAAACGAAAGGACCACGTGGAAAACAACAGTGCAAAGAATGTTGAAAGAAAATAAAAAAAATTGAGAAAATAAAACAATCACGAATTTTTTTAATTTTACTGGTGAAAAAAATTTTAAAAGAGAATTTTATTTATTTGAGGGTTCCATGTATAATTTATACAAAATAAAATTTAAAATTTAGAATTTCAAAATTCCTAATAACTCAATCTTATCAGTGAGTTGGCCAGCTTCAACTATTTTAAAAAATTCGATTAAATTGATGAAATAAAATTTTTATTTTTCAAATTTACTTCTGTGCAACACTAACCATTTTAAAAGTGACCATTGTAGATTGTCGTAACTCAAAGCTAGTACAATAAATAATAAATAAATTAATAAATTTAAATTTAAATCTTTCATTGGCTGTTTTTGGTTTGTTCCTATAACGGTTATATTAGAGTTTATAATGTATGGGTTTAAAGGAGTGTTCAATAGGTTAATCGATCGATTAATCGACTTGAATTATCATTAATTAATATTTTAAAATTTTTAATAGTTAATTGAACTAAAATTTTTAAAAAATTAATTGAACTAAACTTTTTCGGTTATTTCAGTTGGTTAACCGAATTAACTGAATTTTATATTTTTTTTTTATTTTTGGTTAAAACAAGTAGAAACATATTTAAAAAACTAACCGAATTAACCGACCGATTAATTTATACTCCCAAAAATTAACCGAACCGACCGGATACTTATATATTATAATATTATTTATTAAGTTCGGTTTATTCGGTTAATTTGATTAACCGACTGATTTCGAATCGAATTAACCATTAACCGAACTTTCAAAAAATTATTAATCAACTCTTGGCCAAACTAATTCGGTTAACCGACCGATTAACTGAATTCGATGAGTTAACCGAATTAATTTGGTTTTACCCGAAATTTACACACATCTATGGATTCGTGTTTGTTTCTCTTTTAGTTTATCACATATGGTTCCTTTTAGGTGTTTATGGGTTGAAATTGAGTTTATGTACAATATTTTTTATGTTTGTTTAAAATTGATTCGGTTCAAAAACTTAGGTAAATTTATTTATAAATGATACGTTTAAGTCTATTTTAAACCAATAAATTTTAAATATATATTATTCTTAATTTAATATTTAATATTTCTAATAATATTTTTATTAAAATTTAAATTTAGACAATATTTTTTATGTTTAAATAATATATAAAATTAAAATATATACAAAAGTCTAAAGTGAGTTGGGTTAGGTTTAAGAAAGTTGAAACTTAACATGAATCCACTTTATTTTTTTTACTTAAGTCCATTTTTTGGATTTTGTTTTTTTTTTGAGAAATAAAAAATGGATGCCATTAAAATTGAAAATTAAATACAATCTCTAAATGGGTACCATGTGTCCTACTCTCTTACATTCGTCAGTCGGTGATGGAACTGTTCCTAATTAATGCAAAAGGTGTACCTACTCAATTCTTAAGGGACTTTAATGGTCTGGTCCTAAAAGAAACAATCTAAAAGAATCAAACCCTAAAAATTAACTACATCTTAATTCAAAAAAAAAAAAAAACTAGCAATTTCACCTCTGCCAATTCACTCTTTCATCTACTACCATCGTTCCACCTTGGAATGATTTGTACTTTTAGCATCCTCGAAGGAAATTCTTATGGAAAAAAGAAATCGTTTTATCCAAAAAAAAATTTATATATTAAATAAACCTTCAAGCTTAAATACGTAATCCAACTCATAAATAGATTTATAGATAATTCATCAATTATCAAATCAGTCAAAACCATAATTGTAATACCCATATTCAATTTCCGTTATCGAAATAGAGTTACTGAATATTATCATACCATTCAAAACATTTAGGCATCCAAATATCAATTTAATTTAACAAAAATAATATATAACCCATAGTAGAACAAACCCTACCTTCACATACCCTAAATATTACATTTCAATTTTCTTTTTCCTTTTCAACAGATTATTGCTAGTGTTGGGTTGGATAAAAAGCTATACACTTATGACTCAGGGTTTTCTTCATTGGCATTTAAAGATGATGGTTGGACACTGGCAGCTGGTACTGGTAATGGTAGAGTGGTGTTCTGTGATATTCGGGGAAAACTACAGCCTTTTACTGTTCTTCGTGCTTATAGTAGTTCGGATGTTGGTTATCTTTTGCTCTGTTTTCACTTTTTAATATAAAAAGAGACCCAGGCCCTGATAAATTCTTGTAGTTTGCACTTGCTTTCTATTTTCCCTCAAGAACTCTAACTTGATATGGAATTTTGAATGGTATTTGTATAAAAGATCATGTTCTATAATGGAACTAATGATATTAATTGGATGTCACTGCTTGCTTGTTTGTGCTCCAACTTCAAAGTGTTTTGTGTAAATGGAAAGTAATAAGCCTTATTCCTTTAATCATTTTAAATCCTAAGTGTTTATAGCATCTATCAAGCTGTTTCAAGTTTATGTTGGCAAAGATCAAAACCAGCCATTGTTAATGAGAGTACTTGCACTGCTGAGACTGCTCTTTTGGGAGGTGCAATGGAGGATTCTGTTCTTATGCCAGACCCACTTCCATCTGTGACATCAACAAGCCTTTCATCACCCAATACTTGATTGGAAGTCCAGTTCAATGTCTCAACAGGTTTTTTGCTTTTTGCTTTTTTATTATTGATGACAGTAATGCATAACATATTTATTTTGATTTTTTTGTACAAGATATTACTTTAAATCTTCATGGTAATGTTCTGCTAGTTTCATGCAAGTATATGAGTTGATCCTAAGTTGTCATTTTTGTATAGAATGGGAATGTGGTTTTTTTGTGCATTATGTTGTATGTTTGGAGCATTTTGCGTGTTTGTATTAACAAGTCCAATAGATCAACTGTGTTTTAGTATGGCTTTGCATGTTTTGAGGATTTCTCTGACTTACAATTGCAGACAACTTATTATCATCTGCAGTGGGATGTCATTTCCAACAAATTTCATTTCTCTTAATAAATGAATTAGCTGAGCTTGATTCACAGGCTGTTATATCGTATGTTCTTTAGTCATAGAACTGTTTCTGATACTTAATTTGGTTTTTTGAGAGCAATTGATATGGCTTTTCTGTCTTTTTTTCGCCATAATGATGTTTGTACACCACTTATCTTTACAGGATGTGACGAAGTCTTTTACAGCATTGGAATCTACCCCTACACCATCTTCCAAGAGTGAAGAGACCTCCATCACTTCTCCAGAAGCTTTGGGTGGTGACAAGATATCTGACAAATTTGCTCAGCTTCGCCAGCTGCCATCTCTTTTTGGGATGCCAGCTTCTGGTGGTCTGACAACGAGCTCTATTTATGCTGGACAAGATCAGTCTTCAATGCTCAGTCAGACCAGTTCTAACCTGAGCTATGAAAATTTGCACCCGAAGGATGTCTCTTCAAATCAGGAGATTTCTTCATTGGGATTTCCTGAACATTTCTCCTCGAGCTCCATGTCTGCTTTATCTTTTGGTTCAAAAGGGATTACTAGAGCTGGCAGCCTTGACTCACCAAAACTAGCTTCTTTAGCACCGCCTCGAAGGTTTTCAACATATGCCGAGAGAATTAGTACTACATCTGCTTTTAGCGATGGAACATCCCATTTGGTGGCTTCTCCAAAAACAAAGAAAACGGGAGCTGAAACCAGAGAAGAGCTGTTTAATAGCCTGTTATCGAGGTCTGATTCATTGACTGCAGCGGCATCAGGAGTTCTTCCAGCAATGAATGTATGATATCTGGTTTGGTTAAGTAACTATTCACTACATTAATTTCTCTAATCACTTTTGTCTTTTTATGCATTTGAGTAGTGAAGTCATCCTGGATGAAGGAGTTTTACGAATTTCTATATATTTCAAAGTTTTTTTCCCGGGCATGACACTGCATTGATTGTGACCATAATAGGGAGGAATATTATAACCCCCCAAGGCATCTCAACAAGATCCCCAACAAGGAAGCAACTTTACTCTTCAGCTATTTCAACGAACTCTAGAAGAAGCCCTCGATTCATTTCAGAAATCCATTCATGGAGATACGAGGAACTTGCATATTGAAATTTTAAGACAATTGCACATGCAGGAGGTATTTTCCTATCATCCTTTCCTTTATGTTGCTTTGGCTTTCATGTACATATTCTCAGCTCTAATTTGCGGAAATTATTGGAACAGATGGAGATGTCTCGTGTGATGAGCTCCATATTACAGAACCAAGCTGAACTGATGGAAGAGGTTAAGTCTCTCCGGAAAGAAAATCAGCAGCTTCGTCAATTGCTTTGAGCGCTGATTAAAAAACATTATCGTGTGAGGTTAGTGAATGCCTCTTCTGATCACCTTGCCGTAACTTCTGTTTCATCCGTGGGCTTGTCTCATATCAGAGTAAAAATGTTTACAAATGTGAGGCTAAGATTTTTACGTTTCAGAAACATGTATATAAATGCTTCTGGGTTGATTGAAAATGAAGCATTGAACAGGGTTATCTTAGTACATAAGAGCTCCCTGAATTTATAACATTTCGATTTGTATAACCTTATTAAAACAAGTCTTCAATAGAAAGTTGAGTCGCTACTTTAAATTTTTGTGAGTTTAGATTAAAAGGAAGTTTAGTTCACAAAATGTTTGATTAACCGGACAATTAGCGCATTACTAGATATGTTCCAGTACCGTGTTTGGTTCAAGGTAAAAGTTAAAATAATTTAAGACTCAAAGATGTTTAAATATCGGTTTGTTCTTATTAAATAGTAAATGAGTAAAAAGTATTTAATACTTTATGATGATTCTGATTAAAAAAAATTTTATGGAATGATTAATATCATTGATTAAACTGTTAAAAGTTTCAAAATGATTGATGTCGACTCTTTTTATAAAATATTCGAGTGGGGATGGGTGTCATATAGTTTGAACTTGTGCCAAACGGGTACCTAAGAAAAAATTTAATCATCATTCCACATAAGTCAATATTAGTATAAATCTGTTTTATACATTTTGTTATAAGAAATCATACATATTTTTGTTATGTCATATAAAAGTATACATGTTATACGTTTTGATTGACATTGTATCATCTAATTTTAATTGAAATAGTGAGTTGTAAATTTAAAGGGGTTGTTTTACTATTTAAATAATGAATTTAACCATTTAACATCTAATGAGTTATTTAGAATTTATTTCTTTGGTTTAAATTAGATTAATTTCAATCAAATAGATGCAAATGAAGAACCAAATCAATAAGATGATAATTCTTTATAAAAGTAAGCAAATTGGGAGGCCTGAAGCAAGCATTGGTTATATAGCAAACAATCTCTTCATTCAAAGCTCATAGTATATAGCAATCTAATTCTTATAAAAATACATACACACAGTTAATGAAATTAGATATCTCGACAAAGTGTATTCCAGTGCTAATTAGATAACTTACATCAAGAAGAAAAATGGTATGTATATATCATCATCTCTTATGTATAATAATTAAAAATATGAAATAATAAAATGATATTAAAATCTTAGTTTTTCTAGAAAAATGATTTGAAATTTTTATTTTTTATATTTTAATTATAATTTTATGGTAATTAAAGATATATTCTTCTTTCATGTTATTTTATCAATATTATATCAATCTCTAACTCAATGGGTAAAAAGAAAAGAAAAAAAATGTAAAGATTATTATTTTACAGAAATAAATACCTCACGTGATGTTGATTCTTATTACTTTGGGATCAATGAAATGTGGATGGAGGGAATGTGGCGCACTTTATAGAAATCTTCTCCTTCTCTTCCATCTATCACTTTAATCTTTTATTCCAATGACGAAGGCAGTCCTATTAAATTTAATTCTTGGAGAGTAGTAACATACATCAATCCTTCTGGAAGCATCCTTAAACTATCAACGGACAACTCCAATTCTTGGAGGCATGGCAGTGCACCTTCTTCAATTTCCCACTCCTCCAACTTACTTAAGAAAATCATTCGAAGACAATCAAAGTTTAGGAAATCCATTTGCAGAGCACACCATTTTACTCCCAATATATGCATGTTTCAAATGGAGAATCCTCAAATGACATAGGTTTTCTAATACGGCCATTGGATCTTGGCTCAGCTCGCAATCAACCAAAGTTAATTTGACAATATTTGATGGAAGAAATTTCAAAACATGACCGTTCGGATGTGGCTTATCTTCTATCCGCCCGAATAATTTCAGTTTGGAGAGGTGATAATATTGAGAAAGGGGTTCTAAGTCTGGGTGTGAGCCATCAAAAATACTTAAGGACACTGATCTAAGGCGTTGCAATTTGGTTAGCAATATTAGGGTAGGCTTAACATAGTTTGCTCTGGTAAATACTATTCCTAAACTCTGAATATTAGTCCACCTAAGCACTGCATTATTTTCAACCGGCTTCACATCCACCACTATGAACTTCAAAGTTTCAATATTTTTTGAAGTGAACCCTTGCCGCCAACGAAATCCACATTCATCAGCTACTTTTATTAGAATATGCCTTAAACGTTCCAACTTAAACACACCATCTGGAATTGCACTTTCATAACCAGACTTGATGTATAAAGTGTACAAACTGTTCAACCTGCCAATAGATCGCGGCAAAATCATTTTTCTATTGTAGTATAACTTCAAGTATCTCAAATGTTGGAGATTACCAATTTCAGTCGACACATGCCACTTTTCGTAGTTGTCCGATTTTGCAAGAGTCAACACCCTTAAAAATTTGAAGCTTTTGTATTTTGAAATGCAAAATTCTGCCAATTTCACGTTCTGAGAAAACAACAAAGAACGTAATTTTGGATGCTCTCCCTTCAAAATAACTCTCCATTGACTAGGTTGAATAGAAATTCTTCGTAGCATAGGTTCTGCCAATGTCACTTCACGTTCATGCAGTGGTTGTTGAATAATTTCCAAGAACTTCTCCTCTCTTGCTTTCTTCAAGCACACGTCCCTCAAGAGATCATGCAATCGACATGTCTCCACATTTGTTCCTGTATAGTCTCGCCTGCTAACTTGAACCAAGCTCCTATCTATAAGCTCTTCTAGGAATTTTTCGCCTAAATCCTCCATCAAGAATTCTTCGTTTTCCGGAATGAAACCTTCAGCGATCCATAAACGAATGAGTTCTTTTTTCGGTATCTCCCAATCTTCTGGATAATGACTAAGATACAAAAAGCATGGTTTTAAAGGATAAGGCAAGTCATTGTAGCTTGAAACCAAAATTCGGTTCACTGCACCATATTGACGATCTTGGTGTGGGAGCTCATTTAAGTGTCCATGGATGTTTTTATGAACCATCTCCCATTGAGCCACTGACTGTTTTGTTGCCAGCAAGCAACCCAACACAACAATTGCTAAAGGCAAGCCTCCACATTTTTTCACCATCTCTTTTCCAAGCTTCACAAATTCTTCTGAGCAGCATTGAGAACCCATTTTGCTCCGTGGGAATGCTTTCTTACACAAAAGATTCCAACTTTCATCATCTGTAAGAAGTGAGAGCTCCACAGGAGTGCTCCAAGGATCGGCACGTGAAGCCACATTCCTGTTTCGTGTTGTGAACAATATTTTGCTTCCCTTTCTTCCTCTTGGAAAAGCAGGTTTAAGAATATCCCAATCCTCGCTTCTCCAAATATCATCGAGGACCACCAAATACCGCTTTTCTTTCAAAGCATCAAAAAGCGTTCTCCTCAGCTCAATCTCGTCCATTTTCTCAATTTTCTCTCTTTCATCGTTAGAAGGACAGAGAACTTTCTTCAAGACACTAAGCAAAACTTCTCTCGGCTTACATTGTTGAGAGATAGAAAACCAAGCCAAGAAATCAAAATGGCGTCTCACATCAACATGATTATATACTTTTCTGGCAAGAGTAGTCTTACCGAGGCCCCCATGCCGACTATGGAAACCACGGCGTGGGGTCTATCTTCTTCAGTCATCAACTTGGTAATGACATCTTTCGTGCTAACCTCCAAGCTAACAACGTCCTCTTCCTCGACATGTGAGTATGTCCTTCTTAACTGTCGCTGCACGTTGAAAACTGAGCTAGAACCTTCTCCATCACGGGATATCTCATAAGCTGGAAGATTCTTGGAAATGTTTTGGAGCTTGGTCTGGATTGCTTTGACCTGCACCCCGATTTTGTGCAAATGCCAAGGTTTGGTGCAAATGAAGGTGAATCTCTTGACGATTCCTTGAAAGCCTCCTTGACGTGCACGTTCAAGGATGAAGGAGTCGATAACATCTTCAGCATCGTAAGCAAGATCTCTGATTTCGGATACCCGATTACGGAGACGCGTGTCTTGTTCCGCCTTCCCATCAACGTCCTCCAAGAAACACTGCATTCGTTTTAGTTCAGTGTTTAGGCTCTCAACTTCTTCCTTGACATCTTTGAGGAAAACTGCTTCACGGATGAGTAATTCTGAAATTCTTTCAACAGCTAAGGACACAATAGCCTCTGCCATTTCTCTAGCTGATTAAAAAAAAAGTCTGAATTTCTTTCTTTTTTTTTTTTTTTTGTTTTTTGGATGTAAAACAGATTGATAATCAGCCTGTGTGTATTTTCTGATTCCTTTTTTTTGTTATTGTTCTATCAAAAGTAAATGATAATTAAAATTGAACAAGAAGAAAGCAAAAGCAGATTCTTCTTTCCTCTTTTAATTAAATTCTTTGCTTAAGAAAATGGGGATTCTTTTTCTAGCTTTCCCTACTCCTTGATTCCTTGCTTAGCAATGAAATACCCCCAAATGAATTCCCAAAGCTTTACTATTTCTGAAACTGAAGCAACCCTCATACCCCTTCGAATATCTTACAAACATGTGATATTATAATTATTAGAAATAACTATAAATTAAATTAAAAATAAAATTCCCATTTTTAAAATTTGTATTTCGTTAACCATTCGAATACTTTAATTTATCTGTATTTCCTTTCTTAGGCTCAAATGTTAATCTTCTTTTATATTCCCGAAAACTTTTAGTTTAAAAAACCGTGACGCTGAAAAAGGTTCCAAATCCAGATCTAATGGTTTCAACGTTATTAAGTATAGCATTAAAATTAGAAATAATTTTAGTTTTTCTAAATTCGAGTCTATAATTCATAGTAATTATGAATAATTAATAAAATTATGAATAACTAATAGATAGTTAATAGATAGGATAAATATTAAAACTATACATGAACTATGTGTTAATGTGTAATTATATGTAAAATTTTAATTTGATCTAATTCTTGTTAAGTATTAAAATAATTACTGATATAATATCATTTTTATTTATAAATTGCATACATAGATAATTATATTTATCTAATAAAAATAAATTAATAAATTTATTTTTTAAATGTATATAATTAAAATAAAATTAAAATTTCAAGTATACATTTGAACTACAATTAGAGTTTCGAGTGTGTAACTACATCAAATTAAAATTCATTAACAATTATATATTAAATCAAAATTTATGTATAATTTTAAAATTTATCCCTAATACATAATACGGTAATAATTTGCTGAATTCCAATGAATACAAAATTTCTTATCATTTGAGCACACTTAGCTCAAAGGTTAAAGCATCATGTATAAAATAAAATAAAAACACCTTAGATGCTAATATTAAATTATTTTAATTAATATTTTATTAATTAAAGTATTTAAAATAATTATTTTTATTTTTGGTAAATTTAAACATTTAAGACAAAAATGATGTAGTAATTAAACTAATCAAAATTCCATAGCATTGTTTAAATGTTTTCTTTTATTTTCTCAGCGAAAGTCCATTTTATTAAGCATAAAAAAACAATGTTCTAAAACTGTAATAGAAAACCGTAATGAAATCAGTGTCGTACATTGAAGCAAGTAATTTCGTACACCTTGATCCACCGGCAAATTCGGCAACATGTTCATTGACGAGGCACGAGAACGACATGTCAATTGCTCTTTAATTCACGAAAATCATTGGAACAGATGGAGATGTCTCGTGTGATGAGCTCCATATTATAGAACAAAGCTGAACTAACGGAAGAGGTTGAGTCTTTCCGGAAAGAAAATCAGCAGCTTCATCAGTTACTTTGAGCGCCTATTAAACAACATTATGTGTGAGGTTAGTGAATGCCTCTTCCAATCACCTCGCGGTAATTTTTGTCTCATTTTAGAGTAAAATTGCTTATAAATGTGAGGCTAAGATTTTTATTTTTATATTGAAAATTTGCGAGGTCATCAAACTTATTAATATTAAACCTTGATGCAGCAATCTTCGAATGAGTTAAATGCGAAAATCGAACTAGCTTTGATATCAGTTTATTAGGATTTAACCCCGGTGTATACAATGAACAAGTAAATAAAGTAGAAATTGAAAAGATTGAACACACAAATTTACGTGGAAAAACTCCTTAAAAGAGGATAAAAACTCATGGATAAAAAGAGATTTCATTATAATAAAAAGAGAGTGCAAAAGAGGGAGAATAAAAAAAAACCCAAAACCACAAAATAAAAACCTTTCAAACTCAAAGAATAGAATTATCTCGATCTTAATATTTCTATTGTCTAAAACCTAGAGTAACTAAGACTATTTATAGGCTGAAATTCATAGCATATATGACTAGAATATCATTAGGTTAATCAGAATTTAAGTGGGAAACTAAAACAGAATTTAACTGAGAAAAGAAAGCCGGAAAACTTAAGTGACATGTTGCCACATTGTGATGTGGCGTTTGGTTGTCGGGACGAAGAGGATTGCGTCGTTGGGATGAGGACTTTCTTCTTGTCATGACTTCAGCTCCTCATCAGGACAAAGAGCTTCTTCTTGTTTCAACATCACATACTGTTTTGGTCAAAATGCGAGACATATCTCCACATGTAACCTTATTTATGTTAATAATAATTAAAAAATATAAAATGAGTAATTCTCATACCATTTTTTTTTTGTGTTCTCCATGTTTGTTCTATGATCCATAGTCGAGATTGGTGGCTACTAGTCCCAAATGAAGTACTCCACTTGTAATGTACAGGTTTGTACGTGTGTTCCCTCCTTGAAATATCATCTATTAAATGATTAAAAGTTCCACAATAATTAATGTATGAATCTAATTTTTATACAATATTGAGTGGAGATAGGCGTTATAAGGTTTTAACTCATGTCAAACAGGTGATTTGGTAAGAAATTCAATCATTGGACCATATAAGCCAACGCATGTACGAATCTATTTTATATATTATTTAATAAAGACAATTGAAGAAAATATTGAATTGATCTCAAAACTAATATCATAAGCAAGAGAACTAAAGTTTCGAAATATAAGAAAAAAGAACATAGAGATATATAGAATTTAGAAAAAAGGAAAACATTGGATAACTAAAATGTGTACTCTCATCAAATTATTCATATAAACAATCACTTCATTCACCAATCCAATTCTTAAAAACACACACTTGATGGAGTTGAATATCCCGACGAAGTGCATTTCAATGCTAATTAGATTACCTACGTCAAGAAAAAAAATGGTATACACATATCATCATCTTTTATGTATATCAATTAAAAATATGACATGGAATTTATGAATTTTGGTTATTTTATTAATTTTATATCAATCTCTAACTATATGAGTGAAAGAAAAATAAAAAATATATTATTTTACAGAAAAAAAAAAAAAAAACCTCGCGTGATGTTGGCTCCAATTACTTGAGATCAGAAAATGTGGATAGAGGGAATGTGACACACTTTATAGAAATCCTCTCCTTCTCTTCCATCTATCACTTTAATTCTTTCTTTCAATGACGAACTTATATTTGTTAATATCATTTCTTGAAGAGTAGTAATAAACCTCAATCCTTCTGGAAGCATCCCTAAACTATCAACATCGGCCAACTCCAATCTTCGAAGGCATGGCATTGCACCCTTTTCTATTTCCCACTCCTCCAACTCTTCTAGACCAATCATTTGAAGAGAATCAAGTTGACGAAACCCATTGGCAGAGCACATCATTTTACTCCCGTTATATACTCCTTCCAAATAGAGAATCCTCAAATGACATAGCTTTTCCAATACACCCATTGGATCCTGGCTCATCCTACAACAAAACAGAGTTAATTTGACGATATTTGGTGGAAGAAATTTCAAAATATGACAGCTCGAATGTGGATCATCTTTTATCCCCCCAGCTAATCTCAGTTTGGAGAGGTGGTGGCACCAAGAAAGAGGTTCTAAGTCTAGATATGATAGGTTTGAATCGTCTAAAACCTCCAAAGACACTGACCCAAGGCGTTGCAATTTGGTTAGCAAGATTAGGATAGGCTTCACATATTCTGCTCTTGTAAATACTATTCCTAAACTCTGAATATTAGTCCACCTAAGCACCACATTATTTTCAATCGACTTCTCATCCACCATTATGTACTTCAAAGTTTCAATATTTTTTGAAGTGAACCCTAGCCGCAAACGAAATCCTCTTCCGAACAACGCAATCCTTTTTATTACAATATGCCTTAAACGTTCCAACTTGAACACAACATCTGGAATTACAATGTCAGTATGATACTTGATGTATAAAGTGTATAAACTCTTCAATCTGCCAATAGATTGCGGCAAAATCATTTCGTTCCAGCATTCTAACTTCAAGTATCTCAAATGTAGGAGATCACCGATTTCATTTGACACATGCCACTTTTCGACGTTCCTTTTTAAAAGAGTCAACACCCTTAAAAATTTGAAGCTTTTGCAATTTGAAATGCAAAATTCTACCAATTTCTCATTTTGAGGCAACAATAAAGAACGTAATTTTGGATGCTCTCCCTTCAAATGAACTTTCCCTTCGCTAGGATGAATAGAAATTATTCGTAGCATAGGTTCGACCAAAGTCACATCAAATTGAGCCGATGATTGTTGAATAATTTCCAATAACTTCTCCTCTTTTGCTTTCTTAATGCACAAGTCCCTCAAGAGATCATTCACTCGACATGTCTTAACATTTGTTCCTGTATAGCCTTGCCTGCTAACTTGAACCAAGCTCCTATCTATAAGCTGTTCTAGGAAGTGTTCGCCTACATCCTCCATCGAGATTTCTTTGCTTTCCAGTGATGGTGAAATGAAACCTTCAGCTATCCATAATCTTATAAGTTCGTTTTTTGATATCTCCCAATCTTTTGGATAATGACCAAGATACAGAAAGCATGGTTTTAAAGGATAAGGCAAATCATTGTAGCTTGAAACCAAAATTCTGTTCACTGCACCATTTTTATCTTGGTGTGGGAGCCCTTTTAAGTGTCCATGGATGTTTTCGTAAAACATCTCCCATTGAGCCAATGACTGTTTTGTTGCTAGCAAGCCTCCCAACACAACAATAGCTAAAGGCAGACCTCCACAATTTTTCACCATCTCTTTTCCAAGCTTCTCAAATTCTTCTGAGCAGCATTGAGAACCCATTTTGCTTCGTGGGAATGCTTTCCTACACAAAAGATTCCAGCTTTCATCATCAGTAAGAACTGAGAGCTCAATGGGAGTGTTGCAAGGATCGGCATCAAAAGCCACATTCCTATTGCGTGTTGTGAATAGTATTTTGCTTCCCATTCTTCCTCGTGGAAAAGCAAGTTTAAGAATATCCCAATCCTCGCTTCTCCAAATATCATCGAGGACTACCAAATACCGCTTTTCTTTCAAAGCATCAAAAAGCCTTTTCATCAGCTTACTCTCGTCCAGTTTCTCAATTAGCTCTCTTTCATCTTTAGAAGGGGAGAGAACTTTCATTAAGACACTAAGCAAAACTTCTCTCTGCTTACATTGTTGAGATATATAAACCCAAGCCAAGAAATCAAAATGGCGTCTCACATCAACATGATTATATACTTTTCTGGCAAGAGTAGTCTTACCAATGCCCCCCATGCCGACTATGGAAACGACGGCGTGGGCTCTATCTTCTTCAGTCATCAACTTGGTCATGACTTCCTTGGTGCTAACCTCCAAGCTAACAACGTCGTCTTCCTCGACATGCGAATATGTCCTTCTTAACCGTTGCTGCAACTTGAAAATTGAGCTAGAGTCTTCTCCATCACCGGGTATCTCATAAGCTGGAAGATTCTTGGAAATGTCTTGGAGCTTGGTCTGGATTGCTTTGACCTGCACCCTGATTTTGTGCAGATGATCAGGCTTAGTGAAAATGGAGGTGAATATCTTGACAATCCCATGAGAATCTCGTTGATGTGCTGCTTCTAGAATAAAAGAGTCGATGGCATCTTCAGCATCGCAAGAAAGATCACGGATTTGCGATACCAGATTATGGAGACGCTCGTCTTGTTCTGGCTTCCGGTCAACGTTTTCCAAGAAACACTGCATTCGCTTCAGTTCATACTTTAGGCTCTCAACTTGATCTTTCACATCTTTGAGGAAAACTGCTTCATGGATGAGTAGATCAGAAATTCTTTCAACAACTAAGGACACAATAGCCCCTGCCATTTCTCCTGCTGGTCGGCAAATAATTGTAGAATATTTGATGTATTAGTGGAGGAAGTATTTCTCTTTATCAGAAGTTTTGAAGAGCTGTTTTTGGGGGTGAGGTTGCTGATTATTTTTCGTTGGGACTTAAATTTTTAAAATAAAATAGCATATGTTCAAAGTGGACGGAAATAGGAAATTTGTAGGAGCTACCTGCAGTTTAACTAAGGGGAAAGTTTTTTTTTTTTTTTTGGGTTATTTATGAAATTCAGAATAATAACAAGAAATTCAAAATAGAAAGTTTAATAAATCCAACTTATAATTAAGTTTAAATTTTTTTATAAAAACAAATTATTGTTATAAAATAAATAATAAAGTCATAATTTTTTTTTTTTAAAAAATGTTTGGTGGACACAAAAAGTGATGGGTGACAAAATTCCAAAAAGCACAAGAGATTTTCCAAATTGGACGGCATGCAATAAATTTGTAGGAAAGTGACATTAAATAACTGCATTCATGTATTCTTTTATTTTATGGTTTTCCAAAATCAAATAAAGAAAACTTTGGGATACAAAATCAATAAAGTAAAATGGCATGTGAAGAAAAGTTATGATGAGTGACATTAGTAGGCCAACCCTCAATTTCATTTCTTCCTAATGACAACTACTTGAACACCCAACAGTCATTGCTCATAATTCATAGGATAAGATCAAAAGAAAATAATAATAATTATTTGGGTAAATTGCATTCAAGATTACTAAACTATTAATAAATTTATATTTTTGTCATTTTACTTTAAAAAATTACAAAATAGTCATTGAACTATTCAATGGTCTTTACTTGAATCATGGAACTATTCAAAAGTTTTTATTTAAGTTATTGGACTATTAAATTCTTTTTGTTAAAGTCTGAGGTTCAAGCGACAATTCAATGAATGGTATGATGGATCAATACTTATAGATGAATAGAAAAACATATATTAGATCAAGACAATCTAATGGTCTGTGTCGAAAAACAGAGAAGAAAGCTATTTGAATTTTGGTTCGTAGATACATGACGTTTAAATTTATTTCATGAAAAAAAAAAACCTAAACTATAGAAAAGCAGAGGCAGAAGAGTTTTTTATTAGTGCAGGGGATGCAAACAATGAAGACCATATAGCCCGATGACTTAAATAAAACTTTCGAATAGTTTAGTGACAATTTTATAACTTTTTAAAATTAATTGACTAAAACGTTAACTTACTCATAGTTTAGTGAATTTAGATGTAATTTACTTCAATTATTTATTATTATTTTTACCGTGTTATTTAAACCTAATACACTTATTTAGATATAAACAAATTACCATATCTTAATGAAGGAATGCGACATATTTTATAGAAATCCTCTCCTTCTCTTTCATTTATCTCTTGAATTCTTTCTACCAGTGATTTTCTCATTAATTTTAATTTCAATTTTTAAAGAGCAGTAATGTATCTCAACCTTTCTTGAATTATCTGCAAATGAAACTCAAATATAAACTTAGAAACGTGGCATTGCACCTTCTTCTATCTTTCACTCCTCTAACTCTTTTAGATTGCATATACGAAGAAAATCAAATTGAGGAAATTCATTGGCAAAACAAGTCATTTTAGTCCGCTTCATCCTGTAAGCTAAGAATACTCAAACAAGGTAGCTTTTCTAATGTAATTATCGCTTAATTAGATATTAAAATCATAATTTAAATTTGTCATTATTATAAAAATAACTTTATTTTATTTAAAAATGTGCTAATTTTATTTATATAAAATAAATTTATTAGTTGAATAGAATTCTAATAATTCTAATTATCACTTAATTAGTATTAAAATTATATATACCAATTAAAATTTAACTTTAGCTTTACAAAAAACATTCCGTAATTAGGTATATTTAATCAAGTAGCATTAAAGAAAATACATTTGTAAAAATTGGAGATTGTTAGTAATAATAACTTAAAATTATATTAAAAAGAATGGATCATTAAAGTAATGATTCTTTGAAAAGAAAATATCGAATCATATTCAAACAATAATAACATCGAAGAAAGGTAGAATATTATTTTTTTTGATGATAAGATAATAAAATGTCATGATTTTTTTAAAAATTTAATTATTTATACTAAACAATCTTAAATTTATTTTTTATTTATCCATTATTTTTTTGTTACAGATAAAAAATGTTTAATTAATTTCAACCATTATTTTTTACCTAAGATTTCAAACTGATCGGCAAGTATTAGTGGAGGAATAGTTTTTGTATTAGTGGGGAATATATTATGCATTAGTGGAGGAATATTAATAGTTTATTTATTAGTGGGGAAATATTGGAGTAGGGGGCTAGGCTAAGGCTACAAAAATTCGTCTGCTTTCTTAAAGCTTGGTCCAAGTTGGACCCAAAATTTTAAAAATAATTTATAGGATAATCGCTTTGAAAATTAGCGTAATAATAAATTTAATTCTTAATATTTATTTATTATGTTAATTCAGTTTTAATTTTAAAAAATAAATTTTTATTAATTTTTTTGTAGTTTTACTTTTATTTGTGATATTGGGGTTAAGTTTAAAATAATGATATAAGATTAAAATTATTACATAAGATTTTTGGGCATTTCTATTTTTTATATTTTTAATCAAATTTAGCTAATAAATTTATTTTTTTATGTGGAAGGGTCACAAAAAACAAAACTATATAAGAGATCAAACTACACAATGTGTAAATATTGTAGGATTGATTTTTTAGAATCAAGTCTAAATTGATGCAATGTATATATTTTGAGGGTTAAATGTGCTATTATGTCAATTTTAAATGTTGTTGTCATTAGCCAATTTGTGCTCAGAAAAGGCAAAATTGAACAGTTGAGCAACAAACTTGTAACTTTTTATAGTTGGATCAACAAAAAAGAAATTTACTAATAGTTGGATGATCATTTTGTAACTTTTCATAGTTAGACAATCAAAAAAGAAATTTAATAATAATTGAGTGACTACTAGTACTATTTACCTTAATTTACTAATAATTAGGTATCTTTTATATTTAATTGAAAAAATATTTTTTATTTAATGAACACTAATCCAAATTAGGTAAAAGGAAAGCAATGTTCAATTAACATTGAACTTTAGTAGTTAACACATAACGCCATTAACATAAAAATAGTGGGCGGGCCGAAATTGATTAATCACCTGCCATAGATATGCAAAGGATCCAATTTTAAACTGCAAGATGATAACACCTTTATGATGAAATTGGGCTATAATATTGTAGCCAATTCTAAGGCCCCTTTGGTCAAGGTTCTAAGGAACAAATATGGAATATCTAGTGGTTTACTAAAATCTTTATCGTGGAGTAGATGTTCTTTTTTAATGGATAGCTCTCACTAAAGCTTGGCCATTTATTTCAGAAATTTGATCTGGTCGGTAGGAAATAGCACAAGTATTAGATGTTGGCGTAATCCATGGGTTTCAAGAATGGGGTTGTTGGCTAAGACTGTTCCTGGTCGTTCCTCACTAGATATGGAATGTCATCTAAGGGACATGGTAAATGAGAATGGCGAATAGAACCTTGACATTTTCCAATTATGGCTCATTGAGGAGGTGATTTGAAAGATTGTTGGGATTCCCCCGCCGCATACGACTGTAGGGGTTGATAAAATCATTTGGGGAGGTACCTGATCAGGTTGCTTTTCCTTTAAAAATGCTTATGAGAAGCTTCGAGAAGGGTCGCGGAATCTGAAAGAGCTAATGTGGTGCATTTCGTGGAAGCTCCAAGGACCCTAAGGGGTTCAACTCTTTCTTTGGCTTGCTTTTAACCAACATCTGCTTACCAAGTTTGAATTAGCTCAGAGGGGAATAGGTTATAATCCAGTATGTGGGGTTTGTGGCCAGGATTCTGAGGATGTACTTCATGCTATTAGAGATTGCAAGGCTGCGAGGAATGTTTGGGACCACTTAATTCCGATGGAATAGTTTCCTAGATTTTACGTAGGAAATCTACATGAGTGGCTTGTTCTAAATTTGCAAAATCAGCATAATTGGTGTTTGGGAAATGTTGACTGGCAATGTCTATTTGGGATCATCGTTTGGCGCTTGTGGATTTTTTAATTTTTCAAGGTACTTTATAAAACGATAGTAAAACTATCAAGGTGCCGCATAGCTGGGCAAAGCAATACGTTTCTACTAAAAGGGGCAAAACAAATTACTCACAAGGTAAGTTCCTGTCTCTATTTTTAAATAATAACTATGTCCTTTTGAGTACAGATGGTTCCATTCTTGAGGAAGCTAGATTCACGGCAGTAGGGAGAATAATATGTGATCGAGGCGGAATTTGGATTGTTGGATACAATAAATATTTGGGGAACTGTTCTGTTTTTTACGCTGAGTAGTGGGGTATTATTGAAGGTCTGTCTTTGATTGTGAAGCGAGGATATGATAGTGTAGTGATTCAATCTAACTGTTTTGAAGCGGTTATAGCTATTTAGAAGGGATCTACTAAAGGGTCCAACTCTGCTTTGGTTCGAAGAATTCATCAAATACTATCGCAGTTTAAACAATAGGACATTAGACACATTTTTAGAGAGGAAAATCAGGAAGCTGACCATTTGATCAAATTGGTCCAACATAGAGATTATGGGTTATGTCTGTTTGAGACCTCTCCGTTAGAGGGGATGGTCTAGTTTTTGTAATTTGTTTTTAATTCTACTCTTTCACCCAAAAAAATTTGTATGAAAAAAAGGTTAAATATAAAATTATTACTCAAACTTATCCACTTCTCCCAAATTGATACTTATGGTTTCTTTTGTCTCAGATTAGTACGTGAGACTAATAGCATTAATTTTTTGCTGATGTGGTAGCGCTAGCCAATCGCACGCTGCCATGTGGCATCTTATTATGCCTTCTTTTCTTTTCTTTTTTATTTTCCCTCACATTCCCCTTTTTCTTTTATATTCTTATCTTCCTTTTTTCTTTTTATGGGCATGGTTCTACAATCTTTCTTATTTCTTTCTTCCTCCGTCAAAAATTTCCTCTCGCTTACTCGAAACCAAATTACCCTATGCCCCATCTCCATCTGATCTCTAAGAAAACGAAATCAGTGACGACTTGAAACCTGATGTAAAAAAGAGCCACAACCAGAAGAAGCACGAGGCTCGTCGCACCGTCCATTGAGGCATAGACCTCACTTCCTTCTCAACCCCTCAAATCAAATGTATCCCTAGGTGCAATGCAACCTACAAACATATATTTATTAAAAAATATTTTTAAACATTACAAATCAAATGGTATAATACTAAAAGCTAACATATTTGTTTATTTTAATTTCTTTTGCGACGTGGATGTTTAGAGCGTCTTCTATCGAACAATATGTTTTCAATGTTTTAATGATAGTTAAGGTACTTAAGGAAGTGCAAGTTTTATAATTCTAAAACTTCTTAGTAGTTTGTTGGAAAATATGTTGTTGTAGACAAGGTGTTTGTGTATTGGTTGTAGAGACTAGGGCTTGATGTTCAAGATGAAAAGGGAAGGCAGTTCAATTATATTCCCTTGCTATTTGTGTTTTTTTTTACACGCAACAATCACACATTTCAAATCAAATGGTATAATACTAAAAGCTAACATCTTTGTTTATTTTAAGTTCTTGTGCGACATAGATGTTTAGACCGTCTTCCATCGAACAATATGTTTTCGATGCTTTAATGATTGTTAAGGTACTTAAGGAAGTGCAAGTTTTATAATTCTAAAACTTCTTAGTAGTTTGTTGGAAAATATGTTATTGTAGACAAGGTGTTTGTGTTTTGGTTGTAGAAACTAGGGCTTGATGTTCAAGATGAAAAGCGAAGGCAGTTCAATTATATTCTCTTGCTATTTGGGTTTTTTTTTCTTACACGCAACAATCATAAGAGTTTGTTAACATTACAAATAGATGGTTTGATAGGTTGATCGGGAAGGATATTGAAATTACTAATGAAGTATTTGTGCCTTTCTCCACACCCTTAACCTAAGCCCCATTACATCCTCTTAAAGACCTTTTGATTTGTATATCATATCATTTTATAGTAGTGGAGATTTGATTTTCATGCAAGCATATGGTAATGACCTTTCGTGTTTGACTTTTGAGTGCTTATCATTGAACCTTAAACACTTTGAGTGATTTGAGTGAATCTTTAGTGAGGTTGTCGACTCTTGTTGATTTTGAATTAAAGGTAATTACTAAGATAAGGGGAAATACCTATGTTTTTGTGCTTTAAAAATTTTCAACTTGGATTGTTTGGACCTTTAGTGCCCTTTTAGTTGAATCGCCAATGCATGATTATTTGTGAATTATTTTGAGACATTATTGATGAAAATTATAAATTGAGAAATATTAATTTTAATGAGAGTTGAGGATTTTGCTTGAGGACAAGCAAACGCCTAAGTGTGGTGATATTTGATAAGCTATAAAAGCAACATATTTTAATCACATTCTTAATGCGTTTTTGGATGAGTAATTATGCAAATTAGTGAATTTGACGCTCTTAATCCTTTAAATTCATGATTTTATACTTAGGAAAGCATTTGGGAGAGAAATGAGCAAAAAACAAGACAAAATCAGACAAAAAGAGCTATTTTCATGATCTATACGGGCTGGCCACACGCCCATGTACCAACTCGTGTCGATTTCGCACCTTACTTTCTTAATACGTAGAAATCCTAATTTTTAGGTTTTCTGAGCATTCTAAAGTTTATAAATACCCATTAGAAGAAGACATAAAGAGGCCATTACAGAAGATCGAAGAAAACACTCGAAGAACGCCATCGGAATCAACTCGGAAACTGATCTATATCAAGATCGAAGATCTCCCTTTAATTTTTTTTGAAGTTTTATTGAGTTGCTTTATGTTTTGTGGTTATTCTGACTTTGAGATGTTTCTATTATTTGATTACCTAGATACCTAGGGAAGATGAAACCTATGATGAATCTTATTATTTGATTTATGATTTACATGATAAATACTTGATTCTTGTTCTCAATTATTTGTTCTAATTTCTTGTTTTAATATTTTTGAGATATTAATTCATGTTTAATGTGCTTATTCTAGTGGAGCAAAAGTCTATGTTTAAGAGTAGATCTAGCATAATTGAGTGGAGTTGCATGCAATCCTAGAAATAAGATGACATAAATCTACCAGATTAGAGTCAAATCTTATAAGAAAATCTATAGATCGAGTTAATGCAACGATAAGGGTTTTAATTAGAAAGAGATTTCAATTAATCAACCTAGAGTCAGTTGTTCTTACTCTCGAAAGAGATATTAGCATAATTTAGGGATTTCTACGGATCAAGTCACAAGTGAATAAATCATTTAATTCAGATTCATAATAATGGGTGAAGTCTAGGTAGATTATTTCCTGGGTATTGTCTATCTCATTGGTTAATATTCGATTATTTCTTTGATTCATTCTCTGTTGTGTTCTTAGTTAAATTAGTTTAGTAATTTTAGATAAAAACACAATCACTCCAATTTGTCAGCAAAATAATAAGATATCAGCAATTACTAGTATTTTTAGTCCTCGTGGATACAAGATTCCCTACTCACCATAGATATACTATTGTTCGATAGCTACGCTTGCCTTTGTGGTATTTATAGTTAGTTTAGTGACCATCAACACCCGATTATCTTTTGCGAATTGAGCTACAAAAATCAAGTTTTTGCATACATTCGGAACATGTAAAACACGGTTAAAGTACAAAAGTCTATTACTAGTGGTAATCGAGAGGTCCCTACATGAGTGATAGGGATAGGAGTCCCATTGCCCATCAAGAGTTGACTCGTACCTGTATACTCAATATGATGACTAAGTGAAGAGAGATCTTTGGTAACAAGATTTGTGGCTCTGAAGTCGGGGTACCACATCTGGTCATCACAGCTGGTTTAAGATCTCGATGGTTGACCACTACCTCCTTGAAAGCTAAGAAATTTATTGCAACAGTGATGCACCCCATAGTTAGATGTGGTCTGTCTTGGATCGAAAAGATGATAATGATTTACTATCATCGACCTATCGTCATTAGAGATACCTGCAAAATTCTCATCAAATCGGTAATAACACTTTTGAACAACATGTCCAACTTTACCACATAACTGGAATTGGGGTCGATTATGTGAAAACCAGCCCCCACGTCCTCTACCACGATGGAAACCTTTACTTTGTTGAAAACCACCTCTATACGATTGTTTACTCCGTTAATAATCTTTGTCAGACCCTTTTTTTTCCTGATCACCACCTTTATAAACTTGTTTTCTAGCCAAGTTTGCCTATATTGGAACACTAGTCAAGAACTCAAGTTGTCTTTCTTCGTAATCAAAAAGTAGTTTTGTCAAAAGATCAAGGGACACACAAGTAGCTGAAGCTACTACCCGCATAGACTCATATTCGACCGAAAGGCCCGTAAGAACTATACTAACCTATTCTTGTTCAGAAATTGAACTCCCTGCCACAATCAACATATCACTCATCGACTTGATCTTGGACAAATATTCTTTAACGGCCCTTCTTCTGAGAATACAACGCATGTCGCATACTAGAGAGTTTAATAGTAGATTTAGTTGCAAACTTCTTTTCAATGGCTACCCATACATCATAGCTGGTACGAGCACTAGTAAGATAGATCAGGACCTCATCACCAACAGTCTTCAATAGAAAGTTGAATTTACTACATAGAGTTCCTTGAATTTACTACATTTTGATTTGCGTAGCCCTATTAAAACAAGTCTTCAATAGAAAGGTGAGTCGCTACTTTCTTCTTATTGTTTATAGGAAGAACAAATTATGTGAATTCAACTTTCTCAAACGCACAAACTTTTGTGAATTTAGATTGGGGGGTGTTAGTTCATAAAATGATTGATTACCTTTGGTAATATTGTTACCGGACAATTTGTACATTATTAAACATGTTACAATACCATGTTTGGTTCAAGGTAGAAGTTGAAATAATTATAGACTCGGACATTTAATTATCTATTTGCTCTTAGTAAATAGTAAATAATTAATAAATATATAATACTTTATCATGTTTTTATTAAAAAATTTATGGAATGATTAATATCATTGATTAAACGGTTAAAAGTTACACAATAATTAATGTACGACTCTTTTTATACAATATTGGGGTGAGAATGGGCATCATATAGTTTAAACTCGTGTCAAACAAGTATCTAATAAAAATTTAATCATCGTTCTATATAAATCAAGAGAATATAAATCTGTTGTATACATTATTAAATGAAAAAAGGTATTAATAATAAGTAATTTTATTATAAGAAATCTTAAATATTTTTCTTATATCATATAAAAGTATATATGTTTTCATTCACATTGTATCATCTAATTTTTTAATTTAAATAGAGAAGGCAGAAGCAGTGCTAAAAGACAATTGAAGAAAATATTGAATTGATCTCAATACTAATATTGTAAACAAGAGCACTAAAGTCTCGAAATATAAGAAAAAAAACATAGAAATATATTGAATTTAGAAAAAAAACCAATGGATAATTAATCATTCTTCATCAATGAAAATCTATATTCTAATCAAATTAATAATAAACAATCACTTCATTCATATTATATAGCAATCCAATTTTAAAACACACACTCGATGGAGTTCGGCCATACCTGCATCAAGAAGAAAATAGTATATACATATTATCATCTCTTATGTATACTAATTAAAAATATGAAATAAAAATTATGAATTAATAAAATGATATTAAAATTTAGCTTTTCTAGAAAAATATTTGAAATCTTTATTTTTATATTTTAATAATAATTTTATGTTAATTTTATGAAATAATATTTTTATATTTTAATAATAAAATGGTATCTTTTCTGTTATTTTACTAATTTTATATCAATCTCTAATTATATGGGTGAAAGAAAAATAAAAAGAATGGAGAGATTATTATTTTACAGAAATAAATACCTCACGGGCAAAGGCGTGTAAATACTTGGATGGAGGGAATATGGCGCACTTTATAGAAATCTTCTCCTTTTCTTCCATCTATCCCTTTAATCCTATTTTTAAATGATGAATCCACTCCTACTATTAACAGTTCTTGAAGAGTAGTAATATACCTCAATCCTTCTAGAAGCATCCCTAAACTTTCAATATTGGCCAACTCTAATCTTCGAAGGGTATGGTATTGTGACTTTTTCTATTTCTCACTCCTTCAATTTAAATAGACGATGCATTTTAAGAAAATTAAGTTGAGGAAACCCATTGACAGACCAAATCATTTTTCTCCCCAAATATTGTAAATTAAGAATTCTCAAACATGACAGCTTTCCCAACACACCCATCGGATCATTAGTCATATGAGAGAACTGCAAAGTAAACTTGACAATACTTGGTGAAAGAAATTTCAAAGCATGATGGCTCTGATGTGGATATTCCTTTATGGGCCCTCTTAACTTCAATTTGGAGAGGCGATGACACTGTAAAAGAGGTTCCAAGTCTAGATATGTAAATGAGCTTGATTGTCTATAGAAAATTTTACACAAAGTCATGGACAATGACTTAAGACAATCCAATTTGATCGCCAATAGTAAGATAGGCTTAACATCTTTTGATTTCTTAAATATTATTCCTAAACACTGAATATGAGTCAACCTAAGCACCTCATTATTTTCAATCAACTTCTTGTCCACCCACATGTACTTCAAAGTTTCAATATTTTTTGAAGAAAAGTTTCGCGACCAATGAAAATATCTTTCGATCTCAGGATACTCATCCCCTTTCGTTACAAATTGCCTTAAGCGTTCCAACTGGAATACAACATTTGGAACTACAAAGTGAAAAAGGCATCGGAGGTACAAAGTGTGTAAATTCTTCAACTTTCCAATAGCCCTTGGCAAGATTATTTTCATTATGCATCTTAACCTCAAATACCTCAAATGATGGAGATTACCAATTTCACTTGACACATGCCACTCCTCAGCCCATCTAGTAAGTTTCAACACTCTTAAAAGTTTAAAGTTATTGAAATTTGAAATATGGACATTTATCAATACCTTTTCTTGATTCATCAGCAACAAAGAACGTAATTTTGGATGCTTTCCTTTTAAATGGAAGCCCCTTTCGCCAGGATGTATAGCAATTCTTCGTGGCATAGATGCTACCAAGGTCACATCAAGAGAATTTTCAGATTTTTGAATAAATTTTAAGAAATTCTCCTCTTTTGCTTTCTCCATGCACAAGTCTCTGAAGAGATCATGTATTCGACATGTTTTCACTTTTGTCCCTGTAAAGTCTCGCCTCCAAACTTGAACCAAACTTCTATCTATAAGCTCTTCTAGGAATTGTTCGCCTACATCCTCCATCAAGATTTCTTCGCTTTCCAATAATGGTGAAATGAAACCTTCAGCGATCCACTATTGAATGAGTTCTTTTTTGATATTTCCCAATCTTCTGGATAATGAGCAAGATACAGAAAGCATGGTTTTAAATGATAAGGCAAATCATTGTAGCTTAAAACCAAAATCCTGTTCACCGCACCATATTGATGATCATGTTGTTGGAGCCCTTTTAAGTGTCCATGGAAAAGGTTTTTGTGAACCGTCTCCCATTGATCCACTGATTGTTTTCTTGCTAGCAAGCTTCCCAAGACAACAATTGCTAAAGGTAGACCTCCACATTTTTTCACCATCTCTCTTCCGAATTTCTCAAATTCTTGTGAGCAGCATTGAGAACCCATTTTGCTCCGTGGGAATGCTTTCCTACACAAAAGATTCCAACTTTCATCATCTACAAGAAATGAGAGCTCCATGGGAGTGTTGCAAGGATCGGCGTATAAAGCCACATTCCTGTTGCGTGTTGTGAACAATATTTTGCTTCCCTTTCCTCCTCGTGGAAAAGCGGGTTTAAGACTATCCCAATCATCGCTTCCCCAAATATCATCGAGGACAATCAAATACCGCTTTTCTTTCAAAGCGTCAAAAAGCCTTTTCATCAGCTCACTCTCTTCCAGTTTCTCAAATAGCTCTCTTTCATCTTTAGAAGGAGAGAGAATTTTCATCAAGACAGTAAGCAAAACTTCTCTCGGCTTACATTGTTGAGATATATAAACCCAAGCCATGTAATCAAAATGGCGTCTCACATCAACATGATTATATACTTTTCTGGCAAGAGTAGTCTTACCAATGCCCCCCATGCCGACTGTCGAAACGACGGCATGGAGTCTATCTTCTTCAGTCATCAACTTGGTCATGACATCCTTCGTGCTAACCTCCAAGCTAACAACGTCCTCTTCCTCGACATGTGAGTATGTCCTTCTTAACCGTTGCTGCAAAAGTGAGCTAGAGCCTTCTCCATCACGGGATATCTCATAAGCTGGAAGATTCTTGGAAATGTTTTGTTGCTTGGTCTGGATTGCTCTGACCTGCACCCCTATTTTGTGCAGATGCGAAGGTTTGGTGCAAATGGAGGTGAATCTCTTGACGATTCCTTGAAAGCCTCCTTGATGTGCACGTTCAAGGATGAAGGAGTCGATAGCATCTTCAGCATCGTAAGCAAGATCTCTGATTTCCGACACCCGATTCTGGAAACGCGCATCTTGTTCAAGCTTGCGATCCGCGTCCTTCAAGAAACACTGCATTCGCTTAAGTTCAGCGTTTAGGCTCTCAACTTGATCTTTCACATCTTTGAGGAAAACAGCTTCATGGATGAGTAAATCAGAAATTCTTTCAACAGCTAAGGACACAATAGCCTCTGCCATTTCTCCTGCTTGTTCAGAACAGATTCCACCAAACAGATCGGCAAGTATTAGTAGAATATTTTATGTACAAGTTTAGAAGTATTTCTCTTTATCAGAAGTTTTGAAGAGCTGTTTTCGGGAATAACATATATTAGTGGAGAAACACGTGCTTAGTGAAATAGGAAATTTGGGGAAAGATTTTTGTTATTAATAAAATTAAGAATAATAACAAGAAATTAAAAACAGAAAGTTCAATAAATCCAACTTATAATCAGGATTAAAAAATGTTATAAACAAATTATAGTTATGAAATAAATAATAAGGACAGTAATTAATAATAATAATAATAGAAGAGTAAAAGCAAATAAGGAATGAGAGCAAAAGAAAATTTATATTTATAGAGATTAAAATATATAATAAATCAAATTTATTTTCATATCATTCATAGCAATTATAAAATAACTTATTCCAAATAATAATAATAATAAAACTCGCTTTTATTTTTTTCTTTTTGTAAGAAAGAAAACGTTAGGTGTACACAAAATTCCAAAAGCGCAAGAGATTTTCCACATTGAAACCAAAAGCTGTTTCCAATTTCCACATTGGATGCCATACAAAATCGATAAAGTAAAATGGCATGTGAAGAAAAGGTTAGCTAAAGTTATGATCACTCAAACAAAACTTTACGGAATAATTAATATTATTGATTAAACGGTTAAAAGTTTCAAAATAAAAAATAATTAATATATAATTCTTTATATATAATATTAAGTGAGAGAAGACGTCATATAATTTAAATTCGTGTCAATAAAATACTTGATAAGAAATTTTACTATGGAAGAAATTTCACGATATTTGGTGGTTTCTAAAACGTGATGGCTTGGATGTGGACTATCATCTATCCCCATTAATCCCAAGAGAGATGATGACATTGAGAGAGGGATTCTAAGTCTAGATATGATAGGTGTGGAAGGTGTAAAAACTCCAAGGGCAATGACTCAAGGGGTTGCAATTTGGATAGCAAGATGAGGATAGGCTTCACATATTTTATTCTTGTAAATATATTCCTAAACTTTGAATATTAGTCAACCTAAGCACCACGTTACCACCACTATGTACTTCAAAGTTTCAATACTTTTTGAAATAAACCCTGGCCACAAAGGAATTCCTCTTCCGATCCACTTAGTCGCTTTTATTACAACATGCTTTAAATTTTCTAACTTAAACACAACATTTGGATTTACGATGTGAAAATTAAATTTGATGTATAAAGTGTACAAACTCTTCAACTTGCCAATAGATGACAGCAAAATCATTTTATTCTGACATTCTAACTTCAAGTATCTCAAATATAGGAGATTACCGATTTCAACTAACACATGCCACTTTTTGAAACACCCTTAAAAATTTGAAGCTTTTGCATTGCGAAATACACAAATCTTGCAATGTTTCATTTTGAGGCAACAACAAATAACGTAATTTTGGATGCTCTCCCTTCAAATGAACTTTCCTTTCACTAGGATGAATAGAAATTCTTCGTAGCATAGGTTCTGCCAATGTCACATCCAATTCTGACTGTTGTTGAATAATTTCCAAGAACTTCTCTTTTGCTTTCTTCGTACACAAGCCCCTCAACAGATCATGCACTCGACATGTCTTAACATTTGTTCCTGTATAGCTTTGCCTGATAACTTGAACCAAGCTCCTATCTATAAGCTCTTCTAGAAATTGTTAGCCTACATCCTCCATCAAGATTTCTTTGCTTTCCAATGATGGTGAAATGAAACCTTCAGCTATCCACAATCGAATGAGTTCATTTTTTGATATCTCCCAATCTTCTGGATAATGACCAAGATACAAAACGCATGGTTTTAAATGATAAGGCAAGTCATTGTAGCTTGAAACTAAAATTCTGTTCACTGGACCATATTGATGATCTTGGTGTGGGAGCCCTTTTAAGTGTCAGTGAATATTTTTATCACACCCCTAACCAAAAATCACACAATTAGCTTTGTAAATATTTTTAATAAATATTACGAATCTGATTTATGGAAATAGAATCTCGAAAATACATTTTTCGACACCTATGACTATTAGGTCGTTACAATTTTTGTAAACCATCTCCCATTGAACCAATGACTGTTTTGTTGCTAGCAAGCTTCCAACATAACAATTGCTAAAGGCAGACCTCCAAATTTTTTCACCGTCTCTTTTCCAAGCTTCTCAAATTCTTGTGAGCAGCATTAAGAACCCATTTTGCTCCGTGGGAATGCTTTCCTACACAAAAGGTTCCAACTTTCATCATCTGTAAAGTGAGAGCTCCATGGGAGCGTTGCAAGGATCGGCATGTAAAGCTACATTCCTATTGCGTGTTGTGAACAATATTTTGCTTCCCTTTCGGCTTTCTTCCTCGTGGAAAACCAGGTTTAAGAATATCCGAATCCTCTCTTCTCCAGAATATCTCAATCCAGGTTTAAGAATACAAATTATTAGATATTTAATTATCGGTTTGTTCTTAGTAAATAGTAAATGAGTAAAATATGTTTAATATTTCATGATAATTTTGATTTAAAAAACTTTATGAAATGATTAATATCATTAATTAAACGGTTAAAAGTTTCAAAATGATTAATTTATGACTCTTTTTATATATAATATTCGGTGGGGATGGATGTCATATAATTTGAACTCGTATCAAACGGGTACTTAATAAAAATAAAATATATAGAATCTAAAAAAACATTGCATAATTAATCATTCTTCATTAATGAAAATCTATACTCTAATCAAGTTATTGATAAACATCACTTTATTCAAGTTCATATTATTTAGCAATCCAATTTAAAAACACACACTTGATGGGGTTGAATATCTCAATGAAGTGTAATTACCTGCATCAACAAGAAAATGGTATAAACATATCATCATCTCTTATGTATACTAATTAAAAATATGAATTGAAAATTATGGTAAATGATATTAAAATTTTAGTTTTTCTAGAAAAATATTCAAAATCCTTATTTTTTATATTTTAATAAGAATTTTATGTTAATTAAAGATGTATATTTTGTTTTCTGTTGTTTTACTAAATTTATATCAATATCTAACTATATGGGTGAAAGAAAAAAAGAATGAAAAGATTATTATTTTACATAAATAAATACCTCAAATGATGTTGAATCCAGTAACTTTACAAAGTCGATGGAGGGAATGTGGCGCACTTTATAAAAATCCTCTCCTTCTCTTTCATCTATCACTTTAATCCTTTCTTCTAATGATGAACTCAATCCTACTAATGACATTTCTTGGAGAGTAGTAATATACCTTAATCCTTCTGGAAACATGCCTAAACTAACGTTAACTAATTCCAATCTTCGAAGACATGGCATTGCGCCTTCTTCTATTTCCCACTCTTCCAACTTTATTAGATTCCCTATCTGAAGAAAATCAAGTTGAGGAAACCCATTCGCAGAGCAAATCATTTTTCTCCCATTATATGCTTTAGACAAATAGAAAATCCTTAAATGACATAGCTTTTCCAATACGCCCATTGGATCCTGACTCATATTACAGGAATCCAAAGTTAGTTTGACGATATTTGGTGGAAGAAATTCCAAAACACGATGGCTCGAATTTGGAACTCCTTCTATCGCCCCCGTTAATCTCAGTTTGGAGAGGTGATGACACTGAGAAAGGGGTTCTAAGTCTAGATATGATAAGATTGAATTGTCTAAAATATCAAAGGACAATGACCGAAGGCGTTGCAATTTGGTTAGCAAGATTAGGATAGGCTTCACATATTCTGATCTTGTAAATACTAATCCTAGACTCTGAATATTAGTCAACCTAAGCACCACATTATTTTCAATCAGCCTCTCATCCACCTCTATGTACTTCAAAGTTTCAATATTTTTTGAAGTGAACCCTAGCCGCCAACGAAATCCTCTTTCGCACCACCTAGTCCTTTTTAATATAATATGCCTTAAACGCTCTAACTTGAACACAACATATGGAATTACAATGTGAGTTTCATACTTGATGTATAAAGTGTATAAACTCTTCAACCTGCCAATAGATTGCGGCAAAATCATTTCTCCATAGCATCCTAACTTCAAGTATCTCAAATGTTGGAGATTACCAATTTCAACTGACACATGCCACTTTATGACATTCCTTCTTAGAAGAGTCAACACCCTTAAAAATTTGAAAATTTTGCATTTTGAAATGAAGAATTCTATCAATTTAACGTCTTGAGGCAACAACAAAGAACGTAATTTTGGGTGCTTTCCCTTCAAATGAACTTTCCTTTCACTAGGATGAATAGAAATTCTTCGTAGCAAAGGTTTTGCCAGTGTCACATCAAATTCAGCCGATGATTGTTGAATAATTTCCAAGAACTTCTCCTCTTTTGCTTTCTTCGTGCACAAGTCCCTCAAGAGATCATGTATTCGACATGTTTTCACTTTTGTCCCTGTATAGTCTCGCCTCCAAACTTGAACCAAGCTCCTATTTATAAGCTCTTCTAGGAATTGTTCGCCTACATCCTCCATCAAGATTTCCTTGCTTTCTAATGATGGTGAAATGAATCCTTCACCGATCCATAGTTGAATGAGTTCACTTTTCGATATCTCCCAATCTTCCGGATAATGACCGAGATACAGAAAGCATGGTTCTAAATGATAAGGCAAATCATTGTAGCTTAAAACCAAAATCTTGTTCACTGCACCATATTGATGATCTTGGTGTGGGAGCCCTTTTAGGTGTCCATGGATGTTTTTGTGAACCATCTCCCATTGAGCCAAGGACTGTTTTGTTGCTAGCAAGCCTCCCAACACAACAATTGCTAAAGGCAGACCTCCACATTTTTTCACCATCTCCTTTCCAAGCTTCTCAAATTCTTCTGAGCAGCATTGAGAACCCATTTTGCTCCGTGGGAATGCTTTCCTACACAAAAGATTCCAACTTTCATCATTTGTAAGAAGTGAGAGCTCCATGGGAGTGTTGCAAGGATCGGCATTTAAAGCCACATTCCTGTTGCGTGTTGTGAACAATATTTTGCTTCCCTTTCTGCCTCGTGGAAAAGCAGGTTTAAGAATTTCCCAATCCTCGCTTCGCCAGATATCATCGAGGACTACCAAGTACCGCTTTTCTTTCAAAGCATCAAAAAGCCTTTTCCACATCTCATTCTCGTCCAGTTTCTCAATTAACTCTCTTTCATCTTTAGAAGGAGAGAGAACTTTCATCAAGACACTAAGCAAAACTTCTCTAGGCTTACATTGTTGAGATATATAAACCCAAGCCAAGTAATCAAAATGGTGTCTAACCTCAACATGATTATATACTTTTCTGGCAAGAGTAGTCTTCCCGAGGCCCCCCATGCCGACTATGGAAACGATGGCGTGGGGTCTATCTTCTTCAGTCATCAACATGGTCATGACATCCTTCGTGCTAACCTCCAAGCTAACAACGTCCTCTTCCTCGACATGTGAGTATGTCCTTCTTAACCTTTGCTGCACCTTGATAATTGAGCTAGAGCCTTCTCCATCACCGCCTATCTCATAAGCTGGAAGATTCTTGGAAATGTTTTGGAGCTTGGTCTGGATTGCTTTCACCTGCACCCCGATTTTGTGCAGATGATAAGGTTTGGTGAAAATGGAGGTGAATCTCTTGACAATCCCATGAAAACCTCGTTGATGTCCTACTTTAAGAATAAAAGAGTCAATGATATCTTCAGCATCATAAGCAAGATCTCTGATTTCCGACACCCGATTATGGAGACGCTTATGTCTTGTTCTGGCTTCCGATCAACGTCCTCCAAGAAACACTGCATTCGCTTCAGTTCAGCGTTTAGGCTCTCAACTTGATCTTTCACATCTTTGAGGAAAACAGCTTCATGGATGAGTAAATCTGAAATTCTTTCAACAGCTAAGGACACAATAGCCTCTTCCATTTCTCCTGCTGGTGGAGAACAAATTCCACAAACTGATCGGTAAGTAATTGTAGAATATTTTATGTATTAGTGGAGGAAGTAATTCTCTTTATCTGAAGTTTTGAAGAGCTGATAAGGTTGCTGATTATTTTTCTTTGGACAGGAAAAAGCTGAAGATATTATTATTATCATTATTATTATTATTATTATTATTATTATTATTATTACTGAACTTAATTTTTAAATAAAATAACTTATATTATTTGGACGAAGCTACACGTTATTGAGTGATTTCTTTTTTTATATATTTTAACCAAATTTAGTTAATAAATTTATTTTTTTAATTCCTTAGGTGGGAAGATCGTAAAGAAAAATTATATAAAAGATCTTGAAATTCAAAATAAAAGTACTAATGTAGCATAAAATTATTGGAAAGGGATACAGATAACATGGCGTCACTATTTCATACAATCATTTCCCTATTAGAATAAGTGTAATCAAATATAAGCGTTTAAATCCTATGAAATCACAAACAATAAAGATAGAGATATGACTGTTATAGCACCATAATGCAAGGAACTATAAATTTTAAAGCTAAAAAATCAAAAGAATTAAATTATGTATAAAATTATTTTTTAATACAATATTAAGAGTAGGGATGAGGTTAAATGGTTTGAACATATATTGAACGAGTGTTTGACAAGAACTTTAATAAAAACGAGTTTTTGTGATAATGGCTCCAACTCTTCTAAATCAAATGAAATTTGTCATTGTAGAAAGATATTCATCTATAATATGTGATTTGGATGGAGGGAATATGGCGCACTTTGTAGAAATGTTCGCCTTCTCTTCCATTCTTCACTTGAATCCTCTTTTTCAATGAACGGCTCATTGCTAATAATTTCAATTCTTGGAGAGTAGTAATAAACATCAATCATTCCGGAAACATCTCTAATTTTAAAATAAATCTTAACTTCAAATTTCGAGGACGTGGCATTGCACCTTTTTCTATCTCCTACTCTTCTAAATTTTTTGCATAGTCCATGCAAAGAGAGTCAAGTTGAGGAAAGCCATTGGCAGAGCAAATCATTTTTCTCCCCTCATATGCAAAACCTTGTAAGTTAAGAATTGTCAAACAATGCAACCTTTCCAATACACCCATTGGATCATGAGTTAGCTCAGAGAAACGGAAGTTAACTTGACAATACTTGGTGGAAGAAATTTCAAAACATAATGGCTCTGATGTGGATATTCTTTTTTAGGCCCTATTAACTTCAATTTGGAGAGGCCACGACATTGAAAAAGAGGTTCCAAGTCTAGATTTGAAAATGAGCTTGACTTGTCATCGTTTAGAAAGTCAGACAAACTCATGGACAATGACCTAAGGCGATCCAATTTGACCGCCAACAGTAGGATAAGCTTAACATCTTCTGAACTCTTGAATATTATTCCTAAACATTGAATATTTGACAACCTAAGCGCCTCATTATTTTCAATTAACTTCTTGTCCACCGACATGTACTTCAAAGTTTCGATATTTTTTGAAGAAAAACTTCGCCACCAATGGAAACCACTTTTGATCCTAGGGTATGCATCCCCTTTCATCACAAATTGCCTTAAACGTTCCAACTTGAATACAACATTTGGGACTATACTGCGAGAAAGGCATTGGAGGTACAAAGTGTGTAAATTCTTCAACTTCCCAATAGCACATGGCAAGATCATTTCCCCAGTGCATTTTAACCTCAAATACCTCAAATGATGGAGATTACCAATTTCACCTACACATGCCACTTTTCCTAACATTCCTCGTAAGTTTCAAAACTCTTAAAAGTTTAAATTTCTTGAAATTTGAAATATGGAAGTTTATGAATACCTCTTCTTGAATCAGCAGCAAAGAACGTAATTGTGGATGCCCTCCTTTTAAATGGACATCCCTTTTGCCAGGATGTATAGCAATTCTTCGTGGCACAGATGCTACCAAGGTCACATCAAGAGAAATTCCAGAGTTTTCAACTAATGAAGGTTGAATAAATTTTAAGAAATTCTCCTCTTCTGCTTTCTCCATGCACAAGTCTCTGAAGAGATCATGTATTCGACATGTTTTCACTTTTGTCCCTGTAGAGTCTCGCCACCAAACTTGAACCAAGCTTCTGTCTATAAGGTCTTCTAGGAATTGTTCACCTACATCCTCCATCAAGATTTCTTTGCTTCCCAATAATGGTGAAATGAAACCTTCAGCGATCCATAATCGAATGAGCTCCTTTTTCGATATCTCCCAATCTTCTGGATAATGAGCAAGATATAGAAAGCATGGTTTTAAATGATAAGGCAAATCATTGTAGCTTAAAACCAAAATCCTGTTCACTGCACCATATTGAGGATCATGTTGTTGGAACCCTTTTAACCTTCCATGGAAAATGTTTTTGTGAACCGTCTTCCACTGATCCAGTGATTGTTTTCTTGCTAGCAACTTTCCCAAGAGAACAATTGCTAAAGGTAGACCTCCACATTTTCTCACCATCTCTCTTCCGAGTTTCTCTAATTCCTCTGAGTAGATATAAGAATCTGTCTCGTTTATTGGGAATGCATTCCTACACAAAAGATTCCAACTTTCATCATCTGTAAGAAATGAGAGCTCCATGGGAGTGTTGCAAGGATCGGCATATAAAGCCACATTCCTGTTGCGTGTTGTGAACAATATTTTGCTTCCCTTTCTTCCTCGTGGAAAAGCAGGTTTAAGAATATCCCAATCCTCGCTTCTCCAGATATCATCGAGGACTACCAAATACCGCTTTTCTTTCAAAGCGTCAAAAAGCCTTTTCCACAGCTCATTCTCGTCCAGTTTCTCAATTAGCTCTCTGTCATCTTTAGAAGGAGAGAGAACTTTCATCAAGACACTAAGCAAAACTTTTCTCGGCTTACATTGTTGAGATATATAAACCCAAGCCAAGAAATCAAAATGGCGTCTCACATCAACATGATTATAAACTTTTCTGGCAAGAGTAGTCTTACCGATGCCCCCCATGCCGACTACCGAAACTACGGCAAGGAGTCTATCTTCTTCTATCATCAACTTGGCCATAATTTCCTTGGTGCTAACCTCCAAGCTAACAACGTCCTCTTCCTTGACATGTGAGTATGTCCTTAACCATTGCTGCACCTTGAAAATTGAGCTAGAGCCTTCTCCATCACCGGGTATCGCATAAGCTGGAAGATTCCTGGAAATGTTTTGGAGCTTGGTCTGGATTGCTTTGACCTGCACGCCGATTTTGTGCAGATGAGAAGGTTTGGTGAAAATGGAGATGAATCTCTTGACAATCCCATGAAAACCCCGCTGATGTGCTGCTTTAAGAATAAACGAGTCGATGACATCTTCAGCATCGTAAGCAAGATTCCGGATTTCCGACACCCGATTATGGAGACGCTTGTCTTGTTCTGGTATACGGTCAACGTCCTCCAAGAAACACTTCATTCGCTTCAGTTCATCCTTTAGGCTCTCAACTTGATCTTTCACATCTTTGAGGAAAACTGCTTCATGGATGAGCAAATCTGAAATTCTTTCAACAGATAAGGACACAATAGCCTCTGCCATTTCTCCTGCTGGTCGAGAAGTGGAGGAAGTATTTCTCTTTATCAGAAGCTATGAAGAGCTGTTTGTGGGGGTGAGGTTGCTGATTATTTTTCTTTGGACAGGAAAAAGCTGAACATAATTTTTTGAATAGCATAACATGTATTCAAAGTAGACGGAGGAGAAAATCATAGGAAATTTGGAGGAAGCTGCGCTAAGTTTAATCAAGTGGAAAGATTTTTATTTTTTCTCCCCATATATGCGAATTACTGTAAGCTGAGAATCTTCAACGCAACTTTTGCAATACACCCATTGAATCGTACTTTATATAACTAAACAATAAAGTTAACTTGAAAATATTTGATAGTAGAAATTTCAAAACATCATGGCTCGGATGCTGATATTATTCTATCTTATCTACTAATTGCAGTTTGGTGAGATAATGACACCGAGAAAGATGTTCCAAGTCTGAATATGATATTGGGACTGTAGCCACATATAACTCTATGTACAATGACCAAGGCGATGCAATTTGATCAACGACATTAAGATATGCTTTGTATATTTTGTGCTCTTAAATGCTATACCTAAACTCCGAGAATTAGTCATCCTAGGCATCGCATTGTTTTCAACAAGCTTCTTGTTCACCATTATGTACTTCAAAGTTTCAATATCTAGAAAAGTCAAGCTTGGCTGCCAATGCAACCCTTCTTTGATCCACATTAGAAGGGGAACTTCCACCACAATATGCAATACAACATTTGGAATTACAAAGTAATTTCCACATGGAAGGTATGAAGTGTGTAATACTCTTAAATTTTCCAAGAGATTGTGATTAGGGACAAAGGGAGGAGCTAAGTCCTCGATCCTCCTAAAATGAGAAATTATTTCTTTAGATTTTCTAAAAAACTCTCAAGAAAATATATTAGAATTTTAATTTAATCTTTTTGAAAACCATAAAATATAATTTAATAAAATGATAAAATTACAAACACTAATCTAAATTAAGTCCCATTGACCCCAAAAAAAAAATTAACATTACAATTATCATGGAAGTTTAATAGCTAACACTTAAAACCATTAACTTAAATGGAAAAATGAGCAAATCATTCTTTTGTTACGAGACTTAACTTTAAAATTATTAGGAAAAATCTTAAAATTATATATGAATTTTGATTTAATGTGCAATTTAATACATAAATTTTGATTTGGTGTAATTATACGCATGAAACTTTGATTGTGATTCAATCATAGGCATTTGAAGAAATAAAGACATCAATTTATTATGATATTGGGTCAATATGATTATTTGTGTATGCAATATATAGACATAAAATAATGTTATATAAATAATTGTGTGAATAATTTATTAGAATTGGATTAAAGCAAAATTTCATATATAAAATTGAACAAAATCAAAATTTATTTATAAAATTACGCATTAAACAAAAAATTATGTATAATTTTGAGATTTATCCCAATTTATTAATATAACTGAGTGAAGGCAATACAAAAGTTTTTTTTTTTCAGTTTTAGTGTAATGTGAATCAAAACTAATAGGATATACAAGAAACAACTAAAGCTTGGATATATATATATATATATATATATAAACAGACATAGTAGAATATAATACTATAAAAAATTGGTTCTTATATTAGGCCCTTATATTAGGAGCTGATTATATTTTGTTTCTTCTATTTAAAAAACGAGTTAGCTTTTATGCGTTAGATCAAAGAGCAAATTGGTCCTATTAAAAATTTTATTCATTTTTACTATTAAAAATTGGTCCTTATACGTAGTACATGTGGCACTTTACGTGCAATTGTCTATGTTAAAATTGAACGTCGATAATGGTAATATATAACAAAGAAAAGAAAGAAAAATAGAAGATTATACAGATTTTACGTGGAAACCCTTTCAGGAAAAAACTCACGGGTAGAGGAGAAAAAAATTCACTATGTCGAATTCGAATGATACAAGAGGAGTTTAAACTACATCTATTTATAAGTTTAAAAACATTTTTTTAATCAATATCTAAGTAATGCAGTAAGGTTGAAGCACATTATTCAAATCATTATCAAATAGTGAAAGTAAACTTCTATACGGATTCCACTTATTCAAACACCCCCGTTTGCGACCCCCGTCTAATCAATATCAAATGCCACTGTATTTTTCTTTAACTAAAATTTAGGTCATACAATTCTAACAGTCTATTTATTTTATTAGCCGCATCAGTTCTTAATAGTAGAAATAGACTAATTTTTAACTAAAAATATCAATTTACTTTTTAATCTAACATACAATGACTTATCTGTCTATCTTTTAAGTATATTAAGCAAAATGCAATCTAACTCCTAGTACAAGTACTTTCATAATACATTTATCTAGTTTATAATTATTTTATTAATATTTGTTCCTCTATATTATTGTGTTGATTGCTTGAACACCAAGTAATTGGATTTTAAAAATTCTAATTTCATATAATTTTGCATGTTCCAATTTACTTCTTGCCTTGCATTTTGCAGGTTTGTCTCTTATTCATTTAGATTAAAATTTTAACATTTCATTATTGACTTTGGGTATTCTTTAATTTGTTTTGATTTTTTTTATGCTCCTTCTCTATCAATTATTTTGATTTACTGCTTTGTAAATTCACAATCACAAAAAATTAATAATTGGAACAAAATCTCAGTTGATTGAATCAAAACTAGGGAAAATTACATTTCATAGTCATTTTAAAATAAGTTTTGTCCTATTTTAGTCATTTTAATTTTTTTCTCAAATTTAGTTATTTTAATTAAGATAATTGTTCGAATTAATCATTGTCGTTAAAAATTTTATTAATCTACTAACGGATTGTTGATGTGGCACATTAGCCTATTGAGTGATTGAAGATGTTGTACGGTGATGGAGGATGTTGGGCGGTGATGAGCATTGGTGGTCGAGCTTTAAAAAGAGAGAATAGAAAAGAGAAATAAAGAGATAAAAAAAAATCTCATGTTGCAAATAAACAAAAAAAAAAGTATTTTTGACTAATTATAGTGAGGTCCCCAGTTTTAGCCAAAAAAAAAAAGTCATGTGTCAATCATTCAATGGGCTAATGTGCCACGTCAAAAATCAGTCAGTGAATTAACAAAACTTTTAATAAAAGTGATTAATTCGAACAATTATCTTAATTAAAAAGATTAAATTGAGAAAAAAAATTAAAGTGACCATAAGTATAGTTTACCCTTAAAACTAATATTGGGTTTTGTATAATTCATCAATGAATCGATGTTATATTAATTTTCAAGTAGCAATAATCCCATTGGCCGAAATTTGCAAACAAATCCCAAACATTTGGTATTTGAATTTAGTTTCAAAGTTCAGATTGATACTTAAGGTTTTCTTTTATCTAATTAGACACTTGAACTTGGTTTGAAGGTTCGATTTGGTACCTAAAGTTTATTTTGGTCCAATTAGATATTTGAACTTGACATTGGTTCATATTGGTACCTAAACTTGGTTTTTTTTTGGTCCAAATTAGTTCAATAATTGGTACCTAAAGTTTATTTTGGTCTAATTAAGTACCTGAAATTGGCTTCTCGGTTCAAATTGATGCCCGAACTTGATTTTTTGGTCCCATTAATATTTATAGTTAATTACTTATTTAAACCAATTTGAACTATGAAGCCAAGTTCAGCTATTAATTTGAATCGAAAGTCTAAGTTCAAGTACCTAATTGAACAAAAAAAAAGTTTAGGTACCAAATTGAACCTTGAGGCCAAGTTTATGTACCAAGTTAGATCAAAAAAATATGTTTAGGTACCTAATTGAATTGGAAAAAAAACTTATGGACCTATTTGAACCTTTAAGCCAAGTTTGGGTACCCTTTATAATAATAGTGTTATGTTTTATTAGTATTTTTTATGTGTTTGATTAAAATATTAAGTTATATATTGATTATATAATTCATCCATGGAGTTCCTTGATTAAATTAAGTTAAATTCCTTGTTTAGTTCAATAATCTTAATTCAATCTTTGGACATACTTAAACTTAATACGTTTTAATTTAATTGGATTGAATTTAAGGAGTAAAATGTAATAAGACCAATTTTAGTAAAATTATTTTATGAAAATTAGTTACCATTTATTTCTATAAAAAATTCTTCATAATGGATTTTAATCATTGATAATCAGTTTTTTTATTTCATTTAATTGGGTACTTAAACTTTCAAAATGTATTAAAATGACCTTCAAATTTTTTTAAAAAAAGCAATTAAGCTACTGCATTTTTTTTTTGCACTCAATTGGGTTTTTTTACACTCAATTGGGTACTTAGATTGTCAAAATGTATCAAAAAACCCTCAAACTTAAATAATAATAATAATAATAATAATAAAGCAATCAAGTCCTTATTTATTTTCTTTAAGTTAATTGTCAAAATGCATCAAAAGCCATTTAACCGTAAATTTTAATAATTGACTGTTAAAGTTAATTGTACCTAATTTTTTCAATTAAAGTCACCTATATCACAAAGACGGTGTGACATGTGGCAAAAAATTATAAAAAATAAAAATCAATAAAAGTTATAAAATTATAAAAATTATTAAACTTTAATAAACTATATTTAAAATATTTAAAGTTCACTAAAATTAAAAAAATATAGAAATTATAAAATATATATAAAAATTATAAAATTTTATAAAAATCATAAAAAAATTTATAAGATGCATCAAAAAAATCCGTGTAACCATTAATTTTAACCGTTTATCGTTGAAGTTAACGACTTTTTTTCATGTGTGATAACACAACGTGACATGTAGCCAAAATGATTAAAAAATAAAAATCAATAAAAGCTATAGAAAAATTGATACCATAATTTTTATAATTCTTTTATGAATTTTATATTTCTTTACATTTGTTGTTGTTATCATTTTCTTTCTATATTTCTATATATTTTATAATTTTTTTACGATTTTATAAAATTTTAAAAAAATTATAATTTTTACTATTTTTATAATATTTTTCTAATTTTTAATAAAATTAAATATTTTATATATTTTTATTAAAATTTAATAACTTTTATAACTTTTATTTATTTTTATTTATTATCACTTTTGTCCCATATCACACCATAATTTATTTTTTATTTATTCTTTATAATTTTTATTAAAATTAAAACGGTTTAACTTTAACGGTCAACCATTAACTTTACGATTTTAATATTAGATAATTTTCTTTTATTAAAATTTTAAATTTATATAAATGTATATCTTTAAAATTTAATGTTAACACAGTATTATACTAGTACATATTTAATTTTATGTAATATAAAAATAAAATTAAAATATATTACTAAAACATAAAATAAATCGAGACAAACTTAAGCTTAAATCTATTTTTTAAGTCTCGTATTTTTACTAATCCCTTTACTTTTGCACCTGATTAATGATTTCGATGTGGAACTTTATTTTAGTTTTTATTTTTATAAAATTAATTCACAAAAGAATTATGTGATCACCACCGTCCAAAGTTTAGAAGTCAACAACATATCAACGGGCTAAAACTCTTTAAATCCTTAAGCTCTCTTAAGCCCATTCTCTCTCAGCATATCTGATGGTATGCCTTCTCAACCATAACTGATACATCACCAAATGGAACGCATCGCACGGCTCTGGCGTATCGTTCCACACAAAATGCTTACTCGCGACCGCAGCTGATTCCCTCATATCCTCGTACTCTTCCACCACCACGCGCCCCAAAACCCTCTTGATCTCATTAACTCCACCGCTTGATCCCACGAACACCGCGATCTGTTGCCACGCAAGCAAATCCAACAACGGCAAGTCCTGGATCGGACGGTCAGTAATCACCACGGGCACACACCCGAAACTCATCGCTTCACCGATCGCCGATATCTCCGGTCCGTACTCGAACAAACAAAACTTACTCCCGGCAAGTCTTTCCTCATAAGTCAACTGATCCGACGGTTCAGATTCAACCACAATCTCGGGATCAGCTAATAGTCGTTCCATTAGATTCGACTCTTTAACCCAATTATACCTCACGTAACCTAAATAACTCGAGCTCTTACTAGCCGGCGCGTGTACCGGAGCTTGAACGTTAGCAAGTGGTGGTAAACTAACATCCTTATGAGGAATAAACAACCCAGCCGTCGTCGGAAAACACGAGACCTGAACCGAGTTCTTCTTCAACTCCACAACATTCCGGTCCGCACCGTGACCAATACCAGAGCAGGAAAGGAAAAAATGATCAGCTCCAAGAGTCCGATTCCAATAAATAAACTCCGTACGGTAATTTCCGACGACATACGCGACGGCGCGTGTGGAAAGCCCGGAGTGGAAAGAGAAAGGGATGAAGAACAAATGGGCTTCTTCAGGGTTTTGAGTAATGAAGTGACTGTGGATAAGAGAAGAGTAAAATAGGGATTCAACTTTGGAGTCAAACGACAGCGTTTCCGGAGGTGGGTAAGCGTAAATTTTGAAGTTTTGGATCATTTTTTGGTAATTTGGATGGAGGATAGTGGGGGAAAGGTAAGGGGATGAAGTGAGAGGAGTGGAAAGTGGAAGGAAAGAAACGAAGAAGAAAAAACAGAGAAAAGGGGGGAAAGACATATTCTTGTTTGGGAGGAAGGAAAACGGGAAGGAAACAGAAGGAAAATTTTGGAGGGTTGAATATTGTGGGAATTGTTTGGAATGGTATAAAAAAGGAGAATTTTGAATTTAATTACGTGAAATGTGATGGCACGTGAAAATTGGGTTACTTGAATGTCTATTTTGATGGTGCTTGGTATCGATACAAAATTAAAAATATTTTTTTAACAAAATAAATATTATGAAAGGTAAATGATTTAATTTCTATTAAATACTATGAAAAGTTTTTATCATAGGTGTTGAAATCGGACAGGATTTGTGTATTGGTTGGATCGAAAATAGGTCAATATTTTTAGAGGTGAGTTAAATTCGATTCGATTCGAATAAATTAAAAAAAAATTAAATTTCAAGTTATCCAATTTTTTTGAGTCAAATCGACTAAATAATTCGAGTTCGAGTCAATTTAAATTTTACAAGCCTAATAATAGATTAGTATAAATTCCCCTTTAGTCCCTATCAATTTTGAAATTTAACAAATTGGTTTTTCTCTTAACAAAATTTCAAAACAAATTTTAAAATTTAAAATATTTATAAAAAATTCAATTTTATATTTCTAAAAAAATTATGAAAAATTTAAAATTTTAAAAAATATATAAAGAAAGTTAATTTTTCTAAAATAATAATTTTGGGATCTAAATAAGATAAAATAGGACTTGTCAATTTGATTAACTTGCTCTTTTTTTTACTCGATTAGATCGAATGCTTGTAACGACCTGATAGTCGGGGTTGTCGAAAGTGCATTTTGGGACTCCATTCTTGTAAATCGGACTTGTAAATATTTATATAAATATTTACGAAGCTAGTTAATTAGATTTTGGTTAAGTAAATTTGCATAAATTAAGAGTAATTAGGAATAAAAACTAAATTACATATAGGGTGAAAGCTGAATTATAGATTAAAGAATAATTAAAGGGAGTAAAAAGAATTTTACCATTGTTTCTTTAGTGGGACCGTATTAGGTAAGATATTTGTAAATTTATTATATAATAATAAAATAAAATAAGTAATAAAAGAAATAAAGAAAGACAATAGCTAAACAAATTAGAAGGAAAAGAAAGAAAGAAAAAGAAAGAGGAAGAGAACCCACACCTAAGGGCTTCAAAAGTTTTCAAGTTTAATTAATTAGTTAATTTAGTTTTTTTTTTGTAATTTGTATATTTTTAGAATATCGGTGTTAACCCGACCCATGTCGAAATTTTATCAATGATTGAGTTTTTAAATGTTGTTTTGTTGAATAATTTTAGTATTAGGGATTAAATTGATAGATTTTTAAGCTAGAAGTGAAAAATGATTAAATTGTAGAATAAATTATAACTTTTGAATAATAGGGCTAAATTGTAAAAATTTTAAAATTTAGGAATTTAAATGAAAATAGGGAGTTAAGTTTAGTTTAAAGTGAAATTTGTGTAAAAATATAAGATTAATTGTGAATAATAAAAATTAATCTCGGTTTAGGTACTAAATTGAAATTTAAGCAAATATTGAGTCAAAATTAAAATATTCAATATGAAATTGAATTGTGTTATATTGATGAATTTTAATTGTTTTAATTCCGTAGCTAACGTCGTACCAGAATCCTTGACTAAAAAGGGGAAAGATAAAGTTGACGTCGAATAATTGGAAATTTCTAGTTTATATTTCTATAATCTGAACCTAGTTGTTAATTGTTGTATTTTGATTTAATGTATATGGTAAGTGGTTGAGGTGAGTATTTGACACTTTGACTATTGAATTGATTTCATGTGTAGATGGGATTATATGAAAAATATATTTGGTACTTTGATATTGAATTGAATTAAAGTTGATTGAATTGGATTGAATTGATATATATATATATATATATATATATATATGTATGTGTGTGTGTGTGTGTGTGTAAATGTGATAACGTCCAAATATGATAATTGGACATTGGTTGTATTTGGAAAGTGAATTGGAACCCTATTAATTGTATCGAGCTGAGTCGGATATAAATGGCATGCCATAGGATAAGAAGAGTTCAAGGATTTCTTCAACTTCAACTCGATGAGGCAATGGGTGCCAATTTACTTCGGTTTAACCGATGAGACACTGGGTGTCAAATTTATATAGCGTTGGGTGCAATTATTACTTCGGATTTATCTGATAAGACACTAGGTGCCAAACTGGTGTGTTGGTTGGATCCGTGTATCCGTCTGAGTCCAAGTCGTGTTAATAGGGGTAATTAAATAAAACGGTATTATGATTGATATTGGATTATATTGTATGTGAACTGAAAATGGGATAGTGAATTGAAACATGAAAATGAGATACATGAATTATGTATTCATGAATTGGATATGGAATAGATAATGTTATTGATTAAATGATATGTGGATCAAATTGTGAAAAGCGATTATATAGCAATTGACGAGAATTGAGTATTGTATGAAATGGTGTTTTTATGAATTGAGTATTGAATGGCTAATGCCATTGTATGAATAAATGTGGTTTTAAATATTCAATTGTGCTTATAATTAATATGTGCATATTATATTATATTGTCTTTAAATTTTCAGATGAGTTTTACAAGCGTACGGTTTTGCTTTCCGTGCAAAGGTTAAGTACTTAACTTTTGATCGTCGATTCAGCTTCCAACAACGATCCTGAACTCAAATGTGGTTATGTCTATCTTTTGTGTCGGCATGTACCTAGGGTGTCTAAATAATAGTTATTTTGTGGATTGATTGTAAATAAGGTTATAAGTTTAATATTAGTTTAATATATATAAACATGTGTTTGTGTTTGAAATCATATTATGATGACAAGTTGAACCAAATCTAAATATGTGCATGTGAATTTAAGTTGGGGTTTAAGTGCTTATGAACTAGGCAAAAATGGATTGAATTTGGTAAGTTTATAATTTGGATTTGAATGATACTTTGATGATATGTTTTGATGATAGAAATGTGGTACCAACGAGGGTACATTGGTTAGGCACCTAGGATGATTGTTTTGACATGTTTTGAATATGTTTGATCATGTTTTAAACTGGTTAAACGAATGGTTTTTGAATTGATTAAAGTTCAAGCTTGTATGGGATGGTAAACTTGTAGTTTAAGGCACATTTTAGGTCCACATGGCTAGACACTCGTGCGTATGACTCAGCCATGTGAGACATACGGCTAGCACACGGGTGTGTGAGGCCATTTCAAAAGGGTACACGGCCTGACATATTGGCGTGTGGCTTGGATGTGTGACCCTAGTTAAAGAGTTACACAGGCATGGACATAGGTTGGGACACGGCCGTGTGAACTCTGCAACTTTGAAAATTTTTAAGGTATTCCAAAAAATTCTCTGAGTTTCCAAATTAGTCCCGATTTATTTCTAACGCATATTTTGGGCCTCGAGGGCTCGAATAAGGGACAGTATATAGGAGTTTGATTGGTTTCTGACCTAAATATTGTATGATATGAAATGTTTAAAATTTCTGTCTGTTTGATCTGTAAACTTCGGTAATGCTCCGTAACCTGGTTCCGGTGATGGATACGGGTTAGGTGTGTTACAATGCTCACCCCTTGATACGTCAGTCTAGAGTAAGGGATAGAATTGATTGACTAGTATGAATTGGTTGAACTGGATTTAAAAACCAATTGAGTTGGCGATTGAATTAGATTTTTTTATTTAAAATTTTATGAATCTTTAATAATCTATTTATTAAAATTAAATTTGACCACCTATCCAATTCCAAAAATATTGGTTTTATTATTATTTTTAAATATTGTTAAATTATGTCACACTCATGATTTGAGTGTAAGAAAACATTCTATGTAAAAAAATTTATTTTAAATTTTATTCAACAATTATTATAACCGAATAGTAAAAACTTATATATAAATCTTATTAAGTACGTGTTCAATCTTTAAATATTTGATTTTAATTATTTCATTTAAAGTGTGAAAAGATAAAAACATTATCGTAATAACATTAATTATCATTTAAAAAATATATATTTGTTTTTTTAATTGAGTTGTTACACGATTACCTTGTGGCATCAAGAGTTATGGGATCGTGGGTGAAAATGGTACAATGTCAAATGAAATGAGTTAGAGATCAATGACTTCAATATCAATTTGGTGGAGAATTGGAGAGACCAGACGAAGATCTAAACGAAAAAAAATAGAAATATTGAATGTCGAGAGTTAAATTTTTTAGAAACTAAATTGATATAAATGTATAAATGTTAACGGTTAAAGTTGTTATCATGTCAATCTTAAAAACTATCATAGTTAGCCGACAAATGATAAAAAAATGATAAATTTAAATAGTTAGGTGACTAGTAATATAATTTATCTGAAAATTCTACTAATTATGTATTTATATTTGGCAAATGAGCCCAAAAGTAAAAATAAAAATAAAATTCAATTACGAAAATTAAATTAATGAATTGGATGTATTACTAAGACATATTGTATTCTCGGAAAAAAAATGTATGGTTGAATTTTAAAGACGATATTATTGAAGGTAATGACAAACTTTGAATATGAACTACAACATGGACATGGAGAATAAAATATTTTAAATTAATCAAACTTCTTTATTAACAAAATTAATAATGATTAATTTAACAGTTAAATTAATCTTGATGTTACAAATAAAAATACTAATATATTGACACGTGATTCATCACATGGATTGATATTTAGATGTTGCATGTCATGTTGGTAAAAATTTCAAAAATATAAAGAAAATTTAAGATTATACATAATTCTTTTCTTTAAAAAAAAAATCATACAATAAGACTCATTATTAATCCAAATCATATGAACCTTGCTGGAAAACAAGAAAAAAAGCAACAAACGCGTGAAACTCAGCGCTCCTAAATGGCGCGTAACAAGAGAGAGAAATTTCAGTTATGTGCCGTTGATCAGTCAAGTATTTTGATATTTTCCCTTCCCTCGTCGTCTCCGTTGCCTCCAATTTACGGCAAAACGCATCGTTTTTCTCCTTTAAACTGATTTCCACAACTTTCCAAAAAATTAATTCCCAAATTTTCTTTTAAAAAATACGCTTTTCTGCTTAGAAAAAAAAATACTTTTCGTATTTTCTCGATTCCACCTCTTATTTTTCAATGGATGAATCATCGTTTTCAAATCTTCCAACCAGTCGTTTACTCGGCTCAGTTCCCGTAAGCTTCTTAATATTCTCTTCTCTTTTTTTTTTCTTCCAATTTTCGGTTAATTTTACGATTTTATTTCTTTTTTTCGAATTAAATTGTTAAGATTCGGCATTTTCTATGTAATTTATTTTTTATTTTTTTTTCATTTTGGGTTTCAGTCTGTTATAAATGAAGAAAAGAAATCCTCATATGCAGGTGCTTTTTTCTATTATCTTTTAGATTTGTTTTTTTGGAAAAGTTTGTTTACATTAATTGCGAATTTGACTTTATTAATTATTTTAATTGAAATTTTGTAGCTCCTGAAGCAAGCATGCAAAATTTTCCTCCAAATAGTGGTAGTGGCCGAGGTTATCAAACTCTTGAAGCTCCAGCTGGTATATTATATTTTTAAAATTAATTTTTATTGTTTTTATAGAAATCTTAGTTAAATTTATCAATCTTCTTTGTATCTTACTCTGAAATGTTATGATTGAAGTGATAATTCTTTTTATTTCTTAATATTTTGGTGATAGAATTGAAAATCTGCTATATTTGCAACAATTAATGTCTCAGTGAATCATTTTAATAAACCAAATTTGTTATTGATATTAATTGAATGAAACAGAAACTTTCAAAATCACAGCATCTAAAGTTGAAATATTGGAGATTTGATCATTGAACTGAATGGATCTTCTTATTGGAAGTTACATCTGGTATCTTAGGGAAATTTATTCGAGGAAGATTTATGTTTTACATGCCTTTAAGTTAGAATGTAGAGAATATTCAATCCTCTGCATTTGCCGTTATTGAATTGTGTGTGTACCTCTTTTAACTAAGGAATATAAACCACTGATTTTGCATTCATGTTCTGAAACACCTTTGGGCCTAGGATATGTGGCTAATTCACTTATGGTAACATTTTAATGCTTTTATTTAGTGTTTCTGAAGGAATTTTAATGTTCGATCATCCCTTTGTCTATCCTATACAGAAAGCTTTGAACAACAGCCACCAAACAACTGGAAGGGAGTGTTTAATATCTCATCCTACACACAGTATTTTAATGTGGATACAGATGTTGTAATAAACAGACTGATAAGTTCCTTTCATCCTACAGCTGGAGATTTTTTCAACAAGATCGAGGCTAACCCTGATTTGTGAGTATGCTTCCCTCCCCCTTTCGATTCTTCCTTTGATGCCATTGTATCATGAAATGAGACATGCAAAGCTGTTTTCTTGGAAGCTTCATCATTCTATTTTTGGAATTGAAAGTTATCCTTTGGAAGAGAAAAGTTTATGGAGTTCTTTGACCTTATAGAAGCATATTATCTCTAGCGGTATAGTATGGGAAAAAAAGTAGTATAGAAAGCAATCAAAGCACCCATTGACCTAGGCATTCTTCCATTTGCAAGAAACAAGCTTTGGGGAAATCAGGGCGAGCTAACTAATTTGGTTCATAAACTTAAAAAGTTAGAAAGTCTTAGTTACTTGGTTCTTTATTTTTGACATGAATGTGAGAAGCATTGAAGGGAGCATGCTAAAAATGAAAATTTTTTTATTTGTCTTGATTTTTTTGCATATATTAGGTATGGGCTTATCTGGATCACAACTACATTGGTTTTTATGCTTTCTTGCTTTGGAAACTTTGCCACATACCTTATGCAAAAGCACACTGATGGGACTACTACTTGGAGCTTTGATGTTGGCTATGTAAATGTAGCAGCTTCTGGAATCTATGGTTATGCAATTGTGGTGCCAATGGCATTTTACTTCTTGCTTCAGTATCTGGGTTCAAATGCTAGCCTTATACGATTTTGGTGCATGTGGGGTTATTCTCTCTCCATTTTCGTGCCAACTGCGGTAAGTTTTTTTCCCTTTATAGTTTTAGTTTGCCATTCAAGTCCAAAAAGCCATCGTCTTGTTAATTCTCTCCTTATTAGAGAACCTTTAATGCTAATTCTGAAGTATTTATGACCCAAGGATAGCATATTCATTGATGCGTCCAAGGTTTTGTAATTGTTGATCACATCTAGAAAACCTTAAGGTAGTGTTTGGGAACTTGGATTTTAGAATTCGGATTTGGATTTCAAAAGTAATTAAATTGAGTAGGAAACTATTTAGAAACGCAACATCCATAATAATTTCTCAATTCCATGGATTTGTTAGATACGTTTTTAGTAATGAATTCGAAATTCTTAAAATATTTTTAGATTTAACAAATCCATGTTTTTATACCTTTTAGATGTATATTACACTGAATTCCGATTAATTCGTCCATAATATATGCATTTCATTTTTACCATTTACATAATAATGAAATCCAAATCCATGTTCCCAAACAGAGCATGAGTTATATCATGCATTCTTATGAAGCAGAACATAATAATATTTTGTTTTTCCTCCTTTTATGATTCGGAATTTTTTAGAGGAGGATCAGTCTAGAGGTTCTTTTTCTGTTCATATTCATGTAACTAATTAGTTGGTCCTTTCGTTTCTTTTCACCCAAAAAAAAAATTATTAATCATTCATAATTTCTTTTACAATCATCTGAGCTGTATTTTATGACATATTTGCAGTTCCTATTGCTTATTCCAGTTGAGCTTCTCCGATGGATTATTATACTAATTACTGGTACAGCTTCATCATGCTTTGTTGCTTTGAATTTAAGATCTTATATCGAAGGAGGGAACGATCTTACGATAATAGTGATTGCTGCATTCTTGTTGCAAATGGCCCTTTCAATCTTCATCAAGGTCTGGTTCTTTCCCTAAACCTCATTAAGTCATCATGTATGGTCCAAACTTTGCTGTTGATTCTCCATTTCCGTGAATTACGCAAAAATGAGTTTAGTTTGAGCAAAATTCCTATAGAAGAAAAGCTTGTGTGCGTGGGATTCCTTGCTCAGCTAGTTTTAGTGATATTGGAACATGTAGCAGAAGTGAGTCCCAGGAGTCGATGTTTTCCAGTGAGGTGTTGCGGTGCCACTAATATGGTTTTGGAGTTGGTTGATCTAATTGACAAAGGTGGTGTTGGCCTACTATTAAGAGACCAACATCATTAGAACAACTAGAAGCAAATGTCAATGTGATTTTTTTAAGTTTGGAAGTACTCTCCCTTGCACTTGGTTATGTATATATAGGTTGTCACTGTCTTCATTTGTCAACTGTAATTGTTACCTAGCATCATAAAGCAGTTTTTTTGTGTCAAATATTTTGGCTCCATTTGAAATATAAACAATAAGTAGCATGACATGACTACGTAGACTATCTCATTTGCCCTAGGAGAACCATGAGCATCAAGGTTCACAGATCGATTATGAAACTTTGTTCAATAAGTGAAATGCATTAGCTGTTCAGTTTTAGGTCCGGCTATGAGGGTCAGAGATAGGTAAGCAATGATTCTTTGGAACCACAATAGTCCTTCATTAGAAAGGGGTGGAGAACGACTTGTCAGTTAAAAGAGAAAAAACGACTGACTAACCTATTTTAATCACCTTAACCATTATAACCGATTTGGTTGAGCCGACTCAATAAAAAATAATTGGATAGGTCAATTTGAATTGATTTTTGCTCGTTTAATTTAGAAATTAGAGTTTAGGGATTTTTCAAAACTTGTGCAGACCACAGAATATGGAAGGGAGAACAAATGGTGGCTGTTGGTGCGGTCAGCCCAATCTAGCTTGAGCCCAATCTTTCATGGCTTATGGTTTGTTGGTTGGGTAGGTCTTATATCACATAGATTAGACCTATTCCATACATGATATTCAATTCATTCTTTTAATTAATTGGCTGAAGAATGAAGAATATATTATATTAAGAGATAAAAGCAATATCTAGTCTTGAATTTGGTAAATTTTTTCAACTTATCCTTGATTTTTTTATCCATATTAGCTTAAACTTGATTTTTTCTTTTTCTAATTTTGGTCCATGTGATGATGTTTGTTCCATATCATCACTTTATTTTTTTATTTTAAAATACCACATAATCACATGATTATTAAGTTCAAGGACTAAATTAAAAAAATTATCAAATTTTAAGACAAAATGTTATCTCCTTTTAATTGTTCAAATTAATTAATAATAAAATCCCTACTAACCCAAAAACTGGACTTCACGTAGTCGAATATCAATAATTGATAGGAAAGCCTGAATTTTGTGTAGTCCTATCCAATAGGCTAATATTCAGAGTTAATTAAATTATTCAAGGGTTTTTGACTTTCGAATCAGTGTTTGTTTTCGTTTTCCCTTCATTTAATCTAGATCTGGTTGGCTTTAGTTGTATACTTTATATATTTATTGGTCATCAACAGGAGTAAAAAAATATTTTTAAAAAATTCTAGATAATTATTCAATTATTATTTTCATAAGGTGCTGGTTGGTGATGCAGGTGGATTTGGTATTGAACTCATTTTAAAAACCTTCTTTCTGAATCAAGCTGTTTTTTTTGCTAGTATTTGATTTCAATTTTCAAGAAAGAAAAGCAAATCAAACTAAACAAAATTAAATATTATTACCACCGTTTAATATAGATTCAAAATTTAAAAAAAAACAGAAAGTAAATATTAATTTATGGAAATTTATTTTTATAAACTTGGCAAGTAGATTAGTGAGGTCATGTACCATTTTATTAATTCTGCTGATGAAGTATTTAGTTTGAATTGATGAAATTAGTTTTAAATTTAATTAAAATTATTATTTGATATTTTTTATTTTACTGGCAAACTAAAAATTTGTCATGCGTATCATTTAAAAAATATAAAAATTAATAATTATTACATTCATAAATAAGTTTAGAATTTTATCATGCGTGTTTTTTTTTAATTTTATTAGGACATATAACAATTTTCTATATTTGCTTATGGATATAAAAATTACCTTTAAAATTAATTCATCAGTCCAATTAATTCAATTAAATAAATTATAAAAACTTTACAAAAAATTTAATTTAATCATTTGATTCAACCATTTTTAGTTTAAACATTTGAACTAATATTTTTTAAATCGATATCTAATTAATTGTTGATCTAATTAATCCAAACCAATAGCTTTTTAAGAAAGACACTAACGTTAAATGATTCTAAAAGAAAACTTTTTTCAACAAATTTAAAACTTCAATAAAGTAGTTACATTTTTTATAATTAAAAAGAAATTAAAGAAAAGAAATAGAAAAATCCAAATAACCTTTTTTTTGTTGTCCCATGTGACCTCTCATCCACCGCCGACTGTTTTAACCCATGCAAATCCAAAGCCCACTAAACACTTCTCAAAATCTCAACCATCCATGTCTTTGTGCACCGTTTTCTAATTACCAAATAATCAAATTCTCTCCTCTGCCTCCCTACCTTAAAAACCCATCGCCGAATTGAAATAAAAACGCACAACTGAGTCACTGAGTCACTGATTTGAATCCATTCAGCAACCAATGGCTGAGGATAGTTCAAGAGCTTTTGTTAAAGACGTCAAGCGTATCGTCATTAAGGTTTGTTTCTTTTCTCTCTCGCTTTCATTCTTTTCTGTTCCTAACATTGTTTAAGTTTTGACTTTTGATTAGCTTAATGAGATAAAGAAATGAATTGATTTAAAGTTTTCTTTCTTCTTCTTTGTTGTAGTTCTCTTTTTAGTGGGTTTATGTTGGTTTTTGAATTTGGGGGGAGGGGGTGTTTGGGTACCAGGAAAGATGTGGAATTGCAAAGAAAAATGGATGCCTTGATTGTTTTCTTCTTACTCTTTATGCGTCTTTTGTAACTAAGAAAATGTGGGTTTTTTTAGTATCTAAAACATGCGTTCTTTTACAAAAAAAAAGAGATAGGAACACTTAAAATAGATAAAATGAAGTATTTTTTTACAAGGCATTTTCCAATGCTTTCTCCTAAATTGTGCTAAAAGTACTTATATAGTTTTTGAAGATCTTAAAATGGGATTAAGGATGCTGGATGCTATTTTAAGCTAAGCTAAGCTAAGCTAAGCTCAGTACTTGTTCTTTTTTTTTTTGAAATGGGTACAAGGATATTAAAATCTAAAAATAGAGTCTGTGTTTGTTTCATTTCAGATTGTGAAGTAAAATAATTTTTTCTTTAGAATAAGATTATATGTTTTTTTAGAACCAGAAAAACTGAAAATTGGGTTAACATGGTCTTTTTAGAATATTAAGTTTTTAAAAAAGAAAATGAAAATTAGGCCTTTGACATTGCCATGGAAATCATTTTTATGAAGATGGGAAAAACTGAAAATATGTAGAACTCCGTATGGCACAGCACATTTTATGAAGATTAATATTAGTCTTTTTAAAAAGTATGTTTTAAAAGAGTTCAAGATCTCTCTTTTGGGAATCTTGGGATTCTTAATCATTGGAAATTGCCCTGAAAGTGATGTCTACTTTAAAAAAAAATGGTTTTTAGATAAGAAATTTGTCACTTTCTGCCACTAAAGTGGGCCCTTTATTATTTTTACAATTAATTTTTTAATTTTAATTCTTTTTTTATTTTTATGGCTTGATCAAGAACAAGAACACTTGTCTCGATATAGTAGTTACAGATTAAACATCTCAGCATCAAATGAGAGAGAACTTAATGTTTTAGATAGTTGGAGTTCTGATAATTGCGTGAACTGACTTATATTGAAGGTTGGGACTGCTGTTGTTACTCGAAATGATGGACGATTAGCACTTGGAAGATTAGGAGCACTATGTGAGCAGGTATGCTATTTTTCTATGCATCATTGTGAATAAAGCTTGGGTGGTTGCACTTATTGTTTTATTTGCCTCGAAAAAACATGGTAAAACCTTCTAACAACGTGCAGATAAAAGAATTGAACTCTCAAGGATATGAGATCATTTTGGTGTCATCAGGTGCTGTTGGCTTAGGTCGCCAAAGGCTTAGATACAGGAGACTAGTCAACAGCAGGTTTTTTGTTTCTCCTTTTCAGCTCTGAATAGTGATGTTTGGATGTATTTTCTGAGCCTGAAAATCAATATTGATGCAATGCATCAAAAAGAGAAAAGGGGAAAAATTAGTATTTGAGATGTGAACTCTTTTACCTTGGTATTATTCTTATTCATTCTTGTCTCATGTTTTGCAGTTTTGCTGATCTTCAGAAGCCACAAGTAGAACTTGATGGGAAGGCATGTGCAGCCGTTGGACAAAATAGTCTTATGGCTTTGTATGATACATTGTTCAGTGAGGTGGTTACGCATTTTCTATTTCATGACTGCATCAGACTATCTTGTTTTGAAGTTCATTACCAAAGTTCATTCTTTCTTTACTAGAACATAATATGCATGTTTATATCTCAAGTGCTTTGAACTTATTTGAAATACATTTTCTTTTTCTTTCTTGCAGCTGGATATTTCATCAGCTCAACTTCTTGTAACAGACAGTGATTTTAGAGATAGAGATTTTAGAAAGCAACTAAATGAGACAGTGAAGTCTTTATTATCGTTGAAAGTTATTCCTATATTTAATGAAAACGATGCTGTCAGTACCAGGAAAGCTCCATACGAGGTATTATGCTGATAATTTTTTCTATGTGATGGTGTCTCTTTATATCATTACCTGGACTAATGCTATCCCATTCTACCTTTAGTATTTTTGTGCAAAGCTATAATGAAAAATGATGTTCCTCATCATCAGTAGAAGCTTAATCTTAGAAGGCTCTACCAACACATTCAATGCATATTAACACATGTTAATGAATATTTTAATCAATACCTGGATGAATACTTTCCCTCTGCCTGCAGCATTCTAAACTGCTGTTCTTCATATTCATAAGTAGAATCTTAATCTTAGATGGCTGTACCAATACACTTAATGCATCATAAATAGAAGTTTCTTTCTCAAGCCTCCAATGCATCTTGTAAAGTTGGTAAAATAATGCTTTAAAAGCTTTGGCTCATCTTGAAGTTCATAATGTGAGCACTTTTTCAGGATTCTTCTGGTATATTTTGGGACAATGACAGTTTAGCGGCTCTACTCGCTTTGGAGCTAAAAGCTGATCTTCTTGTTTTATTGAGTGATGTTGAGGGTCTTTACAGTGGCCCTCCAAGTGATCCAAAATCAAAGCTAATCCACACATATGTTAAAGAAAAGCATCAGGGTGAGATTACCTTTGGAGACAAGTCAAGGGTAGGTAGAGGGGGTATGACTGCAAAAGTAAAAGCTGCTGTCAATGCAGCTTATGCTGGCATTCCTGTTGTTATCACCAGGTATGGTTCATGCTTTATTCCAGGTTTGGTTCTGTGCAATGTTTTATTGTGTTCTGACACATGTTATATATAATAAATAGGATTAATGAGATGATTGAATGCTGTTTTTGTTAGGATTATAATCATTTAAAATGAAATTAACATACTGGCTACTATCCTGCCAGTAATTACATAGAGAGTTAGGAAAATTGCAGTTATTTAACCCTCTTGCCTCATCCCATCTAAAAATCTTCATGCATTGTTATCTGTATTCTTACTCAAGGAAAAAGACTGAAAACTTATTTTGTTTGGAACTTGTAGCTTTTCCCATATAGGATTATTCTTCCTGCATTTATATGCTATGTTGCCATTCTAGTGTCAGTCACTTGCCTTCTGCCTAACCGTGAGTATTTTTTCTTTTGTTTCTTATGAAGTGGAAGTGCTCCTGAGAACATAATAAGAGTCCTTCAAGGTCAACGAATTGGTACTCTCTTTCACCAGGATGCACATTTGTGGGAACCAACTAAAGAAGTTGGTGCCCGTGAAATGGCAGTTGCAGCAAGAGACAGTTCCAGACGACTTCAGGTAATATTGTGATGCTTTGTCGCTCCAAATGTTCTATGTGCCCAATTTTTGAGAACATTCCTTTACTTCTTCCTTGTGGTTCCGGCTGACAACTTATAATGTTGAGAGTCAGATATACCTTCTTGGCTAGTGGGAAAATAACTTAATAGCATTTGGTCTACAGGCATTGTCTTCACAAGAGCGAAAAAAGATTTTATTAGACATAGCTGATGCCTTTGAAGCAAATGAAAAATTGATCACTGTTGAGAATGAAGCTGATGTAGCTGCTGCACAACAGGCTGGATATGAGAAATCCTTGATATCTCGACTAGCTCTGAAGCCTGGAAAGGTTGGGTGCTAAATCTAATTCGCCCATTTTTGCTTATTGAATTTGAATTACTATTGCTGGTTATTACCTCTCAGCTTTGACCTTGTCTGCAAGTACCAAAAGCGGATGCATAACTTGTGCATCAAATTCCAACTGTGCCTTATGCCTTCTCATATAAATTTATAGTTATGATCATGTTCTGTACTATTGAATTTATTCCTATACTCCCCAGATTGCAAGCCTTGCAAAGTCAATTCGTGTGCTTGCGAACATGGAAGACCCAATCGGCCGTGTTTTGAAGAAAACACAGGTAAGAAGTAAGTAGTTTATATGTTCAGTAGGTTTATACCTCAAGGTGTGTAGTATCTGGAGATTTATTTGGTCTGAAATATAGTTGTTTAATTTCTAAACCTTTAAAAAGAAATGGGGAAAGAAGGGTTCCTTCTTTAGGGTTCGGGGGATTATATAAGAGACAAAACTATGTTTGGTTTTAGCCAAAGCTATTAACGAAATGCTTTTAACTTTTTGAACTAATAGTTATCTAATGGTTGTCTTTGCATTCAGCTTGCAGATGGACTTATTTTAGAGAAAACCTCAAGTCCTTTGGGTGTTCTTTTGATTGTTTTTGAATCTCGACCTGATGCGCTTGTACAGGTAAACAAATAGAACTACAACTTGGAAAATCAGTTCACTATTTCTCGATGGTGTAGTAAGAAAAATGTTTAAATAAATTATTTAATTACCGAGGTGGACATATGTTCATATCCCCTCATATGTTAACCATTATTTGGCTTGACCAAGGCAGGAAAATGCTATCTGCATTGTGCGGTGGAGCTAAGAGCTATTTCTTGTTTGCCTATTAAATTTATATGCTTCTATTTCTGAATATACTCATCTGGCTTTATGTATGATTTGAATAGATAGCCTCATTAGCTATCCGAAGTGGTAACGGGCTCCTTTTGAAAGGGGGAAAGGAGGCCAAGCGGTCCAATGCTATTTTGCATAAGGTTTGGATTCTAATATGAGTTTTCTTGAATGTACTGAAATGTAATTTCTTGTATTTTTTTTTTTTTTTTTTTTTTTTGTATTATCTTATCACCTCCTTTTGCACTCATAGGTAATAACTGAAGCCATTCCAGACATTGTTGGGGGTAAAGTTATTGGACTTGTAACTTCAAGAGATGAGATTCCTGATCTTTTAAAGGTTAGTAGATCCTAAAGTAACCAATTAGTAGAACAGATACTATTACAACAACAGTTCACAGTTCAACTTGTAACTTGGCTTTAAATTTATACTTCAGCTTGATGACGTTATTGATCTTGTGATCCCACGAGGCAGCAACAAGCTTGTTTCCCAAATCAAGAGTTCAACCAAAATTCCTGTTCTTGGTCATGCAGGTTAGATGGGTTACTTTTGTCTTAAACATTCATCATATGCTTTGCCTGATTAAAGGATACCGCTGCCCGGTTCTCATGTAGTGAAACTATACTGTTTGTTTCAGATGGAATTTGCCATGTATATGTTGATAAGTCTGCTAATATGGATATGGCAAAGCGGGTTGTTTTGGATGCAAAAATAGATTACCCAGCTGCTTGCAATGCAATGGTTATTCATCATTCATTTGTCGATTTTATTCTTTCAGGCTCTCTTTTGTTTGAATATTTTCAGATTATACCGAGCACATTATGTAGTTCTTTAATGCTTCTCTTTTACTTATGACAGGAAACTCTTCTTGTACACAAAGATTTAGTGACAAATGGTGCACTTAATGAGCTAATTGTTGATCTTCGTATACAAGGTACATTGCAAATACCTTCACTTATTATATATGGTACTTCGAAACGTTTTTGAAATAAACTTCAATTATCCATGATCACCAAATAAGTTCAAATTTCAACAGAGCTAATATTTTGAAAGCTTTTTATTGTTCTGCAAATGAAAAAATTAATTTTCACGGCATTTTATAAACAGTAAATGTTAACTCTATTGCAATCTGGTCCCTATAATAGAGGGACTTGGCAGGTACTTTCACCAATTTCCACACATTTCCATTATATTGTAACACAATATTTGGAATATCTAATGGATAACCAACAGTAATGCATCTTTTGCAGGTGTTACTTTATATGGTGGACCAAGGGCAAGTTTATTGTTGAATATCCCACAAGCACGCTCTTTTCATCATGAATACAATTCAATGGAATGCACTGTTGAAATAGTGGACGACGTGGCTGCAGCCATCGATCACATCCATCACCATGGCAGGCATGTTATTTTCTCTTATCGACAACTCTTTGTCTGCAATTCTATGTGTCATGTGTGTTGTATGACTGTTTCCATGAGCCAATGGACATGAATTGCCTTTTACTTTTTTGCAGTGCACACACAGATTGTATCATCACCGAAGACCAAGAAACTGCAGAAATCTTCTTGTATCAAGTTGACAGGTAAGACTTTAATTATCTTGCTCCATGCTTAGACCGGCTCCCTTTGATTTTTGGTCACCATGAAATATGTTCTGTATTTGAATTGGCAGCGCTGCTGTTTTCCACAATGCAAGCACAAGATTTTGTGATGGTGCTCGATTTGGTCTAGGCGCTGAGGTATTGCATCTATCGTTTTCAGTACCTTTTTAATATGTTAAAAGATCATTAGTTAAGTATTTGGTTTTTCTTAAATAACCAATAGGTTGGGATAAGTACAAGTAGGATTCACGCTCGGGGTCCGGTTGGAGTTGAAGGATTGTTAACAACAAGATGGTATGGATCTATTAAACTGCATACATTCTATATAATATGCATTTGGACATATAAGTTCCCTATAGGAAACCGTTTGACTGATCTTAATATTGATGATAACATTGTAAGGTCCCTAGTTAAAAAAGGGTAAATATACATTTTAGAACTTGAACTTGGCTTTAAGGTTCAATTTGGTACCTAAAGTATATTTTGTTCCAATTAGATACCTGATCTTGGTTTCTTGGTTCAAATTGGTACTTGAACTTGCCTTTTTGGTCCAAATCAGTACTTACAGTAAATGACTTATTTGAATCAATTTGAACTATTAAGCCAAGTTCCATTACTAATTTAAGCCAAAAAACTAAATTCAAGAATTTTAAGTGCCAAATTGATCCTTGAGGCTAAGTTTAGGTACTAATTTGAACATTGAAGCCAAGTTCAGGTACCACCCTAAAAAAAAAAAGAGAAATAAACCGCACATGTGCGTATTACTGTATTATAAATCCGTATTTTTCTTCCCGAAATACAGGATTCTGAAAGGAAGTGGGCAGGTAGTAGATGGTGATAAAGGGGTCATTTACACCCACAAAGACATACCAATAAATTCTTGAAAATGTATCAGAAAATACCCCTAAAATGCAAAGGGGAAAATGGCTGAAGCTGCTGAATTGGTTTCTTGAAGGGGGTTGAATTGGGATAAGAGTGTTTTGTCAGGGTGTTAATTGTTATACTATAATATTGTGAAATTATTGCTAATGCTTTATGTTTTTAAATTAGGAAGTAGATTCTTTTCTTTTCAAGTGTGATAATTAGAATTTAGGATTTGAGTAATTTGTGTCAGGAGAATTTGAGTAGAAAAATAAGAATGTTAGAAGTGTTCTGATGTAATTTTATTTCTGTTATAATGCAAAAGCATTTGAATTTGGAATTTCCTAGCTCCATTCAAAATTGAAGTTGATTCAATTTATCATAATAAATCAATAATTAAAATTAAAATTTAATGTTTTGAAAATTAGGATTGAACAGAATTTTAGTAAATCAATTCAAATTTTAAAAGTTCAAAAGTAACTAAAAATTTATAAAAATGAGAAGAATAATAAATAATAAAAGAAATGTAAAATATATTTTATAAATTATAGAAATTCAATTAAACATTTAAATTAATTTAAATTTGATTCAAGCTATAATTCCAGTTCCAAAAAAGTGTAAAATTAAATTAAAATGAATTGAATTGAAAAGGACTTAAACTTAGAACAAGAACAACAAATAATTTATTCAAAAGTAACTTGAAATAAAATCACCTAATCAAACTAAAAAAAACCCAGAACCAATGTCAATCAATTGATTTATAATTCCCATCAAACAAAGATTAAACAGTACCTCAAATCCTTACTACATATATACTTCCACAAAAATGGCTTTTTTTCTTATTCAAAAGGTAAACAATGTTCCCACTCAAAGCAAAATCTCTGAGCCATAATATAAAACAATCTGCATATTGTGTTATTTCAGTTCATAATCCTAGTTTCTCTTCATAAACAATAATATAAGAAACTATTATAAACCCTTCATTCTTCAACAAATTTCTTGAGATTTTTCAACCATAAAAGATACTCTCTGTTATCCTTATCGGCCATGTACTCACGCAAGTAATTTGTTGTACTTGGCTTGATTCCTCTAACCTCCAAGTATTTGTAAAAACCCTTTTGCAAATTCTCATCCAAATCACTGCAAATCACACATGAAACAATAAAAAAGCAATCAATATCCAAACTTTCCCATGCAGTTACACAAAACAATAAGAAAAAAAAGATCAAATTACAATCTTGGTCCCTTTACAATACTCCAATTTGAGATTTAACCCATCTGGTTTAATATCTATTTCGGTTAATATAACTTCTAGTCTCTTAACTTGGTAATTGGGTCCACTTTGGTACCTATACTTACCTGAACTTAGCAATTATGTCCATTTGGTCCCTTTGGCAAAGGTAAAAGCATTGTGCAACATCATCACCAGTTGTCATCAAATTCTTGATGGAATCCAAGTTCAAGGATCAAAATGGATCTAGTTGCCAAGTTCAAGTACCAAAATTGAAAAAAAATATAGGAACCAAAGTGAACCTAATTGCCAAGTTCAAGGGCTAAAAGTTATATTAACCCTATCTATTTTTATAATATCTATTAGTAAGTTCAAATAACTGACCATTAACTATTTTTGAGTAAAAAAATATACAAGCACCAAAGTGGACCTAATTGCCAAGTTCAGGAACTAAAAGTTATATTAACCTTATCTATTTTTATAAGGTCTAATGTCTATCCGTTAGTCCAAATAATCAGCACCAACTAACTGCTCTGATTAAATTGCAGATATGAGCTACTTCTAAAAATATTTCTACCTCATCGTTATGACATAAATCTTTTTCATGTAAAAAATCGAGACATTTTAACTGGAATGATATTAACTATTTGGGCTAACTACGTTATATGCAAACTAAAGTACAAACACTAAATCTCAAATTAGAGTATATCAAATGAACCATAACCATAATTTGACCCAAAGGAAAACGGAAGCTTACTTGAAATCAGGGCCTTCATAAGCAAGTTCATCATCCTCAGGGTTGGGATTTCTAAAACTCAAACTGTCGATTCCAATCCCATCGTGAAAAGCAGTGCAACTGAACTCCAAACTCGGACCATCTTTCTTCGAAACGGTGACAACGAACGGGATTCTAGCATTGGTATTATCCCCATCCTTGTCTTCAACTTCATCTTCATCTTGCTCGTCTTCGTTAAGATCAAGCATGTGAACATCAACTTTTATGAGCTCACCATTATATTCTCTTTTCAATGTTACAGTTTGAGTCCCAGGGTTATCTTCGACTTCAAAAGGGAATCCACTAGGAGTTCCTACAACCTGTGAAAAAAAACAAAGCTTAATATATGATGACCATTTTCATTTCAAAGAATAAAACCCAAAAGCAAGAAACAGAAAAAAAAATCAAGAATTTTCTATGCTTACAGCAATTTTAGTTCAAAAAATGCTATTGAAATTACAAAATTTATGTAGAAATGGAAGCATAATTTTAAACAAGCATGTTCAGAATTTATTTTCAGCTTCTTCAGGAAAATAATGATTTTTTAAACAAGATTGCAATCTTTTTACCATTCTTATGAAGATCATCACCATCTTCATTTCAAAGAATTAAAATCATAAACATGAAACAGAATTTCTTTTACCCTCCCCCCCCACAATTTACTATCTTTACACTAAATTTAGTTTAAAATAAGGGGAAAATGATATTGAAATTACAAATATCTTTTTCCAGCACCTTCAAGTTCTTTTAGAGGAAACTTCTGATTTTCAACAAGGACGCAATTTTTCCCATTTTTATGAAATAAATTTTAAAAATAAAAACCCAATATACATCAAATTCAAAAATTCATGCTTTACCCTTAATTCCCCATTAACAAAAAGAAAACGTTTAAAAAAAAAGGGTAAAATGATTAGTCACCTGCTCAGAGTTATCACCCTCAGCAAATTGAATCTCGGACTCAAGAACTCGGACAAGAGACTCATCAGAAGAGGGTTTCTTGGAAGCAACGGCGGTAGAGAAATGGAAGCTATTTGGGTAAAAACGGTTAACGGCCGGTTTCTGAGATTGTAACCCATGGTTCAAAGCCCTGAAGATGGAGGAGTGGTAGTTCCTCTGGACTCGGGTGAGTCGAATCGCGAGTGGAGCCAACGAGTTAGCTGATTTACGGAAAACCGAAGCGAAAGCCATGCGAACTGAGCTGAGAAAACAAGAGGGTTTTCTAGGGTTTTAGAAAAAAGCTTAATTCTTTGTATCGAGGGTTTTAAGGTTTTAAAAGGCAAATATTTGAGCCCTTTTTTGTAAAGTTGGGCCATAATTGGGCTTGATTTTGCACCATTTATTTTAGGGTAAATTGCACCTAAAATCACTATACTATTAATAAATTTATATTTTCGTCATCCTACTTCAAAAAATTACAAAATAATCACAATTAGCTGTTGTCATTGAAGTGATATTGTAAATTCGCATTTATTACTTTTATTTATTCACACAATTAGGGCCAAGTGAAAATCCAATCAATTAATGATAAATACATTTGTTGGTCAAATGCTTAAACTACAAATATTATCAATTTCACCTAATAAAAAAAATATCATGAAAAAATTAAAATTAAAAATTAAAGGTAAAATATACGGAATTATTAATAAATTTACATTTTTTGTCACTTAACTTTGAAAAGTTACAAAATTATTATTAATAGAGGTACTTATGGGTTGAGTTGGGTCGGAGTATGATATTAATATACTTGATACTTACTCAAGCTCAACCCAACACGAAATCTAGGCCTAAAAATTTGCCCAAACATGCCATTATTTGTTAAAGACTAACTCAAGCGCATTTTAGGCCTACCTATATTATATTTTTATTTTTAAAAATATTTATTTTATTTTAATATTTAATAATTTTATACATTTTTATTTATTGAATTTTTTATATAGTCATCTTAACATTATTTTAAAATTTAATATTAGAGTAGTATTATATATTTAGTATAAGTTTATTTTTAATGTGTTTTAAATTACATAATATATAAAAATAAAATAATATAGAGTATTATAAACTTAAAACAAGTCGGTCGGGTTGGGCTGAATTTTTTCTGAAATTTATTTTTCAAACTTAATATTTTTGTCCAAGTCTTCCCAAATTTTAGATGAACCTTCAAGACTGCATTGCGGATAGCTTTGAGCCATAAACAATTCTATACACGATTTCTCAAATTAAATAACCTTAAATATTCTCATACTATTTAATTTTAATTGTATATTTTCTGTAAATTGCCAAAAAATTAACAAAATATAAAATAAAATTTGAATAATTCAAAGACAAATTAAAAAAAAATTTGAATAAAATTTGTATATGTAAATAAAATGTATATTTACATTTTAAGCATCTCGTTTGAATTTTGTGTAAAATTTGAATAAAACTAAAGCATTGAATTTACAAACTTCCATATTATTGATCTAAAAATTGAGGGTAATTTTGTTCTAAAATTCAGATTCTGCCCTTAATTTAAGATTACTCAAGAAAGAGGTTATAATGAGATTATGCAAATATATTATGAGATGATTATAATGTGAGATTATGAGATGATCGGAATGTTGAAATCCAGCCACCATAATCTCTTTTCGGAATATAACATTACGGATCATAATATTATATTCGGAGAACCAAACTCCTCCTTAATGAAAACATTTGAATGGTTCAATGGCCAAAAAGTCAAAACATTAGCAAATATCAAATACAATCTCACTAGACCAGTTGTGTACTAATTTACTCAACAATATTTAAAAAAAAGTCCCTTTTTTGAAAAAAAAAATTTACGGGATTAGACCAATTTTTTTAAGGTAATTTGCAAAAAAAATTCCAGTTTGAAACATTTTTTTGTCAAATCAACTGAAAAAGCTTCTAACTAAAAGTGTTTTGCCCTTAACTTTTTTTAATATTAGGGTTTTTTAAGGCTTAGTTTGGCAATACTTTTGAAAAGTGCTATAGAAAAGTAATTTTAAGAAGTGCGTTTGAAAAATTTGGTTTAAATTTTAAGTGTTTAGCATTGTTGTCAAAAAGTACTTTTGAGAAATAAAATGTCAATTTTAGACGTGTTACTATTAAGTAACAAATATATATTTAAATAATATTTAAATTAGTTAATATTATTAAAAATTTATTATGACTTGTTGTTAATATTTTAATATATGAAATGTAAATTTTAAATATTTTAAGCAATAAATATTAATTATTTATAAAATTTAATTAGAATATATAAACTATATTTTAAATATTTAAATATAACCATTAAATATTTGTAATTAGTATTTTAAAAAATATTTTTCATTTTTAATTAATGATTTTAACACATTTGTAATTAAGTACCAAGAAAAAAAAGGAAAAGTACTATGTTATTGGAGGAGTGAAAATTTAATTAAGCATTAAAAGTGTTTTTGGTAGAGGAAAAGCTAAAAATTTTAACATCTCATTTTCAAAAGTACTTTTGGAGCTAGAAATGATTTTTTTTTAAGTACTGCAGAACAAACCCTGAGTAGGATTTTAGTTTTTAGGATTAGGGTTTTAAGCTTATAAAGTAGGGTTATTTGGATTTTATGAGTTTAGGGTTTTTTTTTACTTCTTAAAGTTTATTATATATTATATATTTTAAAATAATTTTTGAGATGTTAAATAATAATTATTTAATTCAAAATTAAAAACATCATTCAATTCATAATCAAAACTCCAACTACTTGACATGGATGAAATATTAATATCTTTTTTCTCTTTTAATCTTAGTTTGATCCAATCTTTCGAAAATTACTGATTCTGGTGCATTATTTTCGAATATATAGATTCAAGCCTTTTTACCATACAATACAAATCAATAAATTATACAACCTTTTTCCTGCAAAGTAGTCCGAGTTTTGATTATGATTTGAATTAAATTTTTCAATTCGAATGTACAATTAATGTAAATATGATGCTTTTAAATTTCAAATTAAATCACTATTATTTAACATCTCAAGAAATTATTAAATAATATATAATAAACTAAAAAAGTAAAAACAAAAAAACAAAAAACAAAACCCTTAAAATCCAAATAACCTTACTTTACAAACCCAAATTCCTACTTTAAAAAAACCTTAACCTTGAAAAAAATTAGAGAGAAAACGCTTCCAACCGGAAGCCTTTTCAGCTGATTTAGCAAAAAGTGTTTCCAGCTGGAAGCTTTTTTCTACAAATCACCTGAAACATTTCCATGAATAAGTAAAATGAATAATTCTTCACTGGTGCCGTCTGAGCAATCGACAACACCACCCTCACCTGTCACCAATCATTTGTAATGATTGGAATGTTAAAAAAAATATATTTGTAATTAATTTTTATACTATCCTATTTCAATAATAAATATTTTTATGTTATTTAAGTAAAAAATCCAATGATTGAGTCGAGGGGTATTTTAGATAAATGATCTAAAAAATTAAAAATTTATGAAAGTAACCCTAATAGTAGATTATTTTAAAAAATAACCTAGTTCCTATAGTAAAAGCGGGTTCCCCACCCCAAAATCATTGTATCATCATTACAAAAATGATAGGAACAAAAACTAAATAAAATTTTCTTGATGCCGCCGCCACTTTTCAAAGCGGCACAGGTATAAAATATGATATTTTCCGTATTTCCAAAGTTACACAAAAAAAATATTTTTTTTTATATTCGTGGTGCCGCCATATTATTTGAAGGCACTAAAATGAAATAAAAAATTAATTTTTGGTGTCACCACATTATTTGAGGCACCCAAATTGAATAAAAATTATTTTTATTTCTTCATTTTTCTTTACATAATAACTAATTTTTAATCACTTATTAATATCTCCTTATTAATTATTTTTAATACATTAATTTTTTTCAATTAAATTTTCATATTTTATTCATTTTAATTTTTTATTTCTATTATTATTTTTAAATTTCTTTATTTAACTCGATAAACATATTTTTATTTATGTATCGATAATGTGGAACAATAAATTTATTTTTCTCATCATCTAAATACTTTTTCCTTCCACTAATCTTATTTTATATACACAAGTAATAGATTAAATATTTCTTAACACAATAACATTTCAAAAATTACAATAATAATAAAATGTCAATTAAAATCATCACATTAAAATAATATTTTGCTCGATTCCATCAACTTCTACTTGAATCAGGTCAATCAAGGACCCCACGATATTCGTCTTTGGTTTTTCTTGGGGTACGACATTCCGCTAGCATTTCCCCGCCTGATAGCACTTTTCATGTTGACTTTCTTTATAAGTTTCTTATTTTTATATTTTTTTATAATTATTTTTATTTTTTTATATAAAAAATTAAAGTGATGACGTGACACTCTTTCAAAGTATCGTGTCATTAACTTTTAATGGTGTCAAAAGTATTAAATTATTTGACGAAATCCATTATATTTGGAATCAACATGGAGCAAAAAATAAAAATAAAACAGACCAAGTTGAAAAGAAAATATCAAAATTCAAGGATTAAATTTTCATTTATCTATTTTTATTGAATTTTATTTTCAAAATCAGACTAAATTAGTCTCATTGCTTGCATCAAAAATTACTTGAGGTATGAATCAAATTTTTATGTTTTTAATATTTTTATTGATTTATTAAATTAAATTAGTTAAATTGATCGAATCAATTCCACGATCGATCCAATTCTAATTCTACATTACTTTGAAAAATTAAATTTTTAAAAGTGGGATAATTCTTAAAATTATTGAGAAAATAAAATAAAATATTATTTTTATTTTACTGATAATTAATTTTTAAATGCCAACCTCTGTCATAAAATGAGATTAAGAAGACAAAATCTATCCGAATCCAATTTCTTATCTAATATTATTTTATAAATTAATATCTTTAAAATAATAATTATTTTTCTCAATTAAATATTAAAATTAATTGCTTCGGTTATTAATAATTAATTAAAAATACAAAATATAAGATTAAGAATAGAAATTCTATCTCAACTAAAATTTCTTATCTAATATTATTTTATAATTTGATATATTTAAAATAATTATTATTTTTAATTGTCGAATATACAATTAGTGTAAATGTGATGTTTTTAAATTTCAAATTAAATCATTATTATTTAAAATCTCATATATTTATTAAAAATTAAATAATACATAATAAACTAAAAAAGTAAAAGAAATCCCTAAACCCATAAAATCCAAATAACCTCACTTTACAAACCCAAAATCTTACTTTAAAGAAATTTTTACCTTGAAAAAAATTAGAGAAAAAACGCTCTCAACTGGAAGCCTTTTCAGCTGATTTAGCAAAAAATACTTCCAGCTGAAAACTTTTTTCTACAAATTACCTAAAAACGTTTCCATGAATAGGTAAAATGAATATTTCTTCACCGGTGCCATCTGAGTAATCGACAACACTATCCTCACATGTCACCAATCATTTGTAATGATTGGAATGTTAAAAAAATATTTGTAATTAATTTTTACTCAATCCTATTTTAATAAAAAAAATTATATTATTTAAATAAAAATTCAATGATTGAGTCAAGGGTATTTTAGATAAATAAAATAAAAAATTAAAAATTTATAAAAATAACCCTAATATTAGATTATTTAAAAAAATAACCTAGTTTCTACCGTAAAATAGGTCCCACCTTAAATGACAGCACTACCCCAAAATTATTGTATCATCATTACAAAAAATGATAGGAACAAAAATAATTAATTTTTTCTTGGTGCTACCACTTCCCAAGATGACATAGATATAAAATATGGTATTTTTAACTATATTTCTAGAGTTATATGAAAAAAAAATTTTTAATATTAGTGGTGCCGCCATGTTATTTGAAGGAATGAAAATGAAATAAAAATTATATTTTGATGCCACCACATTATTTGGAGGATCCCAAATTGAATAAAAATTTATTTTTGGTGCCGCCATATTATTTGGAGGCACTCAAATTGAATAAGAAAATATTTTTATTTCTTCATTTTTCTTTTAATCACTTATTAATATCTTTTTATTAATTATTTTTAATACATTAAAATTTTCAATTAAATTTTCATATTTTATTCATTTTCAATTTTTTATTTCTATTATTATTTTTAAATTTCTTTATTTAACTCGTTTTATTTTATTAAACTTCAATTTTTTACCTTTTTAAAGAAAAATAATTCTAAAAGACAAACATATTTTTATTTATGTATCGATAATATAGAACAATAAATTTATTTTTGTCATCATTTAAATGCTTTTTCCTTCCATTAATCATATTTTATATAAATAATTAACGGATTAAATATTTCTTAATACAATAACATTTCAAATATTACAATAATAATAAATTTTCAATTGAAATCATCACATTATAGAGTCGAAAATATAGTAAAATAAATATTTTGCTCAAGTCCATCAACTTCTACTTAATCAAGTCGATCAAGAACCCCTTGGTATTCATCTTTGGTTTCTCTTGAGGTACAAAATTCCGCCAACATTTTACCCTCCTGAGAGCACCTTTCATGTCGGCTCTTCTCCCTTCATAGCATAACCAATTTGTGATCGTGATCGCGTAATGACTGCCAACAGAAATTCTTGACCGCATAACCACTACCAACTAAAAGCTTATCTCCCTTAGTGTTAAATGGGGTATTTCGATAGGGGATAGATTATTAACCGTGTAACTACTACCCTAAAACGATATATTTTTCGTGTTTTTATATATAACGGTCATGACAAAATAATTTTTCGTTAAAGAACATCATAATAATAAATATCTCTCATTTTTTCAACATAACAAAAAAAAAAAATTTAAGACCTTTACGTATGCTAAGTTGAAGCTGGAGTATATATAGTTGGTGGTGCCGCCACATTTATAATAAGCAACAGGAGAAAATAATTTTAAATTATTTTGGATACGATATATGAAGTGGCGGTACCACAAATATTAAAAAATATATTTTTTGTATAACTCTAGAAATATAGTTGAAAATACTAAATTTTATATCAATGCCAAGAATTTTTTTTTTTGTTCCTATAATTGTTTGTAATGATGATGTAATGATTTTGGGGTGGTGCCGCCATTTGAGGTGGGGGAACCCACTTTTACAATTGAAACTAAGTTATTATTCCAAATAATCTAGTATTAGTGTCATTTTCATAAGTTTTAAATTTTTTTAGGTCATTTATCTAAAATACCCTTGAGTTGAGTGTGGGGTGTCCGGTCGATCCAATCCAATTCAGACAACAATGGCCGATGCTTTTATTTTCATCACTACTATTTAAGAAACACATTTGTATTTGAATAGGATAAAACAACAATTAACTCTTAAATTCAATCTTTTTTTTTTAATTTGGTCCTAAATTTTTTTTAGTTCGCATTAGACCCAATTTTGGATATGGTAAAACAATTTAGTAGTTTCCAACGCATTTAAGAGATGATGATACGGCGTTTTGAGTTTGTGCAATAACATCACTTAATTATTTTAAAAAATTATATAAAAATCTACAAATAATTAAAATTATAGAACTAGAAAATTATAAAAGAATATATTTATAAGTTTCTTATTTTTATATATTTTTATAATTACTTTTATTTTTATATAAAAACTTAAAGTGATAACGTGACACTCTTTCAAAGTAAGTGTCATTAACTTTTAATGGTATTAAAAGTATTAAATTATTTGACGAAATCCATTATGTGGAATCAACATGGAGCAAAAATAAAAATGGACCAAGTTGAAAAGAAAATATCAGACTCAAGGATTAAATATTATTTTATCTCTATATGAATTCATGTACTCTTTATTTAATTTTTATTAAATTTGGTGGTGAGTTCGGTATCGCTACTTTCAAAATCAAACTAATCTATTAAGCTAATTGCTTGCATTAGAAATTACTTGAGGTATCGGTTCGAATCAAATTTTTTATATTTTTAATATTTTTATTGATTTATTAAATTAAATCGGTTAAACTGATTGAATCGGTCTAACCATCGATTCAATTCTAATTCTACATTACTTTGAAAATTAATATTTCCTAAGTTGTATCGTTTTTGTAATTTGCTAGAATTAAAAAAAAAGGGCAGAAAAATAAATTGGTTTAGCAGTTAATTTGCGAGCGTAATTGTTTCGTTTGATTTTTGCACATTAATATTTATCATTTTATGAAAAATTAAATTTTTAATAATTGCGATACTTCTTAAAATTATTTTGAAAATAAAATAAAATATTAATTTAGTTTTATTGATAATTAATTTTTAAATTCCAACCTCTGTCATAAAATGAGATTAAGAAGACAAAATCTATCCGAAATCCAATTTCTTATCTAATATTATTTTATAAATTAATATATTTAAAATAATAATTATTTTTCTCAATTAATTATTAAAAATTAAGTGCTTCGGTTATTAATAATTAATTAAAAATACAAAATATAAGATTAAGAATACAAAATCTATCTCGACTAAAATTTCTCATCTAATATTATTTTATAAATCGATATATTTAAAATAATTATTTTTCTCAATTAAATATAAGAAAGTTAATTAATTTGCTGAACTCAACCTGAACTCTTCCCAAGATCAACTAATAAAATATTTACATTTTTCTTTCTGTACCGGAAATCACTCTCTGGGCACAAAGCAATGTCGAATAATGGAATTTTCCAGGATTCAATGTTGAAGAAGCAGAAGGAAGAAGAGGGGGAAGAATACTTCAGGTCATTGCCTCCCGGTTATAGATTCAAACCAAGGGATGAAGAGCTTGTTAATTATTACTTAAGACTAAAAATTTCGGGTCTTCCATTGCCACCCAATAGAATAAGAGAGGTTAATCTCTACAGACATGATCCTGAAACTCTTACAGGTTTTGATTCTTGTTTCTTTATTTTTTCTGAAACTGTAAAACATTGGTTTTCTTTTTAATCTTGTATTATTGATTTTGTTTTGATTAAATAGCCAGGAACAATTACATATCGTCGAATGAAGTCGAAAAAGAATGGTATTTTTTTACGCCGCGAGAACGGAAATATACAAACGGATCAAGGCCGGCGAGGAAAGCCGGTAACGGATACTGGAAAGCGACCGGAGCAGATAAGGCGGTCATTTTGAAAGGAAGGAAGATCGGATGTAAAAAGACTTTAGTCTTTTACGAAGGGAAACCACCGAGAGGGTTTAAAACCAATTGGGCCATGCATGAATATGTATTAAGTGATGCTCCTGTCAGAGTAAGACACGGCAAGGAAGACATGAAGGTATCATCTTTCAAATATGTGAAAATTTGTATCTATTAGTACTTAATTTCGAAAATTTTTTGTTTTGTATCTATTAGTACTTAATTTCGAAAAATTTTTGTTTTCTTTCAGCTGGATAATTGGGTCTTGTGTAGATTATACAAGAACCGAAGGGAAGCAAAGCAAAAACAAATAATCCCAGAAGAAGGGAACGATCTTGCATGTCAAGAGAAAGTTGAACCTCACAAAATGGCTGAACCTGTTAGTGAACCCAATAATATGGTTGTACCACCTGTTTATGATCAACATGAACAGCTTGAAGTCCAACCAGCTAACATGAACATTGGACAAGACACTAATTGGTTTCCTGAACTTGACAATCTAATGCCTGTTTCCAATGATTACGGTAATTATTATATGTTTGATAATAATCCAACACATGGTGGAGGGTTCCAACAGGTTCCAAATTATGATGATTTTGTAACAAATGCTGCTGCTGCGGCCCCTGCTCCATTTTGTTCAACGTTTCCTCTCGATAATCAGTTTCAGTCCATGGGCGATGCTGGTTTTAACTTGCCACCGCCGCAGCTGCAATTTCAGCCACATTGGCCGGCGCTGCCATCACCACCGCTGCAGTTTTCAGGAGTCAACACTGGTTTTGATTTATTGGTTGATGAATATCTTTTGGATCCTGAGCTTGGCATGCCACCACCATAGTTTTGTTGAACTGATTGGTTATTTTTAGGGTTTGTATATCCTAACAATAATTGAACTATATTTCATAGGGTTTTTTTTAGTAAGGTTAGATTTAAGTTTGATGATTTTTTTAGTAAGGTCAGGGGATATCAACCCCGAAATTTCAAATAGTTAGAATTATTATTTCGTAATTTTTTAAAATTAAGTGATCAATACTTAAATTTACCTTACGTATAGATGACTCAAAAATTAAATATCAAAATTTGAGGGACAAAAACCAAAATTAAACCAAAAGTTTACAATTACACTGTCAACATCGTTGCTTTATTTCGTCATTTATCCATTTTCATGGTCAAAAAGTAAACATGAGCAAATACCAAATACAATATCACCACGCAAGTTATTCTTCCTCGCTTTTTTCTTAGTCTTCATCTCATTGATTTTTTTTTTAAATAGAGAGAAAAGGGTGAGAAAATCCACCATGGCTTTAGCAAACATAGCTATCAATCTCGCAAGTGTTGGCTCAAATTTTCCTTCTTCTATTGATAAGCTGAAGAATTCATCAATTAAAGCTCAAATAAACTTAAGGGTCTCGAGAAATTCATTAGTTAAAGCAGTTCAGAGCTCATCTGTGGAATCAGATACTGGAAAATGGGCTAGAAAAAGACGACCCCAGAATGTAGATGGCGACTTCTTTGTAGGTAAATATCATCTTTTGATAATTTCCCAGAAAATTTCATCTTCATGGGGAGCTTTTTTTCTTTATAATATGCTGTAATCGGTGGGAAATTGTTACTGAATTAGTTCATTGATTGAAGGGTTGTTAACAATTTTTTTTTATGTAGGATGGTATATTCTTAGTTCTTACGGTGGAAAATGAATAGGATATAGGTGTTAAATATATGTTTTTAACTCTTAATGGATACTGGCAGCTATGTTACTCTGACTGTGTGAGTGTTGAATACGGCCAGGGGCGAAGCTAGGAATTTTGTTTAGGGGCCGAAATAAATTTGTAAAATTTGAGAGGGGGAAAGCTGGATATATAGTATTATTTACTTTCTAGAGGGGCCAAACTTTAAATTTTTCCATTTAACTAAAGGCTTAAAATGCTTAATTTAATGTTTTACATATTGGAGGGCCTTATATAGCAATTTCACCATTTGGCCAAGGGGCCAAGGCCCCTGCCTCCCCCGGCTACACCTCTGGATACGAGTATGGTTAATCTTTTTTCTATGCTTTTCCATGTATTTGGAGAATCTTTGGAGGTGATATCTCGTATTCTTGTGTCGGACACGGATACTTTAAGAAAAATAATGAATCCGAGCAGCATAGACAGTGAGGATACCTATAGGAAAAAAGTATATTATTTTTTAGTGCCATCTCTGTTAATTTTGGTATATTGGTTTTTAATCTATTTTGCAGATCATACATGCATAGATTGTGATACTTGTCGTTGGATGGCTCCGGTAATCGCTTAACAATCAAGCTTTTTTCCTTTTGGAGTTAACTTTTTGGATTAGATGAATGCCAGTTTACTGCTAGTTGAATATAAGTTTCAATGATCTGGTTTACAAGGTATAGAACAAGGTTGTTCATCAACAATTTTAGTTTCTGAATGCATTGAGACTTGAAGAAATGAAAACTATGTTTAACTCTTCGAATTGTTGTTTTTTACTGTGTCCGAGATGTTGGCATATGGCAATATGAATTGAAAATAAAAATGGTTTGATTAGCAATGGTATATATATAAGCTGAGAGTCATGGAAGGCATTGCGCTTGCCATTAAACGGTTTCTTCCTTTCTTTTGCCTAATCACTTTCCATATAATAACAAGATCCGCAGACCACCGGCTGAGAGTTATTAACTATGCTGTATAACAATATTCTTACTTTAATGTTTCTTTATTTCTTGTTTGTTTTTCAGCAAGTCTTCACAAGAGTTGGTGAAATGTCTGTAGTTTATAAACAGCCAACGTCTAGCGAAGATCGATTAAAGGCTCTCCAGGTGCCGCTTTATTGGTTCCTTTCTTGTATATCTATAACGTGATATATCATAATTTCACACATTCATACGCTTGCACACCTTTATGCATTTCTCATTTTTGTTTGTATCAATTATCATACAGCCTGTTTGTTACCGAGATAAGTTAGTTTGATTTCTATTCCAGAAGAAACTGCAATGTTATCATGAACATTTGATATTTTCAGGCCTTGCTTTCCTGTCCAACAAGCTCAATCCGTACCGAAGTACCTCCTCCTGATATCCTAGAAGCTCAAGAGACATTTCCGATTCCAGTAGATGAGAAGAAACTACCTGTAAATCATATCATTAGTGTGTTCTTATTTTGCATTTTTATATTATACATTCTTGGATTAGCATGCCAACCCGATCACTATGTTTATGATATAATTATTTTCAGGGTGTTTATCACTGTGGATATCATTCTGAGAAATCATACGGAGCTGCTTCGTACTTGATCATTCACCCTGGTGGAAATATACTTGTAGATAGGTAATATTATAGTACTCATGTCTAACACCTATACCTGACATATTTCCGAGCATGGGTATGGGATATGACCCTCTAAAGACCCTCCAAATGCAGAGAAATGCCTTTTTTTTTCCCCAACTACTATCGCTTCGCATGTTAGGTTGAACTAATTTGTCTAATATAATTCTCTGCAGCCCCAGATTTACAGAGAAACTTGCAAAGGAGATTGAGACAATGGGTGGAGTACGCTATTTGTTCCTAACCCACAAGTATGTCCATAATTTTAATTTTTATTGTTTATTTTTGAGGTTTCTGATCCATGTTGTTAATGGTCAGGGATGATGTTGCAGATCATGCAAAGTGGGCAACACGGTTTAGCTGTGATCGAATTCTGCACTCAGAAGATGTTAGTTTCATCATCCTTAACCTCTGATATGCACTTTCATCTATTTAAGGATCTTAGCTAGTTCTGCTAGACAGAAGTGATCTTATTCTTGCTTTGGTTCCTTCTATGTTCGTAAATCTTTTTTCAGTTTGCAAGTTCTAAATTATGAGAGCTCACTTGAGTTTACTAGAAAGCCCATGAATGAAAGTTACTGCATTTTTTATATCAAACATTAGTCAGACCGTGAGTGCAAATTTTAAAGCTATTATGCTATGTGTACTTCATCTCTGTAGGTAGAAATTTGTACTGCTGATGTTGAGATGAAGCTAGAAGGGAATGGTCCATGGAGCCTCGGAGATGACATTATGCTTGTACTTGCTCCCGGCCACACAGAAGTGAGTTCTTAACCAAATGCATTCGACTTCCATATGGCTTTGAGAAACACTTCCATCAATTCTTGGTTGACATTTCAATATTTATGTCTTTTTTTAACATCTGCAAATAGTCACTATATATGAATAAAGTTTTACGAATTCAATTCCGGATATCTCAGTAATTTCTTAAACAGTTTAAGATGAACAAGGCTTATAATAATACATTTTGTAACTTGTTGCAGGGTACTGTTTGCTTGCTTTATAAGCCACTGAAGATTCTATTTACGGGTGACCATCTGATGATGACTGAATCTGGACTCAGCATAGCGGAAATGTACAACAAATACTCTGGTAATACTACGTAAACACGGCTTCCTTTGTACCAAAAAAAATGTTATTGCATGGAAATATTTGGTAAGTTATATTTTCTGGTTTATATGCCTATGTTACTTGAACTCGAGTGTGTTGGATGCAAGACACTTGATCTTATTCAACTTATACAAGATTTGATCACATAAACTTGTATCATTTGACTTTGAACTAATGCCGGCATTTTATCATACGATTACATCTATGAGTAAAAACAACAACATGAGCCATGAATATGATCTTAGGGAACATGAACATGACAGCATAGGCAGCCACCTTGTCAACAAATCATCATCATCTAGCTGGATATGTTATTTATGGAGCCTGTCTTTCTAACAGTTCACTAGATTCCCCTTTCATCAATTACCATTTTCTTCACTTGCGCTCACTATTTCTTTATTTTTCACAGTTCCTAAACAGGTGGATAGTGTTCAAAAGTTGATACAATTCGATTTCGATTGGATTATACCAGGTTGGTATCAGTTGTCTCGTAAAATTTTCAGACTATTTTGATAGTATTTATCGAAACTTTGCATGCTTTTCAAGAGCAGCCTCCTGCACATGTCGTCCAATCCGAATCATATACTTTTGAAACATTAACATGTTTCCATTGTTCCTTGTAACCACATTTTGCACATGAAAACATAAGTTGGATTCATTGTCTTCATCTTTTTCATATTTGCTTAATGTTCGTAATGGTCAATCTTGAAAGTTTTTGACATCTATATTTTACAGGTCATGGTCGGAGAATCCAGTTCAAAGATGTTCAGGAGAAGAACACCATTCTCGAAGCTTTTGTCCGGGAAAAGTATAAACAGTATTCCTCAAGCTACAAATAAACAAGAACTATAGGTTCCATGAAAATCAAAGTGAATTAAAAAATGAAATCTGTTGTACTTGTAACTTGTTTCTCTATGCAAATAAAAATTTCTAAGCATGCAATCATAGCTATGAAACCATTGGATAAAAATGCCATGGAGACCTCATAACTTGTACCATTTGATTATTACATCAAAGAGTAAATTAGTTAGTTCTGTTAAAAATTCTTTAAAAACTGGTATGATTGACGAAATAATCAAATAGTAATATGTGATATATCATATGTCTTTATGTTGACACAGTGGCAAATCTAGGGAGGCTGGTAAAATTGTATTTTTGACCCTCTAAAATAATAAAAATTTAATTGAATTCTTAAAATTATAAAGATAAACTATTAAAATAGTAAAATTATATGCTTATTATCGTAAAAATATATAATTTAATTCTGCCAAAAAAATAATTTCTAACTTTGTCCTTGTGTTGACATACAAGGATCACTACTGTCCCCATGAATAATAAGATAATACGCTTAAACACACTTGAACTCAAGTCTTCTTATATTGATAATAATGTCCATGCCAATCGAACTAAAATTCAATCAACATTCCTCTATGGTACTTTTATAAAAACCATTGTTATTTCTTAAAATATCGGTGTCCATCATACTTTCAAGCATGCTAATTCGAGACATTCACACTTGAATTTATATATATAAATATATGTATATATACTTCACATGAAAAGAAAAAGATGAATGCAACTTTACCAATCACCAAACAAAAATAATTAAAAGAAAACAAAAAAAAACAGCTTTAATCCATAAAAAAAGGGATAAAGAGAACACAAATGGTCAAGCTGCTGTCACTATCCAACATGAAATCTCAATGTCACTTTCCTAGAAAGAGCATTCGTTATTGCAGTCAATAGATTCCAAAACTTAACCCAAAAATCTGAAAAAAAAAAAAAAATCTCTTGAATGGGAGTTAAGCTAAAGCTAAAACAACCCCATCATCCCATTTCTTCATTGTTCATGCTTTAGAAACCTTTGACGTGTTCATATGGCCTTGTTTGGTAGTCCAGGGAGGTTAAGTGGACTGTTATTAAGAATGGGGCAGTGTTTTTCTGCAGCTGCTTCAATTGGTTTCATGGTTTCTGCTCATGGCTTTTTTAACTCCACTGCTTTCTGGTATTGTTTTCCTTCTATTATCTTGGTTATATCTTCACTTGGATTGATGATTATTTGTATACGATTCTATTTATTAATCCATGTGGCTTGGGTTCGAGTGTGAATGTGAGGCACGCTTCCTGTTCGAGTATATTTCAGAGAGTACTTGAAGAATATATGTCCAGATATGGTAAAAACATCATGAAAATTCTGGTACTTAGAGTTGATTGCATTTTACTCTATATATTTAAAAAATGGGTTGATTCAATTAAAAATTTCATTTATTTTTATCTTTAAAAATTGCAATTGCTCTTTGTACCTCATACTGAGATACATATAGATGCCACGTGTAACTATCGGGTGATTCTCTTAACTACACCAGTTTTTAACGGTAAAAATAGATAAACTTTTAACAAAAAAAAAAGATTAGTTTACTCTTTAAAAAAAATGTAGAAGACTAATTTATCTATGTTTTAGTAAAAGAAGCAAAATGTAGCCCAACTCTTAATATAGAGGTTGCCATAATACTTTTACTATCTAGATATGCATCATGTATGGGTATCGAGTACTCCAAGAAAAATGAAAAATCAAGATTACCATATTGCATTTCTTTGTTTTCTTCGTTTAGAAGACAAACTCTTATAGATTTTTGGATTTTTAAAATTTTTCTTTTCGTATATTCGTGTTTAATATCTGTATCCCATATATATGCTAACATGAGTATAAAGACATAACCCCTCAAGGCTCTCATGCATGACAATTACACCCGAGTCTGTGTGGCTTAGATACTTGAAATGGCATGTTGTCTGTTTTGTGATGTTTTTTTAATTTTCATTTGGTTGTGCATATCTTTGTTGGTTTCAGCTATTTGATTGCGTCAATGGGGATTCAAGTTTTATGGAGCTTTGGACTTGCATGTCTCGATTTCCATGCTTTGAGGTCAAAGACAAACCTACACAATCCTGTCTTAGTAAGCTTGTTTGTTGTTGGTGATTGGGTAATAATTTGAACTTTCTTTTCTAAAATTTACTTTGTGTGCTGTTGGATGAGTTTCTGATATTGGTACGTGTTAAATACGAAATTTTTCATATCTCCATACTCATGTCAAGATATACAATAAGCATGGATGCCATTCATACATACATACATAAAGATTTATGTTGATAATCTAAATGGTTAAAGATAATGTCATGATGATGATGATGATTATGATGAAAACTGCAGAATGATCATATTGCCATGTAATCTTTAGAAGTTCATACCACCAAACTCATGTCCAAACTCCAAATATGCAACAAACATGGATGTCATTCATACATACATACATACATACATACATACATACATACATATAATCTAATTGGTTAATGATAATGTCATGATGCTGCTGCTGATGAAAACTACAGAATGATTGTATTGCCATGTAATATTTAGAAGGTCATATCACCATATCATGTCCAAATATGCAACAAACATGGATGTCATACATACGTACATAAAGATTCATGTATCATGATGATGATGATGAAAATTGCATAATGAGCGAATTGCCATGTAATCTTTAGAAGGTCATATCTCCATAGTAATGTTCAAATCTGCAAACGAACATGAATGCAGGACATACATACATATTCATGCTGATAATCTAACTGGTTAATGACAATGATGATGATGAAAAGTGCAGGTAACAGCCACATTATCACTTGCAGCAGCATGTTCATCTGCAGGTGTAACAGTTCTTTATTCAAGAGACTTAGGTTACTGCAAATCACCACAAATACCATGCTCCCATTTCAAAGCTTCCATTTTATTTGCCTTCATCTCATGGTTCCTCCTTGCCATATCTTCCCTTGTCACATTTTGGCTTTTGGCTGCTGTATAAATCCATCCCATTTATGTTACAATTCCCCCTTTTCCATTGAAAATAGTTCCAATTTTCTTGGAAACTTGTCATAGTTGGTAATCTTTTGTCAGTTTCATAGATTTTTTCTTTTTCTTTTTGTGCAACGTACATATTGTATGTTCATTGACTTTCAACAACTTATTCTTTCCATCAACCATTTAAAAAGGTTAAAATATAGTTTAAGTCCTCTATTCTTCATATATTTGAAATTTAGTCCTATTTTTATTTCAAGGAATTTAGTTCATCTACTTTCCAGGTTTAAATATACAAGTCTGATTATTAACACAATTAAAATTCTTTTTTCAAATTCAGGTTCAGTGTAACGACTACCAATTAATATATTTTTTTATTATTTCAAAATCTTACACCAACAAATTTAAAAGAAAAGTTTTAACAATACTAATAAGTGTACTAAATTCTAAATTTACAAAAGAAAATATATATACGAGATCAGTTAATTCAAGTTTTAAAATTCTTCAAGCACAGTTTTTAAGTACGAGTTAATTTTGGGTTTTGGCTATTTAGAGTTCGGATCATTCGAGTTTTTCAGTCAGATCATTTTGGATTATTTCTTGAAGTCATTTCGAATTTAAATTATTTCTATATTTGAATCGTATCTAGTACAGATCATTTTGAAATTCAAATTGAACAAATTAAAAATATTGACTTTTTATTATCAAGAGTTGTTGGTTAAAAGGCTTAATCATAGTTGGATTAATTCATTAATCATACATAAAAATATCGTAAACAAATTTAAAATTCGAATTTTAATATCATATTTCCAAATCTCTTACATAAAATTAAATAAATTGGGTTATTTATTTAGCATCAAAAATATGAAAAAAGAAAAAAAGAAAAAAAAAAGAGTCTGTAACCCAACCATGATGGAAACAACTCAGCTAAAGGGAATCACAGCTATGCTGTCACATGAAATTTAGCAATTTTCCATTACCAACAAGAAAAAAAATTTATTTTTTTTTTCTTTTTGGGAACAACAATTTCAACAAAGTCAGTATCTTGATAATTTTATGTTCCCATGTTGTGGCCTTATAATATTATAGTGATGATAATGACTTTAGAATATGCTACTTAGCCTCTTTTTATCCTTTCCTTTTGGTCAGCAAAATATATATATGGGAAAGTGAAATTTATTTAATTTTATATTATGATTGTTCAATCTCAATAATTAAGGACCATGGGTTTCCAATTGGTACCTTTTTTCCACATTAAAAAAAGTAAAATTTATTATTAGTCCTTATACTATGTGTAAATTATTAATTTAGTCTTTATATTTTAATTTGATTAAATTTAATTCACACACACAATGGCGGAGTGTAGTAGAGGCCTAGAGGGGCCATAGCCATCCAAGGTTTAAGATTTTTGCAATTTCCCCCTTTGTGTATATACTATGGCCCTCTCAAAAATATAAGTAGCCCCCTCCGATATTTTTATGGTATTAAAAATAATATTAAAAATAAAGCAATAGGAAGCAATATGTTTAAATCGATTGTTATGTTAGAATATTACTTCTTTTGAATTGATTGTTAATATGTTTAAATCAACTGTTACGTAGCACGTCTAACTTTAGCTTGGCCGCTCAAGACTAACATCTTGGCTCCGCCTCTACACACACACTTTCAAATTGATCAATTTCAGTCCCAGTATTTCTTGAATTTTAAATTTTCAGTCTTGACTCAAATAGTAAGAGTCAAATCGGTTGGTTAAATTTTATTATTAATCTGGTACTATACGTAAAGTTGTAGATTTAATCCGTGTACTGCAATTAAATCATTATTAATTTCTTCTATTAAATCCAGTTCCATTACAATTTTATAAAAGAATATTAATGATGTTACTAAATTAGACCTACATTTTAAATTTTCAAAAACAAAAAAATAAATTTCAAATATAAAAAATACAAGGACTTAAATCAAAATTTAACCTATTTTATACTATGATAGTTGAATCTCAATAATTAAGGACCATTAGTTTAAAATTATTTTATTTCTCAAGGTATCTACTAGAGCAAGTCCAAGAACTAATCTTTCGAATTATGTAAGTCCATTAAAAGATAGATGTTGGCCACGAATTTTAAAACTACTTCATACCTACGATAAATATAGAAAATTTAAGGCCTATTTTGATATATAATGAATAACATCTTCAAAAGTGATAAAGGATATGGTGGGTATTTTTATTCCACTTAATCTATAATAAATAAATAATATTTTTTATAAATGTGATTAATATGATTAATTTGAATAAAAATAATATATGCTGACGTAATTTACTTAATTATTCTTCTATCTTTCGTCATAAAAATCTAAAATTGGATTCGAATTTTATGCTTGAAAATTATATTTTCTTTTTTTTCTAAAACGGTAGGTCTACCTACTACAATTTTAATAATTAATTTTCAACATCACTTAATGAAAATTTTTTTGAAATAAACATATGTATGCCCCATAATATGTCAAATCCAATTCTTCACATGGTAGGACACGCTATATTTCATCCAACTTCTTTTCCCTGCACTCTAATTTTATAAAAATTATTTTAATTTTAGTGCCTCATTTAATTTTTTATTTTTTTACTTTTAAATTTATATTATTTATCAAATCACCCTAAAATTGATAGGAATGTTAATGTATGTTAACTTTACTAACATACCAGAAAAATTTTTAAATGGATGAAATTAAATTGTAATTTTACGATAGTAAAATACAATTTCACTATTTGAATAACCTGTATTTTTATAATTTTTAAGGGGGCGAAAGTACAATTTTATCTTTACTAATTTAAAATTTTTAAATGGACTAAATGAATATTTTTTCATTTTAGGGCGCCGGTCCCCTAGATATGCCATTAGTCATAATCAACATGTATAACACATTAGCAATTATCAAATTTTTAAAAATTTAAAAAAATATTTTTATAATTTTTATACTTTTTAATCATCTCTAATTTTAAAATATATTTAATATTTTTTTAATTTTTAAAAATTAAAAAGATAATTAATTGTTAACATAGTCTAACCGTCAACTGCCACATATATGTCACGTCAGTTAAGTTAACAAACATTAACTTTTCCACCCATTTTGGGGTAATTTGACAAACAATGCAAATTGAAAAGTTAAAAGAGAAAAAAAGTTAAGCAGAAGGCTAAAATGAATTTTTTATAAAGTTGGAGGATAAATAAATCATTATACTTTTTTTATTGAATATATATAAGAAAATGACTTGTTGAAGAATATACTAAATAAATGACAATTAAAGGATTCCATTATCAAGTCTTTAGAAGATATTGATAACTAAAAGCTATAGTCCTCATATATAATAAACAAACCCAATTTTCCACTATACATTTATTTATTTATTTTTAATTGGCTTTATTATAATTGCAATTTGGAACCAAGGAAAATTGCATTTTACCAATTTAAATTGGGAAATTTTTTAAAGCCTCCATTGGATTTTGGCATACATAATTTTATAGAATCAAAATCAGGTAAGAAACTTAGTTTGGAATATCCAAAACCTAAATAGAATCTTAAAATATATATATATATATATATATATATTTTTTTTTATAAAAATATAAATTATTGAAATTGAAGCACATTCAACCTCACACATTTAATACCCATCTCTTTCCCTTAATTAAGGTGTAATTTTCTCCCTATCCTTATACTCTTTGAAATTTAGTTATTAATTTTAGGATTTTTTTCTAGAATATTATTTTTAGGATTTGAATATTAAAATTTAACTAATGCTCATTAATAATATTATCAATTGGATTTTGATTTTTAAATTAGACAAATAAAAGGATTAAATTTCAAGATTTAAAAACATAAGGGATAAATTTCAAAAGTTAAAAAGTACAGATAGTGAGTGCAAATTAAACCCTTATTTAACCATTAAAATTTTATTTTAAAACCAGTGAGTGAAAAAAAATATTTTACACATAAAATTTTATTTTTTAAAGAAATTGAAAATATAAACAAATGTTAGACTTTTATTACTTTAATTAAAATGTTTGAATTTTTAGGTGAATAGATAGTTATTTCAAACTAATGTACAAGTTTCTTTAAAATTTTAAAATATTTAATTATCTTTTTTAAAATTTAAAATTTCATTGGCGTCATTTACTACGTGCAACTAAATTTAAGCCCACACAATTAATTAACAATATAAATGATAATAATTATGATGATAATAATCAATTAGGATCGAGTTCAAATGTGATAATGCATTTCTAGTGGAATTATTATTGGCCGGTGGATTTGTCAATTACACTATCGTGGAGTTACATTTGATTCATGGTATCCTTAATCATGAATGGAAGGTACGCATTTGCTATGTTCCTAGATTCCAAAATACAGTTGCTGATCATATGACAAGGCTTGTAATATTTAATCCTTCAAATTTAGTCATTTTTGAAGAACCTTCAATTTCAGTCCAAAGGCTTTTATTACCCGATAAAAGGAACTGTTCTTTTCTAAAAAAAAAAAAAGAAAACGTCGAATTTAAATTTTAGAGATGATATTATTAAAAGAAAGAATCATAAATTTTAAATATAAAAATAAATTCAATATTAAATATAAAAATAATAATAAATAATAATAACAACCACTTTAATTTTGAAACATTATCTACAACTAGTGATAATTGTCCTCAGTAATTTAGGGGCCACAAAATTTAACTTTGATTTTGGGTCCGTATGAATATGTACCCTTTAGTACCTATCAACTTTAATTTTTTTTTTTTTGTTGCCTAACACCCATTGAATTCTTATCATTGACTCGGTGGGATTAGAAATATGTTGTTTACTTTAATGTTGTTACCATTTTGTCCACATTTTTTTTTTTATAGTAAAGAAGAATGGTAAAATGCAAATAATGCTCTTTCTTTTGTCGTTTTAGCCCCTCCAAGATTGGGGAAAAAGAATTCTTATCCTATGCTGCCGACAGAATAGGTGCATTTTAGACTTATCGCTCGGATGAATCAGATTGGTTTTGGATGAAATTGGGTCACGGATTATTTTGGTTTGAGAATTAAGCTTTTCAAATTAAGTCATTTCATATTATATAATCGGATATTTTTATATTCAAGATGTTGTGGTTTAGGTCTTCGGATTTGAATTAGTTCGAAATTAGATTGGGTTTTTTTCGGAATTTTAAAGTATGTATAGAAAGTTAAAAAATGTCATAAGTTTCTATGCTCCTTGAAAATTTAGATTTTTGTTAGTTTACTTTTATTTTAAGAATTTAGTTCTTTTATTTTCAGATTTTAAAGTTTAGACTCAATTATTAATATAGTAAATTTTGTTGTTAAATTCAAGTAAATTATACGTCATTTTTAATTACATGATTACCATGTGAGTATTTTTTATTTTAAAATGTTACATCAATAAATTTAACAAATAAAAAAACAATATTAATAGTTAAATTTGAATTTTAAAATCTAAAGAGTAAAGAGACTAAATTCTTAAAAATAAAAATATAAGTATTAAATTCCAAACTTTTAATAAATACTGGAACTTATAGCATATTTTAAGCTGCATATAAATATAATCAAGTCCACAAAGTGTAGATCCTTTCCAAATTTATTTTAGTATAGGTTCGGATATATTTCAATTATCAACCAAGATTACCAGAAAATAACAATAAAATATACAAAAATAAACAAATTATTGCTAAAGAAAAAATCCCGGATAAAACCAACAGATGTAATGTTTATTTGTAATATACACATTAAAGTTACACATTTCACACCAATGATTAACTTAAGCAATTGACAAACAGAAAATGACCCTTGAGACTTAGCAGAAAACTGGGATTCAATACTTCTTGTTGGAGTGAAAAAGAAGGAATTAATGAAAAAAAGAAAAAATACATTCCTTAATTTTACCTATAAAATGAAAAGACATCATCACATGACGATTTCCGGCTTCAAGATGCTCGATTTGATCTCTTTGTGAGGCAAAACCACGCCGCCGTTGCTGTAAATTTCGTCACATACGTGAACGTCTTCTCCAAGGATGGTCATGTTTTCTACTCTAGCCCATTGACCAACGGTGGAATGCCATCCGATGATACTGCTGGATATGCATGCGTGTTTCTTGATGCGCACTCCACGCATCACCGTGCAACGAGAGAGTCTGACCCCAGACTCGACAACGCAGCCTGGACCGATTGCCACATCTGGTCCGATCAAACATCCTTCTCCGATTTTGGCAGTCTCATGAACCAAAACGTTTCCTACAACGTTTGGACCAGTGGCCAACTTAGGTGAAGCTTTCTTTCGAAGGGAGTCTAGATAGAGTCTTAGTCCGGTAATATAGTCCCTTGGTTGACCGATGTCCATCCAAAACCCTGGTAGGACCATTGCATACAGCTTCTTCTCGGCTGCAATCTTCGGGAAGACCTCTTTTTCAATCGAGGTTGGTCTCAGTTCGATTCTATCAAGAACAGAAGAGTTCAGCAGATAAATCCCAGCATTGATTTTGTTTCCAACGAACAATTTAGGTTTTTCCACGAATTTGTCCACTTGTCCTGTTGATTCTTCCATCACCACCACACCATATTTCGATGGTTCATCCACCTATATAGTTTCAACTCGACTATTACAATCTCTCCATAGAAAATAACTCAAAACTGAAAACAAAGAAAATCTTAAAAGAGCCGAATTGTTACCTTGGTTACCATTATGGAAGCTTCTCCACCATGAGCTTTGTGGAATTCAATCATTTCTTTGAATGGATACTCACTGATAACATCACTGTTAAGGACAAAAAACGGCTCACCGGACTCGTCAACGAGTTTGTCCCTAGCCAAAGCAAGAGGACCAGCAGTGCCAAGTGGCTCAGTCTCTTGAGAACACGTGATCGTGATCCCAAGTTTAGTTTCGAATTCCTTCAAGAAGTTCAACATCACCTACAAAAAATCAAGTTGCCCACCAGTCAGTCTATGAACACTTATAGCCACTAAAACTTTCAGATCATTGCATCAAATTTTACACATTAAAAACCTCTCATGTACCTCAGGTTGGTAATTAATAGCCAATACAACTTCAGTTACACCAACAGCCTTGAGAGCCTCAATCTACAAAAAAAATCCAAATATATACTATCTTGAGAAAACAACAATCATAAACCCAAAAAAAAATGCTTCCAACAATCATAAACCAGAAAAATACCTGATGCAGGATCATGGGTTTATTAGCAAATTCGACAAGTGGCTTCGGAACACTGAGAGTCAATGGCCTCAATCGAGTTCCAAATCCTCCAACAAGAATAAGTGCCTTCATTCTGATACAGTTTCTGATTTACCTGCAAATAATATAATCAGTAACTTAAGCAATCCAATTCAGATCCCAAATAAAACCCCAAAAACTCTCCTACTTGTACATAACAAGGAAACCAAACACTAAAACACACGCCATAAGCATTGATGCGATAGTCAACCATCTGATTTTTTTCCCTTTATTTCCTTCCTACCAAATACATTGATTGGAATGACTTTAAAATAAAATCCAGCCATAGAGTAAACCCTGCTTCAAGTAATGGAACATGGTTTAAGCTACTTTATTTTAATAATTTTCAAGGGAAAAGAAATAGTGTTTTTTTTTTTTTCAATTAAAAGAAGACCATTCAAATGTCCATAGAAATTGCCTTTCTCGCTTCCACCGAGCCATGAAAAACAGGAGATCACCACAAAATCACGCGTAGAAGGTTAAAATAAAAGAAAGCATTTGAGTTTGACAATTCCAAGTAAGAAATCAAAACTTAACCAGAAAATATAAGCCGAGTCAGTCTTGATCTAGCGACAAGCAAATTCTTGACTTTTTACAAAGCATTTAACAACATATCAAAAAAGAAACGAAAAACTTCAGTAAAATTCTTAAGTTGGATTCTGTGGCTAAACAAGAACAAGATTAAGTAAATTAAGTTAAATTCCCTGTTGTTTTTTTCTCAAATTTAACCATGCAAAACCTCAGATCTAACAAAAATACAACACTGCAAATCAAAAAAAACTTTAAAATTCTCCACAAAAACGCAATTAAAGCAACGAAATCGAACAAAAATAAAATAAAAAACGCCGAACAGGAAATCACATTGTCAACTCCACTGAAACATTCAAAGCTAGACTAATATAAACCTTGAGAAAACGACTCCATACAGAGCTCGAAAACACCATAATTCATTGATTACCTTAAAAGTCTTACCAGATCCAAGCACGAACTGAGTTCCAAAAACTCGAGACCGATTCGAGACAACAAAAAAAGGCGGGGAACCGAGTCAACAAGGACGAGTTGTAATTTTTCAGTTTTTTTTTCTTTTGGCGTCGGAAGCTGAGGTGGCAGCTTAGAGAGGAAAAAAAACTGGGGCATCGTCTATGGGGAAGGAGAGCGGTATTTATATTAACAAAGGCGAGAATGTGATGAAGATAACTAACGTGAAGCTTTCTTTCTCCTTTTTTTTTTTTTTTGGCGGATTTGAATTAATTTATTAAATTCAATTTTTTATTGAAAATAAAGGTTCGGGCTGTAAATTGCAATGGATGTTTCGAGGTGGTTTCGGGTTTTGGATGGGTTACGGGTCGGGGATAAAAATGTACGATTCGGATTTTAGTTGGGCGAAGGTGTGTGGTTATCTAATGATGGAAAATGGTAAATGATGATTGGCTTTCATTGTAGTAAGTGTCACAGTCAGTGAATCTTTAGAAAATTCGAATTTTTTACTTTTTATTTTATTTTATTTTGCTTACGACGAGAATTTATTGTCTCCCGGAACGATATGAGCGAGGTATATCAGATGTCAATTAAAGGATCAATGATAAATAAAAGGAAAATTTTGTTTTAAGTCCTTGTATTTGAATGAAATTTCAAATTAAGTCCATGTATTTGAAAGTTAAACATTAAATTCTCTTATTTTTTCAATTTAAAAATATCACACCGATTTTATAAATTTAGCAAATATACTTGATAAATAAGTAAATTTTAGCAAAAAATACTAATGGTATATTGACTGAATTATTTTAGGTTTGGTAATTAAACTTGGTTGAACGAGTGGTAAAGGTGACAAATAAGAGAATTTGATTTCAAACTTTTCAGGTATAGGATTAAATGGCGATTGAATTAGTAGTAGAGTGGTAAACACCAATCCTAGATTTGATCCCTGGATAACCCTTACCGTCTACAGTTTATTAGAAAATGATTTAGGGATTAAATCTTAAAATTTTCTAAAGTATAGGGATCAAGACATATTTTGACATAAAATCAAATGAGCAGTAATTAAAAAAAAATGACTTTTTTGGTTACAGATTACAAATGGATGGTAAGGAATGATGAAAACAACGTCATGGTTGTTAATAGTTGGGTTAAAATAGAATTAATCGACTGAATTGATCTGATTTGGTTAATTTATCGGTGATCGAATTTAGTTCAACCGGAGGTTGATTAATGATATTTTAAAATTTCAAGTAATTAAACGAAATAAATTATATATATTGTATATAATATATATTTTATATTAACAATGTATTTTTAGAACTATTTAAAAATGAATATTAATAATGTATTTTTATATGTTTTATACTTATTTTAACCAAATGACAAAAATATATAAATTTCAGTTAACCAACCGAATTAACCAAAATATTTTGGTTCGATTAACATATTTAAAAAAAATTAATTCGATTAATGGTTAAATATTTTTACATTTCGGGTAATTCAAGTAATAGTAATTCGATTCCATTAATAATCGAACCGATCTTTTGAACACCTCTAGTTTAACCAACATATTAGTTTTTTTTTTTAACGTTAATCTCATTATACGTTCTTATTATGTCTGCTCTTTTGATCCAATACCTAGAATTACCCATAACCTCTCCCCAACCTTTAAATAATACGATAATGCGCTTCAACGCACTCAAAACCTCGTCTTCCTATTTTAGAACAATGTCGATACCGATCGAGTTAAGACTCAATCAATTTTAACATATTGATTTTTAATCAACTTTGATTAACTTGTAATTCAATTTTATATAGTTGAAAATTGAGAAACCGTAATCAAAATCTAATAATTGATATCGAAATCAAATCAAACCAATCGATTAAATAAATAATCCAATCCAATTGATGAATAATATAAATCAAATCATATATAAAACAAATTATTATCAACTTATTAAAAATAAGAAGGGTAAACTATAAAAATAGTCACTTATGTTTGCCTCAGATTACATTTTAGTCACTTATGTTTGAAATGCTACGTTTTAGTCACTTACGTTATCGTTTTGTTACAAAGTGGTCACTCCACCGTTAAGCTCTATTACTTCCCTAACGACGGTCCTACGTGGCAGTCCAAATTGGTTTTAAATGCTAAGTTAGATGTCATACGTGACAGCCTAAATTAAACTTATTTAATTAAGAATATATTTTCATCCTAGCAACTAGACATTAAAGTAAAACTCATTTGAACTGCCAAGTAAGGCTTCCGTCAGGAAGGTAATAGAGTTTAACAGTAGAGTGACCACATAATAACAAAACGATAATATACGTGACTAAAACGTAACATTTCAAACATAAATTACTAAAATGTAATATGGAGTAAACAAAAGTAACTATTTTTATAGTTTATCCAAAACTCAAGACAAAGAACTCGAAAATTTAATCAATTAAACCGTAAAATTATAATGTAAAAATTCAACATCGGTCGGATTTTTCAACGTTAAATCCAATTCCTCGTCCATTAAACATTCAAATCTGATTCCACGTAAATTGACTAAATTAGTTAAAGGGGAAACCAATAATTACGGCTGAACATACGCGCAGAGAGCAACATAGCCCGCCCCACGAGACTCGAAGAAACTGAGCACCAAATCAAATCTCACCAACATTAAAAATGCTTAATTAATGCTTCCCAAATAAAAATGTTTAAAATTCCAACCCAAACCATAATCTGTGGGTACCAATATTTTAAAACGTGTGACCAATTGATTCCTTTAAAATCTAAAATTAATTAAATAAAAAAATTAAAAGTAGTAAAAAAATAAAAGAAAAGAAAATAGTGTGAGCTTATGACAAAACTCGAAGTTTCGGTTCTTGAAATGGCCAAAATAAGAAAAAGGCGTATCGTGCTATTGCCGCGTTGACATGGTTTTCTTATTTATTTTTTTGCCTTTTTGACAAATTTTGAAGTCAGAAATAAATGGCTAATTAAGTTAATATTTCTCTTTTTATCTTTAAGGAATTGGCCTAACATTTCTAAGTTTTGTACCTCTTTAATTCAATCTAAAGCCACCGTATAGAGGTTTTAGGCTTTACAAAATAAAAATAAAAATTAGAGAGTTGATAAGTAGATTTGTTCATGAGTTAAGTTATCTGTTCAAATTCGAAGGTCTACTTGAAATTTGGGATGGTTTAGCTAAAAGTATTAGATCCGAAAAATAATTTAGGGTAAGAAAATTAGACCCGTTTAAAATATAGGTTGAGCTTAGACTTGAATATATAAAACACATGCCCGACTCATTCGTTTTTAAATTTATAATACTTTATGTTATTTTTATATATTAGTAATTTATAACAAATTAAAAGAAATAGACTTATACCAAAAAAAAGTCATTTGCCATTTGCTTAAATCTATAATATTTTAAAATCTTAAGTTTATTTTAAGAGTTCATCGGTACCCGATTTAATTTTGAAATTACTAAAAGTTAGTAAATCGTATATTATTATGAAAATGTTTTTATCTTTTTATATAAAAATAAATGGCAAATTTTTGTTTTAGTCACTTAATTAAAAAAAAGGTTATAAATTGGTCATTGAATTATTCAAAAATTTTCATTTACGTCATTAGGTTGTTAAGTTTTTTAATAAAAAAAAATTCTGCCAATGAGCTCCAAGCAACGTTTTGATGATCGGTACGGCAAATCAGTATCTATCGTTGAGTAGAAAAACATACTTTAGATCCAAGTCTATTTAGTGGTCAATGTCAGATATGAAAGAAAAAAAATTGTTTGAATTTTAGCTTGAAAATTCATGATGCCCAAAGCTGTTTTAGGGAAAAAAAAAACTAAATAATAAAAGAGAAAGAAAAAAAGAGCTTCAATTTATGCAAGCAATGCGAACAGAGAAAGCTATATAGCATCGATTTTAATAATTCAATGACTTAATTGAAAACTTTTGAATAACTTAGTGACCAAATTGTAACTTTTTTTAGTTAAATGATCAAAACAAAAGCTTACCATAATTTAATGACTAATAACATAATTTACCCAAAAATAAAACCAATGAAAACCCACTCATAATGGGACTTGGACATAGGTTACTATGGCTTTTAGACCTTCAATTTTATTATTTTAATAAATGATTCCTATACTTCTTATATAAATTTTAATGATTACTTATTTTGCATCATTTTTTCATCCAGGTCATGAGTATTATAATCTAATATATGTACGTGTATTGTGAAAAACTGTATATATATATATATATGTGAGAGAGAAATTAGTATAAACTCGAAAATCTATCTCAAATTCAAATTTATTTAAACGTGAAATGACTCAAGTCTAAAGTGATTATAATTTAAAATAATCCGAACTTATAACAATTCAATTGAAAAATTAAACTTAATAACATCTAAATTCAAAATGACCTAAACCCAAAATTCACTTGCAACAAAAAATAACCCGAGCCAGAAAAGAATTATTAAGTTCCCCAAATATTTTTGATAAAAAATATTTTTAATATTATTATATAGATTTTAACCATTCAAGTAAATATATATAATCAATGATCTTCAAAGGAGTCAAAAGGAATAAATTGAAATTTACTCCAAAAATTATAAAATAACTTATATATCAAGGATTTAGATTCCCAAATAAACAAGTAAAGTAGATTAAAATTAACAATCAGTCCCTATACTATATGTAAATTATAAATTGAACCTTTATATTATAAGTTTGGTTTATTGTAATTCTATATTTTCAGATTTTAAAATTCAATCCTAACTCAAATGGTAATCGTTAAATCCGATAACTAAAATAACTTATCTACTGGCATGACATTACTCATATAATAATATATTTTTTGTATAAGATTTTGAGAATAACATAATTTAACTTAACGAATTTAGCTACCACCGTTTGGACTAGAATTAAAATTTTAAAATTCGAAAAGAACAAATACTAAAAAAGACCAGATTAAAATACAAGGATTAAACTTATAATTTATGCATAATACAGGGAGTAATAAAAAAAGTTAACAAATAAAGAAGGATTAAAAGGAAAAGGAAAAAAAAATTCCATAATGGCAGAGCTTGGGTTGGTGCCACCGACACTGGTGTTAGGCCAAAGACAGCTCACAGTTCAGACCATATCAAAGTTACCAAAACATGAAGCAAATTTCCCACGTGCATTTTGTAATATTATTACGTAAACTTATGTTGCCTTTGCTTTTCGATATTTTTTCACAAAATATGCACTGCGCTTATTGCAGCAACAATTGTGCTTTGTATGCCAATGAATCCTTGTATTGTAAGCATTTTGTTTTCACTTTTTTAGGTTTTTTTTATTTATTATTTATTATATCCTTTTTTAAAACATGGAAATATACCAATTTTTTAATGAATCGCATTTTTTAATAAAAATTACTATCTTTTATGATTAATAAAATACACGAGTTTTTATTTACGATATTTTTAATTTGATCCAAATTTACACTTTTGTTGTTTAAAATGATTTTTAAAGTATAAAAATATAATGTCTATTTCTATCTATAAATTCGCTCAAATCTTTAAATCAGATAAAAATAGATTGTTGCAATAGTAATAATGTCAATTAAGTTAAGATTTAATCGGCTTTAAAGTATAAAAATATTAAATTTTGAAACAAAATAGAAACATACTTAGAAATATCTCACATGATATATGTATTGGGACCAAGGCTATCCTAGGGCTAAAGACTCGATGTCTTACCAGTCAATATGTGATTTAGGGATGATATTTATTGTGCATCATAATCATGGTTGAATTTAGATTATTAAGGAAGTTGAGATCAACTTAACTTTGTGAATAAGGTTTTGTGCTTATCCTTTGCACTTATCCTCGTAAATTTATGGGCTGATTTTAAGAAGATTAATCTTAATTTATCTTGAGATAAGATTGGAGGCTATTTATCCATTTAAAGTATTAAAGAAGTTGAGATCGACTTAACTTTGTCAATAAGGTTTGTGCTTATCCTTTGCACTTATCCTCGTAAATTCACAGGCTAATTTTAAGGAGATTAATCTTAATTAATCTTCAGATAAGATTGGAGACTATTTATCCTAATTATTTTATTGAAGAAGAAGAATCTATCTTGGACTATGCTGAACGAATAGGTTGCCATATTAAGTCTATAAATTGGCCGCCAATTAACACATGGAAAATGCATCTTTTGAAGGGATGTTGCATTGATTGGATTAAGCTATCTTTGCTATTTTTCTTTGTATTTCTGCACTCCATTAGTAGGCATTTTTTATGAGAGATTAAATCTTTATAGTTGAGTGGTTGTAATAAGTTAGGATTCGTTATTGTACCTATAATTACTTATTTGTGCAAGGGTAGATTTAACTTTTTTCGATAGATGATTTGATTAATTGTAAAATAAAACTATTCACTAAGTAAGGCTCTGCAAAATAAGATTGCTTTCAAATTGCATTAACAAACGATTGTGTGCAAAATCTCTTTTGATTTTTGTTTCTGTTTCGTTGACTATTCAATTATAAATGGTGAAATTAAATTTATAGCAAATTGACGTGATTTTCATACCCAAACTTTAGCAATAGATTAATGATGGATTTGAAACAAATTAAAAAATAATAATTTTTTATTGAAGGAATTTTTATTGTCATGAATAAATTTGAAAAATGTGATCTGCTGATAAATTCCATCATTAAACTCATTAAGGGAATTTCTGAAATTTGTAAAGTATAATCCACTAAGGGTCATAGATATTTATTATCAGTTTTATCTTTAGATTGTCTCTCGACTCTACCAACATAAACACCTCGAGCCTAATATACTTTGGCAAAATTCTCTCCTAACAATAAAAAATCACCTCCACTAATTTAATGATGGAATTTACCCTAAATTTAGAAAACCTTGTGATTTTTTTTTGTTGATATTGATGTTTTGACTACTCATATAAATATATTCATTAAGACTAAAAAAAATGGGGTTTAGGCTCATGTTTACAGTCATCATGCAGGTGAGCTAATAAATCAGATGTAACTTGTATTCTGTAAAAATATAAATAAAAAATTAGGTTAAACAAAAGTGTGACAAAGCCATTGTAGAAGAGTAAGTGGATTTTAGTCTTAAGTTCCCATCATTGCCTACTTCTTCCTATTAATGATGCATTACCAACTTTCCAATGTTGACTCAATCAATAATTTATTTATAATTATTAACCCATGCAAATCTTAATAAACCCATATAACAAAACAAAGCTTTCAATTATTAAGGATGTTTGGGCCTAAGGCCCATAGAGGTTTGAGGAGCCTGCCAATCTTTTTTATTGGGCTCCCAAATAAACTTTTTAGGCCTTCAAAATTTTAATCACATAAATTAATTTAATAGTTTACTACATTATGAGACCATATTATGTGTTTGTTAACCATATAATAACCCTTGAATTGACAATTTTTTTTTCATACTTTGGACAATTTTTAAAATATATATATTATATGAAAGCCAATTATATAAACTTCCCATGATAAGAGCTGATTTTGCTTAATTGGATATAATTTTTTATATAGCACATTTGGTTGCACAAATTGCATAGTATATAAATGTATATATTAATTGAGTCTTAACTCGATTAGTATGTGTATTATTGTCAATGCAGGAGGACGTAAATTCAACTGTGGTCAAGTGCATTATTCTCCTATTTATGGGTAGGGGAGAGACTATGCATAGTTTTAAGCATCGTGTCAAAAAGAGTAGATATAATAAAAACCTAACAATAGTTAAAATGGTAGTTAACAATTCGTTGGCTAAGGAGCAAAAGTAAGAATCCGCCTAAGGAGGGGCTCATGTCTAATTAGCTAGTTGGTGAGACAATAGTTTACCAAGGCGATGATCAGTAGCTACTCTGAGAGGATGATCAGCCACACTAGAACTCAGCCATGGTTTATACAAATAATGTAAGCGTTATCCGAAATGATTGGGCTTAAAGCATCCGTAAGTGGCTTTTTAAGTCTGTCGTCAAATCCCAATGCTTAACCCTGGTTAGGCGGTGGAAACTACCAAGCTAGAGTACAATAAAGGTAGAGGAAATTTCCGATGGAGCGGCAAAATGCATAGAAATAAAAAAGAACACCAATGGCGAACTACGAGTGAAAGAGAAAATCTAAAGATTTCCATTATAGCAGCCCAAAAGAGACTTATTATATCCATATGTATTATGTCCCTTATCTCCATGAATAAGAAACAAATATAAAAGGGAATTTAATTTTTCTATTATTATTCACTAATAATAATGGAATTACTTGCGTAAAGTTTAAAAAAAGGAAAAAAATTCTTTAAAGAATTGTCACGCACCATCGTTGATGGATCACTTCATGGTAAATCACTTCAATAAAGTGAAAAACACAAGATGTGGAAAACAATTCCAAAAGTAATCACAACTGCTCTGGGGACACCACAATCCCCAACACTAACGCTGACACTATTACACCAACACCAACTTTAAAGAGAGGACTTAAACAAATTGGTGTTACGGCGTAAAGAATATGACTATAACAAAATGGCAAAGAAAATTAGTTGGTCTTAATAAAGAACTCTCGATGAAAACATTATGAAAAAGACGTGCTTCTAGCCTGGCTATTAGAAAAGAGAGCCTTAACAGTATATGCTTCAGTAATTTTTTTTTTTTTGCCTTGAGTCCACTAACGGCGGCAGTGCACCACTTGTTTCATCGTTAAGGTGACTCAGATCTTCACTTCCCCTTTTTTCATTCCCCACTTTTTAACGTTATAAAACAAAGTATATTATCGTTGACTTATCTCAGGATTAACAACAAACAGGGCCATGGCCAACCATAAGCTTAATAATTTCAGCTTTCAGATTGCTGTATTCCTCGCTCTCTTGAACCACAAATTCAAACCCGAACGTAATATTGAATCTCCGTTTGAGACGCAAAATGTGATAATGGCAACATTTGTGATTTCCATCCTTGTGTACGCCATTACTTTGTGCACTCCATATTTCCCTGGAGCTATCGATGACATCAACCTCCTAGCTGGACGTCTTGCCACGGTTTTACTTACGTTTACCCTATTCCCCCGTCTAGGTTGGCTCCTTCTTTTCATCTGGACCATTCACTTCGTTAAGCTAATATATCGTGCAGTTCGAAAGGTTCGTCAGCAATACCATGCAACTCCAACTGCGTTCGATTTATTCAATCAAGTAATGTTCGGTCGACATGCCCACCATAATGAACAAAGGTAAGTAATTCATTCTATCACCTCTTCATGCAAGCCTATACAAGTATATGAGGTGAGGTGCAACTCTCCAAGGTGCCCTTATCCGAAGATACGTTTCATCATTTCTCAACCAAATTCGTATTGATTTTTTTTATATTAATATATTTAATCTTGTTTAAGCAATGTTTCTTTACCCAAAATAACATGTTTTTTTTGTTGTTGTTGTTGTTGTTGAGTGTAGCAATTATAGGGGCTCAGCCAACAACAATTTGCATGCTAGTTTGGTCTTTGCGATAGGTCTACTCCTCGCTCTCATGCCACTAAAGTATCCTCAGAAGATCCTTCAGACCCATAGTGTCATCGTGTCGGTATTTATCACCCTCATACTTGTTTACGCCGCAGCTTGGGAAACCGAACATCATCTTCAAACCAACAACAATAACTCATCAATTTACCGAATCATAGTTACCAAAATCAGTCTCTTTACTGGAAATCTCGCCACCGTTGTATTAGTTTTGCTTATCGTCCCGGCGATTGGGTGGTTTATTCTTTTTGTTTGGACCTTCTTCTTGGTCAAGCAATTTTACGAGGCATGGCAAATGTTCGACCTGCTCTACAGGTCAACTTTATCTGTTACCTATGTCTTCTATCACGTGTTTGGTCTCCCTGGTCATTACAACCAAGCTATAAGGGGGTTACCCGTTTAAGCTTTGGCTTTGTTGATTGTTAAGCATTAAGTAATTAGAAATATATGTAACATATAAATTAGTGTTTATAAATAATTTATTATAATTGTTATTTCTGCAAATACTTGATTATTAGTTAAATAATTTTTTTGCTAACATATATATATATGTGCGTGTATTGCGAAAAAGTTGTATATGTACAAGTGCGAGGAGAAATTATTTTGTGGATCCTTCAATCACATCATTAATGGTTCATAATTTTGATAATTTTTTTACTCTAAACTCCAAATCACGAACTTTAAACTAGAATCTTGAGCTTGAACTTTGAACCCATTCAGGATTCAAGGTTCAATGTGAGGTTGGGGTTTAGAGTTTAAAATTTAATGTGAGGTTCGAGTTCAAATTCGAGGTTTAAGATTCTATGATTTTTTTGTGATGAAAGTTGTTTTTTAAGAAAACTTATATTATCATTTAGAATGAAATAGTTAACGATGTTAACTATTTGAGTTAACTAGTCACGTTATAAAAGTTGAGGATCAAATTACGTCGAATCAAAAGTTAGGGACCAAATCTCAAATTCAACCATAGTAGAAAGATCCAAATGAGAATTCGACCAACAATAAATGCGTTGCCGTATATTCCCATGTGATACAAAAGAAACGACGTCGTAACAAACATATAAACTCTAGCAAAACCCTTTCATCTCTTCAACTTACCCCCCTCTCTCTCTTACATCGTGTAATCTCAATAGCCCTATCAGGCGCCGCCCTCAAGCTCTCTCTGACTCAAAACTCTAAAACCATGGCAATCGACAAAAACGAACCCAGCAAGCTCCGTTGGGGAGAGCTTGAGGAAGACGATGACCTGGACTTTTTGTTACCCCCAAAAGAAGTGATCGGCCCAGACGAAAACGGGATAAAAAAGGTGATAGAATACAGGTTTAACGATGAAGGTAACAAGGTGAAAATAACAACGACGACCCGCGTCCGAAAGCTGGCGAAAGCCCGGTTGAGTAAACGGGCTTTGGAAAGAAGGAATTGGGACAAGTTCGGGGACGCCGTGCGTGAAGATGTTGGGAGTCGGCTCACCATGGTGTCTACTGAAGAGATCCTTCTTGAACGACCTAGAGCCCCTGGTTCGATTCTAATCACCCTCTTTTTTTGTTAATTTTTTATTGGGTTTTTGTCGTTAATTATAGATTTGATGAAATTGAATATATTATTGTTGGATTTCTTCTATTGGATTTGATTATGGTTAAATTTCCTTTGATTTAGGGTATGATTATTGTTAAATTTGCTTTGGGTATAAATTTCTAAAAGGGTAATTTATTGGGTAAAGAAGAGATTTGTGATTGATCTTTCTATAGAACAATTTTTGTTAGCATTGGTGTTTGAGTAAATAACATAATTGAAGGATTAAAAGTTAGGATATTGATTTATCGGGTAATGTAATGCATAATTTTATCTTTATATGGATTAATTATGATAGAACTAATGTTGCATTGCAGTTATATTATTTATTTCAATCAATAATCACATTTCTATATATTTGTTAATGCATAAATATGGGTTTGGCTGTTGATGTCGGTTCACCCAGAGTCCGAGAGCTGCAAGTGGTCTTCTAACAGAAGGGGGAGAGGCGCTTTTGCTTTCTCCTGATTTTCTCTTGAGTTGGGAATGAGAGAGTCCTTTCACTTGGGTCACGAGGGGAGGCTTATATAGCCCTCAAGTCCTGGGGGACAAGTATGGGGTGTGTAAGGGCCACGTGTAGAGTACCACTTGCGGCTTTCGGCCTCTGGGTGAACCGCCAGCAACCACTGAACCCATATTTACGCGTCATCGATATTTATAATAAATTTTAAGAACATTTCTAGCAATTAATGGTATATGAACTTTATTTGTTCATTTGATTATGGTGGTCAATTAGCCAATCACATACTGGCCGTTGTGTGGCTGTTTATTTGTGTGAATGGTCAGTAAGCCACCTATAGCAGCTGTTTGTGGCCTTTTTCTTCACCGTGAAACATGTCTCTATTTTTTTCACTTTTGAGCCACTAACTACATTCATTGGTATTTCGCCACTCTCCCTACTAGCAATCTAAACCAGATCTTCAACCCCTTTTTTCCATTCAATCACTTGGTTATTTGTTTTAAAAATTAGCGCTTCTATGATTCTTATAGGTTTTTGTATTTCATTTGAACATGGTTGATAAGTTCTGCCTATCATGTTTTAATCAAATGGCTTTTGTTTAATGTGGAATTCTCACGGGGTCTCGAGTAGCATATTTGCTTAGCCAGCATTCAATTGTTTAACTGTGAAACCAAGAAATTGGTGTCATTCCGAGGCCGTTAACAACATCCAAGAAACATTTATTTTTTAAAATTTGTGGTTTCAGCATAAACCTTGAAAGTTTTGTTCTGACACAAGCGGACTCTGTGGTTGTAAACTTCCAAATTTTTGGGTTTTCGTCCCTTGTTTGGACTTTTGGATGTGAAAACTTTTGAAATATCGAGTTGTTTACAGGTACCAAACCGGAAGAAGCAAAGGCTTCTGGTGACGGCTTGGCTCAGCTTAGCAAAGGAGGTGCTGTTCTCATGGTGTGCCGAACATGCGGTAAGAAAGGTGATCACTGGACCTCCAAATGTCCTTACAAGGATCTTGCTGCTCCAGTTGAATCCTTTGTTGATAAGCCCGCGGCAGCCGAGACCTCGGCAGCTGCTCCTGGAGCTGGAAAGGGAGCCTATGTTCCACCAAGCATGAGAGCCGGTGCAGAGAGAACAACCGGATCGGATATGAGACGTAGGAACGATGAAAACTCTGTGAGGGTAACAAACTTATCTGAGGACACTCGGGAGGCTGACTTGCATGAACTTTTCCGACCATTTGGTGCTGTGACGCGTGTGTATGTCGCTATGGATCAGAAGACAGGCACAAGTAGAGGGTTCGGTTTTGTCAACTTTGTGAACAGAGAGGATGCTCAAAGAGCTATTAACAAGCTGAACGGATATGGGTACGACAATCTCATCCTGCGAGTCGAATGGGCCACACCAAGAACAAACTAGAACATTATCATCTTCGTGGTGTTTGGCTTTTCTCAAACATTGTTAACAGTTGCAATTCACTGTCTGAAGTGCAGATTTTGGCCTTTTTTCCCCCTTTTTTTCTTTTAATTTTAATTTACATTCGTGCATGACTGTTATACTTGAGATCTTATTTATTTAAGTTGAATTCTTGGTTATATTGATTGTGTTTGCCAGTTGAGCATGTCATATTAAAAGCCCATAAAACCCTAAATATATCCTTAATTTATATATATTAACTTTTATAATATATGCTTGCAATTTGCTTGATGCAAAATAGAAGTGGTCTCTCTTTCATCTTTGTCTACATTCATTCATTGGTTTTTTATTTTTACTCTTCTTGGGTTATTTTAAAACTCATTATCTTCGGTAAAAGGGTAAGCAATTAGGCAGCCACATAATTTGCCCATTGTTCTTTTTGGCGTGTGCGCTCGCGCGAATGGTCAGTATCCCATCATTATCAGCTCTTTTTGGCCTTTTCATTTTCCTTCGTGGAAGTGGAACTGAAGTTCTGGGTTTTCACTCAGTAACAACGTTCATGCTTTCGGTTATCTCTCAAAGTATAATTTGAAATATAAGAAATTTTAAATAAAAATATTAAATTCGAAAAATAAGTTTAAACAAAAAATTTAAGTTCGTTTAAAACATGGATCGGATTCAAACTTGAATACTCAAAGCCTATATTTGACTCGGTCCATTTTTACGTTTATAATATAATACATTATGTTATTTATATATTATATAATTTATAATATAAAACTAAATCTATAATAATATACTATAAATCCTATTAGACTTGTGGAAAGTATATATTTAAAATAAAGAGGTTAGTTAAAAACAATATATAATAAATAATGAAATATATGATTTAAAATTAATTAATAATAATATATGAAATATATCGACATTTAAAATGAAAAATAATAGACTAAAAGTCTCATAGATTGAATTGCGAACAAAATGAAATTTAAACACCTTAATACATTATATTAAAAATATTTATCATGATATTGTCATCAATCTTGTGTTAATATCAAATTGACTTGTGACAACGCCTCAATTAACAATATTATCAATATTAAAAATTTTATCACGCATATAAAAATTTTGTATTTAAAACACAAATATGACTATTAATATATACAAATATGTAAAAAATATATTAAAGTTTCACATACTAATAATTAATACGCCAAAAACCATAAATAACATCAAAACAAAAAAAAAGTGAAGCATAAACAGCTACATGGTACTTACTATGAAAAAACAAAAACTAGTTTTAAACAGTCTTACCTGTAGCAATGCAAATGATGTACTCAATTTCTTCAGTAACTTCTTTCATGGAGGGTCTATTTTGTCTACGTTCTTCCAAGCAACTCAATGCAAGAAATCCCAATGCCTTCATAGTATCTATCTCTAATGGACTCGCTTTTTCTTTCAATATCGGATCAACCACGTCCATCAGTTTCTCTTCATCCGTCATTCTTTTCACGTATATCGCCAAGTTCACATCATCAGCATCTCGGTTGAAATCAATGGCTTTTTGTGAAGTTAAAAGCTCTAACAAGACAACCCCGAAACTATAAACGTCACTTTTATCGGTTAATTGGTAGTTTCGGTAATATTCCGGGTCGAGATATCCGAGGGTGCCTTGAGCACAAGTTGATACGTGGCTCATATCGGTGTGAGCTAATCGTGATAACCCGAAATCCGAAACTTTGGCGTTATGTTTCACGTCAAGTAGGATGTTACTAGATTTGACGTCTCTATGGTATATAGGAGGGACTGCGGAGAAATGTAGGTATGCGAGACCTTCGGCTGTGTCGCGAGCAATTTGGAGACGACGGGTCCAAGTGAGTAGACCTCGGTCATTAATGTTTGGGCTCTGGAGATGATCTAAGAGGTTACCGTTTTCGATGAACTCATAAACCATTATAGGTTGGTCGAGTTCGACGCAACATCCGAGTAGTCCAACAAGGCTTCGATGATTGACTTGGCATAGGATTCGTACTTCGTTGAGGACTTGATCGGTGCCTTTGGTGTTGCCGAGCTTGGCACATTTGACAGCAACCGGAGTGCCGTCGTCAAGGATTCCTTTATAGACTTCGCCGTAGCCACCGGCACCTAGGATTCGGTCTTTCGAGAAATTGTTGGTTGCTTTCTTGATCTCTTTGCCCGTGAAAACCTTGGCTGCTTTGCCTCCATTGTTGGCATTTAGGATTGTTTCACGCTCCTTGCGTAGGCGCTCTTGAGCTTCGACTATCCGCCTATGTCGTCTGTAGAGCAAAATGCCGATGATCACTGCAACGAGCGCCGTACCAAGTCCAGCTGTTAAACCTACAAGTGATTTGCAATGCAGTGAAGACATTGGATTGATGATGATCTTAACACAAGCAGCAAATTCAGAAACCATTCACAAATAACAATTACCAAACTCAAGGGCTAAATTGATAATGCTTGGATCTTTATCGTTTCAAGTTGGTTTTAGATAACGTCAAACTCAGTTTTATAATTTTTGACTTATTTTAGGATAAAGTTTTCAGATACGAACCCGTGATCGAACTTCACAAATTGATTTGACAAATTCAATCAATCTGACCAATTTAATTAATTTATTTATTTTAAAAAAACTCAAAAATAAAAAAAAATTATTACAGAAACCAAGAAAATCAATTCAACCAATTTTATAAGTTCAATCAATTTGTGAGTTAATCAATCTAACCTCAAGTTCCAGACCGATACTCTGACCAATTCTATCCAGTTTAAACAATATTGATTCAAAACAGGTTTTGATCTAAGTCATTCTAAGTTTAAGTCAATTCAAAGTTTGACTCACTTTAAATTGGGGTCAATAAAAAGTTTAAAGTTTCGAACTTTTAAATCCAATCATTATAGACTCGAGCTATTTCGATCCGAGTCCATTTAAATTCAACTGATTCAAATTTAGTATTGAACAAGTATCAAATTGTTTTCTTTTTATGATCAGATGGAATCGGATTAGGATTCGATTTAGGAGTCAAAATCAATGAAAGGGTTGAGCAGCCTTTATAACTTGATGTGAATGAGAATGCACCTAAATATTGTTGGAACTTAATACTTGTACGGTGGTCAAAGATATACTGCAAATAGCCTAACAACATATCTAGAAACTTGAAACAAAACATGACATAAAGGCTTAGCTATGACTTTTGACTATTCAAAGGTCAAACCCCAAATTTATGATATCAGACAAAAGTGACGTTTCCCAAACCAAACATGGGATGTTGTTATCGGATTACACCCCATTTTCAACCTTCTCACTTCATCCTCAACTATTTTTAATCATAAATATTGTAATTTATTAGTATTAATTACGTTTATACTAACTGCTCATCTATTTTCTAACCTCACTTACATATCAAAGAGAAAAATATAACACAGTAGTAAATTTTCAGAAGAAATCAATATTTATTCAACCGAATGATAAAAGTTTGATATCTTAAATAAAATTTTAAGATAAAAATGATAATAAAAAATAAAATAAAGTGAGCAAAATTGATTCGATGCAAAAATTCAATAAAAATTTAAATTTTAAATTAAATAATTCAAGTTAATTGAGTTATTCAAACTAAATCGAATATGAATTACACAATTCGAGTTATTTAAAAATTCGAATAGAAAAAATTAAAATTACATCGTTTTGATAAACAATTACCTTTTCTAAAATTAAAAGTCAAAACCATTAACCCATCAACCTTACTTTGCCTGTACAATTCCTTTCCTTTTCGAATCCCTATATTATACTTTTGGTATATCATTTTGTTTTCTTCTATATAGGATAGCTCTTGATGCATAACCATGCACTATGTAAATAGAACTATGCATGTGGCGTAATAGCTTATATCGTCTTGCAACATTAGGTATAGTTACTTTGCATGCCTTAAATAGATCTTTACATGTAATTATTAAATAAATTATATTGTTTATATAGTTAAATGATTTTCTACTTCATATACTAGTTAAATAATCGGTCTATGTAAACGCAATATTGAGTATAAATAATAAGATTCGTTAACTTGACTCAACTTGACTCAAAATTTTTTAACTCAATTTGATTCAACTCCATCAAATACTCACTCCTACCTCAATTCTAATAACCAACAAGCTATTCTTATTTGAACTTAATCAAGTTAAACAACTTAATTTTTATCTCTAATCAAGTATAAACTTATTCAATTAAACTCGAACAAAACTTGTAACAACTTAAACCCAACTCGATTATTTTTTTTTTTTCAAATCTTTCAGCACTATTTTGAAATATTATGAGCCAACAACCTTCCTAACTTCATTATTAATCCAAAGAAATATCTGAATTTCCTCCAAAAAAGGAAATAGATATTTTCTCAGATAAATCCTTTTTTAAGTCTCTTTAGCACTCATCTGCTCCAAATTGCCTCAATTTTCAAACAAGTTGGCATCTTTTACTAAAAAAAATTCAAAATTAATTAAAAAATTTTAAAAAATTGTTTTTAAATCTTTGGAGTATTTACCTGCGATCAAAGCAGTCCGATTTGAGTCGCTGCAACCATCAGGATTCTGACACGTACTAACTGAAAGAAAAAGGCTCCGGAAATCAGCCAATGAGATCATGCCAGACTTAAATACTACCGCGAGAGTAAAAAAAATTAAATAAAAACTTACTCTTAGCACAAACCCCTTCAATCGGATCCCAAAACAAGCCGGAATTACAAAAACACCTCCGGGTCCCATTCGAATTCGGGCCTGATCCACAAGTGGAGTTCCTATCACAATCCGCTTGGGTACCACAAACTGGTTCAGGCGGCGAAACCCACTGCAATTCCATTCCTGGTTCAGGCCACCGGTTCACCGGCAAATCCGATTGCAAGTTAACAAAGCTCGTATAAGCCCTACACCCGGTCTCCCTCGCCCGAATAGCATACGCCGTCGCTCCTCCGCCGGCTCTGAACGTACAACAGATCGGCGCCGCCTCGCAAGCCGCGGCTCTAGAACTCTCGTTGACGTACTCGTGGCATAACCCGTTGGAGGAACAGTTTAACGGGGAACGGAGGATCGAGCCCGTACAGTTCAAGAACAAGACGGTGTTGCTGCTGGTGATGTTGAAAGGCAAACTACTGTTGAGCTGCACGCCTTCGAAACGGAGATCAGTGGTGACGCACGTGTTGGGGACGAGACTCGCTGGTTGGATCACGAGCCGTTGACTGAACCGATTGATGGACGTGATCGGGTAGGTGTTGTTAAGTGTATCGAAGACCAGTGAGCCCGCGTCGCAGCGGATTTTGTAGTTTTGGTCGCCGCAGGAGGGACCGGTGGAGAGAGGGTAAGGGACGGCGGTGGAACCGCAGTTCGGACAGCGGTTGACGGAAACAGTTAAGCCGACGGCGCACGTTAGCAGAAGCAGCGCCGTCGATAGGAGGTTAAGCGTTACCGCCATTTTTGAGAATGTTTGATTGAATTGAAGATGCTTTGCATCTGTGACTTTTTAAATGTGTCGGATTTTGAAGGTATAGTTGTAAATGTTGGATTTATGAAGGTTAATATTGGAAAATTGAGGAAGATTCCTAAGTTGTCTAAAAAATTTGACCTTTATAGATTTTTTTTTTTTCAACATTTCCTGCTATAAAGTGAAGTCAACTATTAAAATTTTAGGTCTATTTCTGATCTCATTCCTTTATTCAACCAAAATTGAGAAATTAACCCATTTATTTTAATTTATTATAATTTGATCCTCAAATTTTATGAAAAATGTGAAAATAATTCTTATCTCAATTTTTATCATTGCTATTATAACAATTAAAACAACGTGAATTTGAACACACTTAAATGCATATATATTTTTAATTTTGAAGTTATAAATATGAGTAATATGAATCGTATAAAACTTCTTTTTTGTAAAATCTGAATTAAATGTCCTAAGGTTTTAAAAAATCATTTTCAATATATCACATAATAACTTATTTGTGAATATTTAAATGGTATTATCGAATAAATTCTTTATATCCAAAGTTCCATTGCACATTAAGGACTTGCCAAATAAATATATATTAAATGACTATGATCGAAAAAAAAGTATAATAACTTTTTTACATTCCAATTTTATAAAAAATTATTTTAATTTTTATTTAATTTTTCGTCTCTTTTATTCCTAGAATTTACAATTTTTTATCAAATCACTTAAAATGGATAGAAAAATTAATATTTCTTAACTTTGTTGATGTGGCGTACGTGAATCGCCATGTAGATGACATATAGGTATTTAATTAAATTTTAAATTTTAAAAATCAAAAATATTTTTATAATTTGTATGTTTTAAAAATAATTTTATAGTTTTTAAAATTCTTACATGTCATCACGTAGAAATCCACATATGCATACGTTAGCAAAATTTTAAAAAATAACTTTTCCATCTAATTTGAGATGATTAAACAAAAACACAAATTTAAGGGCTAAAAATGAAAATTAAATAGAAGACTAAAATTACTTTTTTTAAAATTAGAGGACTAAATAAATTATTATACCAAAAATTAATTTCCAATTATTGATATAGAACCTGTGTTATGAATAAATTTCATTTTAATAGTTTATATTTAATATTTAACCTATCTTTATAATTTTCGTTTAATATGTTGGTGGAGTTTAAAATTATATATTTTATTAAATTTAATTTAACTAAAAAATTATTCAAATCAAATTGTCCAATCTACCGTATTGTAGACATTTTGTTTTAATTTTCATAAAAAAAATGTTCTTGTAATTATTTCATGTATTATTTTTTATTTTTTTATCGAATCGTATTTACTATAGACCATGCACTTAATAATTGCTAGTAAGTTGAATATCATTGACACTTTTTAAACAAAGTCGGAATCTTACATGCAGCCTCATTTGTTTTTTTTTAAAAGTCACTGGCAATTAATTTAATTCATCAAATTCTCATTAGCATTTTAATAAGTAATTTTGGATTTGGATTTATGATTAAACTAATTAAATTATCAGTTTTCGATTAAATTAATCTGTCAGTTTAAGTCAATAAATTATTAAAAATTATATAAAATTTAATTTAATTGATTCAATCATCAATTTAATTAATTTTAACTTGATTCATATTACTTCATAAATTTATCAATTTTTTTCTACTTTGCCAATTTAATCCGATTATTAAAACACTCTTTTAATATGTACCAAAATTAAAATGATGGTGCTATTTGACATGTAAATGTAAAGTTTTTAAAATTTGTGTAGGTATTATTTTCTCAGTCGTCATGCTTTTTGAAAACAATGGGCACGGTTGAAGTTTTAACTAAATCCGGGTTCCACGAAATAAAAAAAGATAATATAATTTTAGACCCCTTATCTTAATATTAAATTCAATTTGATACTTAAATTTTTCTTGATACTTAAATTTGACAACTAATTGGGACTAAACAAATTCTGTTAAAATTAGTGATGTGATTAATATTCTTACAACATGATTAAATTAATTGATCAAACTGATTGAACCGAAAAACAACCAATATACTACTCCAAACAAAGAAGTTGAATTAATTGAATCGAAAGTTACCCACAACAATAAAAATTAGAAACTAAGACAAAAATCAATAATTGATCAGATTGAACCGGTTTGATAACTTTTTTTTATTTTTTAATATTTTATAAAATTTTATTTATCTATTTAATTTGATGTAACAATTGAACCATTGAACCGACCAAACTAACTGAATCGAAAACCAATAATTTGATAGGTTCAATCACTGATTCAATTATTAAAACACTATATGTTACACAATCTTAAAATGTCACATTATTAATCTTTTATGTTTTTCAAGTTCAGAGACCAAAATAAATCTAATTATCAGTTTAAATACTAAAGTAAACCTAATTACTAAGTTCAAAGACAAAAAATTATATCATCCCAAACAAAACAATCAACTCAAGCATTTTTTACATAATATCTACTTCTACTTATAATTTTTAAACCTTTAATTTGAAAGAAAACACACGATTAAGCATACTCTTAACTTACATGTCACGTCCTCCTAATCATTACAATAACAACAGTTTCTACTAACATAGCAATGGAAGTATTTTTCCTTTATATTAATACATACAAATACCGATATTTCATTATATACATAGAAATATATTTCTATACAAATATAAAATTTAAAATTATCAGTTCAATTCAAAAGCTTCATTAAATTATATATTATTTTAAATATAATTATAAAAATAAAAATAAGATAAAAATTATGTACCTAGTTATTAATCAAAACTAATCGAATTTTGACAAAAACAAAACTTAAATTCCTTTATACCAAAACATCACCAACTACCATAATCAAATCCATTGCCCTATCTAACTTTTTTTTTTCTTTTTCTTTTTATCGTTTTAGTTAAAAAGAAAAAAAAATCTTTTAAAAAATAAACCAAGGTTAAATCGATTTTGATTTTTACTGGTTAAACCGTCAAAAACAACTTGTTACCTTGGTTGAATCCAATTTTTATAACCATGATTATATCTCATATTTATATACGAATATAAGTTAAACACAAGCCTCAAGACACTGATAATAAAAAATACTATTTCCTTAGTAATCAAGATTCATTAACGGTGGAACTAACTAAAAAAAACAAATCAGTTCCATATTTTTCGAAGGCCAAACCCTAAAACTTAACCACAAACTACCCCTTCAACTAATCATATCAGAGTTCCTAATTCTACTCTAGAATTCTAAACATTCAAAGAGATTCCAACACTAAAATGAGTGGAAAAAAAAAACCTGCAGTTAATATATGAACCAGTTATTTTGTCTTTTCTCCATTCTAATTTATTTTTCACTTGCCTGTATGAAAAAATCCTGTTTGGCTTCCGGGAAAGTGAAAAACACAAAGCTGAAATCATCCATTTGAAGTCGAGAGCGAGCAGCCTAGTTTTCTGGAAGTAAAATGCGAAATCATCCTGGAGAAACTTTGATATATGAGGAAAATAATTATGGTATTGGACTTTTACCAGAGATGTTTCATTTACATGAAGATTAATGATAAGTATATAGCGAAGGGATATATAAATATACACAATGAAGTAATGGACCCTAATTAATATTTTACATCTCTATTGCAAAAGTCAAACCTAGTCATGGTGAACCTCAGCCATGAAAGAATCAGAACATGCATACATGTATATTTATATGTATATGAGCTACGGTATGTATATATCCATATAAACTTAAATAATACTGCTAACCTAACAAAACTGTTCTGAGGCCTGGGTCAAAGTACTCTCAGGTGGGTGATAGAGCCAGAAGCAAAGTATGCCACCAGCCACATGCAATGTTTTCCGGACTGCAACCCTCGATAGTAACTTGAGATGGAATATTGCGGTCAATCACGTCGCCAAGACCAAGCTGTTTCAAACACCGAGAACTCAGGATTTCAGTTTTTAGTTTCAGCCAGACACCACAACATTGGAAAAGATATGCAAAAATGTACTTCCATGGAAATTATTTCGAAAAAGTACATAAAAGTGTATGTAAAATCTATGGGAGTATCCCCCGACAATGGAATAAGAAAGAATATAAAGGATATTCCAATGTTATAAAGACAAGCTGGAAGCATTATACCTGACCATACTTGTTCCATCCCCAGCAAAATATTTTGCCATCCTCTACAAGCAACCGACGCATAGAGTCAACAAACTAGCAAAGAATGGAACAGTTCAAATATTCAAAAATACATTGCTGGTATACCTGTGATTATTGCACTGTGACGAGCTCCACACGAGACAATTTTAACATTCGTACTTTCCAGACTCGGAGCATCCAAGAGTCTCGGGATAGTCTGATTTTGAAATTCAAACACTAAGATTAATTGGACAACCTTTCTTCGCATAAAACTAGTGAAAAAGAGCTAAGAGCTTATAGGACCCTAGTTATCCATTTTCATTATCATTTGAAACAAGGTAGGAATCTAATCCTTGCACTAAAACACCCGAGAAAGCTGCATCAAGTAACTGATTTATGATGTCTTAAATGGAATTCAAAGAATAGAAACTTGGTGCATACCTCAGCTTGATCGCCTCCAGTTCCCAACTGCCCAAACTGATTCCCACCAAACGCGTACACATCACCATCAGTGGACACGCAAACTGTGTGCCACAGTCCTGCTGCAACCGACTCTATCCTGATGCCCAGTAAGGCAGATACACAAGTTGGGCTTAATTCATCATCTGTACTTCCTTGCCCACACTTGAGAAAAAAAATAAAATCAAAAAGATTTTAACTCCCTATATCACAACACTTGAGGACAGAACAAACATTTTATCTAACTGAGGAGAGATGAATTTAGGAAAAAGGAATCGAGAAGATTATCCCTTATTAGATTGAACCTCATCTTCAACTTTACTGAGCTTTTTTCTCCACCAATTTCTACTTTACCTACATATCGATCCCGAAGAACAGTTAACTTTGAGAAATTCCAATGAGTGTTAGGGATGGATATAAGGATTGAAACATTTAACATGCCAGTGGAAGAAGAGGAATATGTTTTACTTTATAATGTTACAATGATTGAAGGCCATAACCAGAGGACCATCCTGAAGCATTTGAACGTACGGTTAATTAAGGATCATGCATTTAACGACAGAAGAAAAGGTGCAACGTCTGCTTCAAGTGGACTACATCCATCCATGATTAAAGATAGTTGTACTTGTAGGCACTAAACAATAAGAGCTAATAGTAACCTCAGGAGGCAATTCTATAGAGAGAGGAGTGAATGAAAACAGCAGTATTAGAGTATACCGTGGTGATTATTGTTAAGCTATTAAATCTTTAGAAAAAGTAAATATGAAGGAGAACAGACAAATGGGAATGATTCCGATATGTTATTGGTTGGTACAAACACCTAAACTATAACGTGATTAGGATCTCAAAGAGGAAAAGGGCAGTCCTTATAAAAATTAGCACTAAAATCTGCTTTCATTTTGGAAAGAAAACTCATCTGTTATTTTTTCTATTCTCTGCCTCACTTTTGCTGAGGAATTGTTTTCTGGGGATGTGATGTGTGACCAACTCGAAGTAAAAATAAAAAACAAGGCTAAGCCTTGAGGAAACTCGAGTGACTATGTCTTTAAGAAGAATTAACCAAGTCACCAGACTATTCAATGTGAACTGCTACTATTAAATTATGATGATGGCATCTAACCTGTCCATAGAGGCCCCAACCAAATGTAAGCAATGCTCCAGCATCTGTTCACGCAAAAAATTGCTTAATGTGATAATGGTATCAATCTAATTTGAGATTAACAAAATAGAGAAAGATATACAAGCAAATCAGACATTGGACGAACAGAACTTCTCATGCCATGCAACATTCTGATGAATGACTATTAACACTTCAAGTTCACACATATCCATGGATACCTCGCATGTCAGTGGATTTAATGAATCACTGAGCATCCTAAGCATTTTTAGTAGAGTTGTTTTAATTCCAAAGTTATTAATGAGCCTTCAAGCATTTGTTATATAGATGAGCCATACCTGATCAACTGATCACCATAAGCTTTTCTTATTTTAATGAAACTATGTTCAATTATCCTGCCTTCTCTCTCTTGGACTTCTAAAGGGCATCAAAATTTAGACCAATTCATCTCCAACAAATGTAACCATAGACAATAGCTTTTTCTAATAAACTATTTTTTTTCATAGCAATTTAACCAGTTAAACAAGGGAATACAAATAAAGACATACCTGTGATTACTGCACTGTGTCGCCCCCCACAGGCAATCCCCTTCACATAACTTCCAGGAACTCTAAAACTCTGCCTTTCTGAACTCAAGCTACCTCGAGAAAGTGCAGAAGCTCTATCTTTCCCCAAAGAAGAGGGCTCAATACAAGGTATGGGATGAGGCGAGGATACCATACGTATCCTGGAACCCAAACCAAGCTGTCCCTCACCTCCATAGCCCCAACCCCAGACCTGCCCATTATCTGAAACTTAAGGAAAATTAGGATACATCCGGTGTCTAGCTTCACAAAAAAAAAACATTTACAGCTTGGAAGGTAATGCTAGAGGATACCATGCACATTTCACTGATAGTCCAAGACCTGGACAAAGTACCTGATAATGCTAGAGTATGGCGCCCACCGGCAGCTACAGTCGCAATCCTCACTCCCGGATTCAAAGTTACTAGACATGGCAGTGCCGATAGAGTTTCATCACCGGACGATGAGCTTTCAGCAGAATGTTTTGCTGATGATGTTCTTCTTCTTTTTGTACCTTCCTCCCCCCCTCCTTTACTATCGGCAGCAGAAAATGTCCCACCACTTGATCTTGAGCCTTGAGACCGAGGGCTCACTTCAAGGATTTCACGCTTCATAAAATGAGTATACCAACAAGAACAGATATCAATTTGTTTATCTTAACCCAAAATATATTTACCTTGTTCTGCCAAAAGTGAGTTCTGTCTTTCAAATACATCCTTCTCTAAGCTTGTCCCCATGGGTAGATCACCAAATACCTTTCCTGAGGGAATACACTCTTTCCACCCCCATGTATAAACTTCTGCAGTTTCTGTTAATAAGAAAGTCAATCAACTTATTAGCTCACTCTTTTACTAAGGCTCCGACTAGTTGCTAGTTCTACTAGCTAAAGTTCTAAAAGCAAGTCATATTTGATAAACAAACAAGTGAAACATCAAATCTACAAACTTATGTTTCTTATTAGTAACAAAAATTGACTTTCGTTTCCAAATGCACTTCTTTTGCCTGTTGCTTCCCGAATCATATACCAACTAACTTTTAATCGTTCTCAAAGTATATGTTCCGAATTCATGTCATCCAACACAATCTGGACAAATGTAATGGGGAGAAAAAACTGAACATTACCGTATTAGGAATATACTCTTATTTGATACATACATACTTGATATACACTCGAGTACAAGTAACAAATAGTAAAACAGGTGAGAGTATCAGAGTCGGTCTCAGTATTACCTGTAACTGCAGCACAGTGAGCCCAACCAGCTGCTGCTTTTACTACAGAAACTTCAGTTGGAAGTGGAAATGGCTCTGGAATTTCCTGAAACAAGCAAATTACAGACAAAGGAATATAAATTTTAGTTCTCTAAACAAATACAACCCCAATAAAAGGGAAAAAGAAATATATGGGAAATTTAGTGCATTAAGATACCCCATGCTTCCCGGATGTGACGTAGCTTTGACCCAAATCATCTGTTGAACCCCATGTGATGAGCTTCCCTGAATCTAAAATTTTAAACAAAAAAAAATAGTTTCATATAAAGTTAAGCAATGCATGAATATTATTGTACATACCAAAATACAGCTTAAACCCATTTTTAACAAGAAAATGAAGAAAAAAAAATGTTCACTACTTAAATTTATCTATTAACAAGTTTAAACTTCAAAGCTATCTTTTTTTCAATGTAAAGAACAACTACAAATCTAGTTAAAACTCAGTGAGATAGAGAATCAAGTATATTCAGTCTAGCTAATTTAACTCAACTGAGTTGACTTTGAGGCAAAACAGAACAAAAACAACGGAAATTTTGAAATTTCTGTTCCTCTCCTCTCCTACATTTTCTCGCCAACCAAACAGCTCAAAATGTACTAATTCAAATCTACACCAAACACAGCCACGATTACATATCATAAAATTTAAATTTAAAAAAAAATATATTTTCAACAATGTTTCATATAGGAATAAAATTGAAATTTAAAAAATATTAATAATAAGCAACTAGAAATGGCCATGGCGAATCCGCAACCGCCACCGCATACGTCGGTCCAACTCAATAACAACTTGAAACTTCAAAGCTATTTCTATTTAATATACGTAACAAAAACAGATCTGTAATTAAAACTCAGTAAAACAAAGAACTCAAGTGAACTCAGTCTAGCTAATTTAACTCAACTGAGTTGACTTCGAGACAAAAGAAAACAAAAAACAACGGAGAATTTGAAACTTCTCTTCCTCTTCTTCTCCTACATTTTTCTCACCAATCAAACAGATCAAAATGTACCAATCCAAATCTCCACCAAACACATCGACAATTACATATCATAAATACAATAAGTCCTTTTAATAAAACAACGTTTCGTATATGAAAAGAAAACTGAAATTAAAAGAAGAAAATAAGCAAGTACCAGAAATGGCCATGGCGAATCCACAACCACCACCACAGACGTCGGTCCAAGAACAACCTGCGGAAGCCGGAATCCGCACATTCACCGGCGATAAAAGCGGCGTCCGTTGAGGTAACGCGCCAGGCAAATATCCCCACATGAAAACCACGCGCTCTTTGTTAACTGCTTCCTCCATTTTCACTTCCTTACTTTCTTTTCCCTCTCCATTCATCTCCAACAGAGAAAGGAAAAGAAATCCAGAAAACGAAAATAATTCAAAAAAAAAATACTTTTTATTTTTATTTTTAATTATTTATTTTTGGGAGAATTTCAATTTTCGTAATGGGTGTATAGAGGGGAGCTCTCTAAATTTTTGGGGCGAATAAAAAGCGGAAGCGTATCATTTTTTTTTTCAACTGAACGGGTAGGATGATCACGCGGGGCTCAAAATCCACGTGGCAAAATATGAGCCGCTAGATTTATAAGCGATTCTTAACCAGTAGTTGAAGAGGAAGTTTCTGGAAGTTCTCCTCTTTTTTGTGAAGTTATGTACAGTCTTTACAGAGCACTCGTGGTTGATGGCGTGTTTGATTAAATTTACGACACGTGTCCGATAGGCTCAATGTCTAAGCATTGTGGTCAGACACGTGTCGATAAATTAGAAGGGTGTTGTTCAAAGTCTCCTGACACGTCATTAATGGGTCCCATTTTTTGCTCTCTGAATTAATGTTTGGCTTTTCCGTATTTGTATTTTCTTTCTCTTTTTAAGCATTGAAATGAAAGGGACAAATAATTTTCTTGTCACTATTTTTAAAATCGGATCGGATTAGTCGACTAAATTTTTTGGAGCAAAAATTAGTTGAAGTATTTTTCTAAGTAAATTGAAATTGAGTTAAAAATCATTAAATCTGAGCAATTTTTTCTTTTTAATATATATTTTAATTTTTATAAATTTTAAATAATTTATTCAATGGACAAAATTTTCATGAAAATCTTAGTAAAAATAATTAAAGAAAATTTGGGTATAATGATTTTTATTATCAAACAATATTTTGAAATTTAAAGAAAAATAAAAAATTTGCATTTTAAATGTGTTTTATGTTGAAATTATGGCTTTATTGGTAATATTTTAAATGTTTGGAGTTTAAAATCTGAAATTTTGATAAAATATTTTTAAACTGTTCGTTAATTTAAATATTTGATTTTATGTTTAAAACCCTCAAATAAATCTTTTAATTAAAAATTAAATTAAATTAAATTATGTATGAATCCAAATTTGAAATAGTTAAAAGGATAACTCGTAATAATAATTTGATACAAAGTTTAGTTAAATTAGTTATATATGTCATTATTTTTCTTTAATTGGTTAAATAAGTTGTTTTTTTGTTTAAGATTTATAGAGATAGGTTGATATTAGAGGAGAGTATGAAAAGTCGATTTTGGATGCACTTTCACATACTCTCTTCAAAATCGGTCTATTTCTCTAAATATTGAAAAAATTTAACTTATTTAACCAATTAACAACTAAAAATGATATATATGCAGAATTTAACCATAAAGTATATCTTTTAGTAAGCAATGAAATTGATTTTAATGAGATTAAAAATTACGATGATAATAAATTAGTTATTAATAGTAATAAGATAAGATATTGTATATGTAAAATACTTCTTTGGATTTAAGTGCAACTTTAACAGTGAGGAAAGAAGAAAAAAAACCACTAAAATAATTATTTTAAAGATAAAATGAGAATAAAAAAAGGGTAATATTGTAAAATGGAGGGACCATAGAATTTTCTAGAATCTCTTATTTACTATTGAAAATAAGGGTTTAATTGTGAATTTATAGTGAAATTTAAACAGAACTTAAATATATCAAATCAATTAGTCAGTTTAATCTTAACTCGATTGGTATGGATATTGTTATTAATATAGGAGGATGTGGATTCGAGTGCACTGAAGTGCATAATATTTCTATTTATGAGTTGGGGAGGGAATATGTATAGTTCTAAGCATTGTCTCAAAAAAAAGCAAGTATGATAAGAATCAACAATGAAATCATTTAAAAAATATACAAAATCAATTATCAAATCATTTAAACTCGAATTTAATTCTAACTTGATAAATAAAAAACGATTTAAATTACTTTTACATATAGAAAAAAAAGTATAAAAATGAAAATAGATAAAGTTGATGACCTTTGGGGTCTTCAAAAGGAACACAATATTCATGCATTATTGGCACAGAACTATAAAGATTATTTCCATTTTTAGCTTCAAATGAGGAACAATAATTGGTGATAATGTGATGTCTCAATATGAAGAGATATAAGAACAAGGACTAGTTAAAAATAATAATACAATTCCACTTATTTATTTTCTTTTCAAATTGATCCTATTACCTTTAACATTCCCATGATTTATAGTTTGGTCATATTCAGTTCACAAGTCTAGTCATGCAAAAATAGAAAATTGAAAAATAATTAATTAGATTACGGTACATTTACGATATGGGTAAAATTTTTATGTAATATTTGTAAAATGTGAAAAAAAATCGAAGTTCTTGTTGAAATGATGAAATTCAAATATTGATATTCATGATACCTTACATTTAAGGGCAAAGTTAGAAATTTTTTTCAGAAGAGTCGAAATTAAATTGTAATTTTTACGATAATAAAAATGTAATTTTTAAAGGATTAAATTAAAATTTTATCATTTTTAGGGGGCAGAGTATAATTTTACCTTTATTAATTTAAAATTTTAAAAATTTTAAAAGGCCAAAGTTTTTCATTTTAGAGGGGGGCTAGGGCACTTACCAGCCCCCTTAGTTTCACCCTTGCTTAAGTTCAAATCGGAAATTTTAAGAATATGAATCAATATTTTTGGAATCGGATTAGTAGTTGAACTAATTAAACCACCAGTCCCCAGTTCGATTAATTCGTCCCGTTTAAAGCTGAAAAATTATTAAAATTTCAGAAAATATATAATATATAAATTCTGACTCAATAATCAATTCAACCATACTGTTTTTTTGAATCTAACTGATTTTTTAATCACTCTTTGAATCGATATTCTAACTAGTTTTCGATCCAATCGATCAAACTGATGGGTAGAAACAAATTTGAGCCGTCCATAAGCAAAACCTCAAGGTTTTTTGGGCCATATTTAAGCAATGAAACATGATGACCCAAAAATCTCTAACGATGTTGATCTTGATAGCTTTTGCATCTTTTTTTAAGACAATCTTTGATGATTTTGATTTGGGGGGCCCATCCAACAATCATGTGGTTGAAATTGATGGGCTTATCATTAGGCACAAACGTTCATGTGATGGAGAAGTGAGGCCCAATTATTGTTGTTTGAGTTTGGGCCCACATCATGGATCAAATGATTGATGTGGATTGGATCATATGTGATTGCATAGGGAACATGTTGGGCCTTAAAACTATTGGATTAGCAATGCACACGTTTCCCATTTCCCCAATGTTAAGGGTAGAAAATTTGCAAATGTTGGCTAAATAATATAATTTCCAACTTGTCTTGAAAATTTTGATTTATTCAAACTCGAATTTAAAAAAAATTTATTTGAATAAGTAAACTTGGTAAATTCAAAATAACTTGAACTCGAAATATTCAAGACCCAAAAAAGCTTGAATCTAAAAATGACTCGTAATCAAAATTAGAGATGGCAATGAAGAGAGGTGGGGGCCGATGTTGCCAAGTCCACCACTTCTTCATAATTGGCACTTTCTACCCCATTACTCACCATTTTCCACGATGGATGTTTAATTTTAAAAACCACTATCACGTGTTGGATACATCTTTCTTTATCCCAACTTGCTCCACTCTATCCTAATTCAAACATAATTCTATTCGCCCCAAAGAAAATAAACTTGAAATGGAAAACACCCATTTTATAGTTATATACAATATATTTTCAACACTACCCTTTTAATTATTGTATATTCATAAAGGAAAAATGATAATTTCATATGGTGGACAGTGCAGGGCAAGCAATTGTCATAATCTCATCATATTCACCGGAAAAAAAATTCATCTCGTCTCACATCACTCTTTCAAAAAAAAAAAACTTCATGTGAAATTGATTAATTTTAAACCTATCATGCGGTTTAGATTTTGTCATTCCTACTTAAAATTTGATCTAATCCTGAATTAACCTAATCGACCCATTTAATAAGACTATTGGATAACATTTTATAGATTTAGATTCGAATTTTAACATCTATAATTTATATACAAGACTACTATCTTCGAGTTCCAGACATGTACAGTTTTTTCCCCACCAAAGCACCACAGTTTAAAGCAGCTGAGATGTGGCCAAAAAAAAAAAAAAAAAAAGAAGAAAAAAGGCAGCTGAGAAAGTGAAAAATGATGTAAACCATTGAATTTTTAGGTTTTGCTTTGGCATTGGAGGGCTGGGTTTAAACCACTCGTTTTAGTATGCCACTCGTGTGGTTAACTTAATCATTTGGTCCAATGATTGTTGCTAAAGAATCCTATTCGAATAAGTGTAGGATATAATATATATTTGAATGTAGGATATAATTGTATATAAATATTGAATACCAATATTTTTAAATATAGATATATAATTACATCTGACACTTATTTGAATCCGGTATTGAAACATAAAAAATATGATCCGATTGAACCAAATGATTAATTTTATCTCACAACCCGCTTAAATTAAATTCGAATCTGATCCAAATTTCAACTCGATTTTGATGAGAAGAAATCAACAATCCAAATCTGAAAATGGCTCAACTTAGAAATGGTTCGAATCGCCGATTGAGTCTTAGCTTGATTGACATCAACATTGTTGCTAGTGTAGGAGGACGTAGATTCAAGTGTGTAGAAACACATTATCTTTCTATTTAAGGGTTGAGAAAAGGCTATGGATAATTCTAGGTATTGTATCAAAAAGAGCAGATATAATAAGAGTTTAATGTTGAAAGAAGAAGAAGAAATTATCCGAACTTAAAATGACTTGGAACAAAAAATGACCCAAACTAATGATTCAAAATTACTCAAAAAGATGTGAACTATAAAAGACCTAACAAACAAAATCTAATCAATAAATTCAAATTATGCAAACTTAAAATAACCTAAGCCCAGAATAATTTTAAACTCGAAATGACATCAAAATTTTAAAATTTGAATTGAGTCGATCACAAATCGACTCAATCAATATTTTTAAAAAATTAGGTCTTAGGAGATCTTTGGCTCCAACTATATGATTGAGGGTGATAACAATAACAACAATAATATAGTATTGTCTTTTCTTTAGTTACAATTAAGAATTTTTTCAAGATAGCCAGGATTTTAATTATATATATATTATTGGTTAAAATGTAATTTATCATAAATTAATTTATAATTCCATCATATTTGAAGGAATTAAATGAAAATTTTCATTTTAAGGCCAAAATATAATTTTACCATATATTAATCTTTATTTTATTATTTATAAGAAGATTAAAATAAAAATTTTCCATTTTGGGGTAAATCCTCTGCCTATCTCATTAGATTCAATTTTACATTCACCTCTAATAATTAATTATATTCACGATTTGAATTAGATTTAATCATTAAAATCATTTTACCGCATGTTAATACTTGTAATTGATTCATATTCTACTCATAAATCTTTGAAATTTTTTGAGATTTAACAAAGATGTCAAACTAGTTCAATGATATGCAAAATGGATGGGAGAGAAAGTTCAACAAGAGATGAACTTTGAGACTTTACTTTTGCTTTTAGTAGTGGTTCTACGGCCACCAACTTTATTATTATGATACAATGGAAGTATATAACCGTTCGTTCTTCTTTTTATTAGTGAAAACTGGCTGGATATCTTTCAAAGAAGAAAAAATTAATACAATTATCGACTTAATAATTTAACTCAATTAGCTAATTAGTCTATCGTAATTTTCATAAGTTGTGACTCGGACTTAAACACACAAGATCAAAACTTCAACCATTTTTTTTTCTTACGTCTTATGTTACTAGAAGCTTTCCAATCTCAAACTCTTTCATTTTTTTTCACCATTAAAATGCAAAACCCAAAGACAGAACTGTCCCATCTTTCCTCCACGGTTAAACCAGCTAAACCACGGCTGAAACCTACAAAAGAAAATCGATGGTGAGCAGTCCCATGGTTGCAAGCATGTGTGCTATTCATGCAATCCTCGCCTCCAAAACACACACACACAACAAAAGTATTGCCATTTGCCACACGCAGTGGCTTTTATCCAAGATGGTACACCAACCAAATCTTGTGATATATCCCTCAATAGGGTCATATAAATTGCCCTCTAACTAGTGTTGCCACCATTGATATGAAACTTAAAAGCTTTGAAACTGAGATGGAGAGTGAGAAGCAGCAAATGAATGGAGTTGAGGGCTTTCAAATGCCACTTCATTATCCAAGATACGCTATGAAGGATTATCAGAACATGCCTGAGTGGAAGCTTGATAGGCTTTTGGCTGAATATGGATTGTCAGCTACTGGTGATTTAGATTATAAGAGAAAGTTTGCAATGGGTGCTTTTCTTTGGCCTGATGATTTCCATGCTAACCAAAAGCCCAAGGCTTATTATGGTTATTAAGTAACCTTTGATAATATATATATATAGGTTTTAACATTGTTGCTAGTGTAGGAGGACGTAGATTCAAGTGTGTAGAAACACATTATCTTTCTATTTAAGGGTTGAGAAAAGGCTATGGATAATTCTAGGTATTGTATCAAAAGAAGATATAATAAGAGTTTAATGTTGAAAGAAGAAGAAGAAATTATCCGAACTTAAAATGACTTGGAACAAAAATGACCCAAACTAATGATTCAAAATTACTCAAAAGATGTGAACTATAAAAGACCTAACAAACAAAATCTAATCAATAAATTCAAATTATGCAAACTTAAAATAACCTAAGCCCAGAATAATTTTAAACTCGAAATGACATCAAAATTTTAAAATTTGAATTGAGTCGATCACAAATCGACTCAATCAATATTTTAAAAATTAGGTCTTAGGAGATCTTTGGCTCCAACTATATGATTGAGGGTGATAACAATAACAACAATAATATAGTATTGTCTTTTCTTTAGTTACAATTAAGAATTTTTTCAAGATAGCCAGGATTTTAATTATATATATATTATTGGTTAAAATGTAATTTATCATAAATTAATTTATAATTCCATCATATTTGAAGGAATTAAATGAAAATTTTCATTTTAAGGCCAAAATATAATTTTACCATATATTAATCTTTATTTTTATTATTTATAAGAAGATTAAAATAAAAATTTTCCATTTTGGGGTAAATCCTCTGCCTATCTCATTAGATTCAATTTTACATTCACCTCTAATAATTAATTATATTCACGATTTGAATTAGATTTAATCATTAAAATCATTTTACCGCATGTTAATACTTGTAATTGATTCATATTCTACTCATAAATCTTTGAAATTTTTTTGAGATTTAACAAAGATGTCAAACTAGTTCAATGATATGCAAAAATGGATGGAGAGAGAAAGTTCAACAAGAGATGAACTTTGAGACTTTACTTTTGCTTTTTAGTAGTGGTTCTACGGCCACCAACTTTATTATTATGATACAATGGAAGTATATAACCGTTCGTTCTTCTTTTTATTAGTGAAAACTGGCTGGATATCTTTCAAAGAAGAAAAAAATTAATACAATTATCGACTTAATAATTTAACTCAATTAGCTAATTAGTCTATACGTAATTTTCATAAGTTGTGACTCGGACTTAAACACACAAGATCAAAACTTCAACCATTTTTTTTTTTCTTACGTCTTATGTTACTAGAAGCTTTCCAATCTCAAACTCTTTCATTTTTTTTTTCACCATTAAAAATGCAAAACCCAAAGACAGAACTGTCCCATCTTTCCTCCACGGTTAAACCAGCTAAACCACGGCTGAAACCTACAAAAAGAAAATCGATGGTGAGCAGTCCCATGGTTGCAAGCATGTGTGCTATTCATGCAATCCTCGCCTCCAAAACACACACACACAACAAAAGTATTGCCATTTGCCACACGCAGTGAGCTTTTATCCAAGATGGTACACCAACCAAATCTTGTGATATATCCCTCAATAGGGTCATATAAATTGCCCTCTAACTAGTGTTGCCACCATTGATATGAAACTTAAAAGCTTTGAAACTGAGATGGAGAGTGAGAAGCAGCAAATGAATGGAGTTGAGGGCTTTCAAATGCCACTTCATTATCCAAGATACGCTATGAAGGATTATCAGAACATGCCTGAGTGGAAGCTTGATAGGCTTTTGGCTGAATATGGATTGTCAGCTACTGGTGATTTAGATTATAAGAGAAAGTTTGCAATGGGTGCTTTTCTTTGGCCTGATGATTTCCATGCTAACCAAAAGCCCAAGGCTTATTATGGTTATTAAGTAACCTTTGATAATATATATATATAGGTTTTGTAGTATTGTTTCATAATCTTGAATTCTGTATGTTCTAGTTTTATGTCTTCAAAAATCCTAAAAAGGTGTACCTGTCTTTGGTTCTTTGCTGATCATCTGGTGTTTTAATGAAAACATGTATACTCGTGTTTGATGCATAGTCGGACATGATATAATAATATAACATTCTAAAGCATCATCAACTTATACATGAAAGAACTTTTAAAAGAAATCAAATCTATTGTATACAACACTTATACTCGAGTTTGAGTATCACCGGAAAACACAGGCCCCTCAACGGGAATATCACCCTTGATAGAAGTTTGTCTCGACTCTAATGAAAGCTCAAGTGCTTGAGGCTGCAAGAAGAGATAACAGGTTCAACAAAGCAGGAGCACTTTATTGGGACAGACCACACGTAGCACACAGCTACCTACCAAGGAAATGTGAGCATTTATGCTTGGTAGGGTTCAACATATAAGGCACCACTTGAACCCGCCACCTCTTCAAGCAACTTCAGGCACTCAGGTTATCATTACAGTGACCGGGGACAAGGAGTTGAAAATCCCTTAGCAAATATGTGCTTTATAGATTTTGACACTTCTATATTCACATTGTATTCATGTTTCGGGTGAAAACCGTGCAGACAACTATTTTATCATAAAAGACTGCCAAATTGAAACGATGAACAGTTGATAAATAGTTCCGTAAAACACAACAGAGCTATTAATTTGCCCCAGAAATAACTGCTTAAGCAAAAACTGGACTGAATATACATTTCATCCTCCTTCAAGCAGAGTTACTTTTTACAGGGGGGAAAAGCAGTACAAAACTAATATTAACATGAAATACATAATTGGGGTTTCGTTAAAAATTGCAGTCCAGAGAAATATATGGATGTTAGTCCTACAAACAGTTCAAACACACTTACTGCTGGGATTTATCGCCTCCTAACACGCCTGTCGTTGGGATTCACCGGTTCAGCCACGTCGACTTCTGCTGCTAGATCTATCCCGTACACACTGCTGCCACTCCTCTTCTTACTTGATAGCATAGTTGCACACTCCTCGACGGATGCAAAGGCCTTCAATAGCTCCGACAACAAAGATGGGCAAGATTCCTCCAAGTGCCGGAACCCTTCTGATTGCATTACCGCTGCAGAACATTTGAAAAATACATTAGTTTAAGCAGTCACCACTTCCAAACAAGAAAATATGTTAGTTTATAATATACCAATTAATCGACCAGCCATAAGTAAAATATAAATATATATGCCTGCGTGCATGCACACACAATAGAATTGATTGCAAGATAAATATCCAGCTCCAGTCCATTTCTCAGCATTTGGTAAGAAAACCATTTCCAATATCGTCATTACATCATAAAGAAGACACTGCTATTTTCCTCAATCTATAGTCTGGATTTCAAGGGGACCAAAATTGAAAGACGAGCATGTAATATGCAAATGACCGAATTACAACATGAAAAATGTTGTACAGAGTTGGATGGTCAGACATCCATGTCCATTTTTTTCTCCTCCATCTATATTTCCCAGGCTCACAAAGTTGTGGTTAACTCAATATTAATAAGTTATAAATGATAATAAAAAATTTCAAGTGCCAAAGCCTCTTGAAATTTAAGGGATTATATATCCCTTAGGCCTTAACCCTAAGGTTTGGCACTTGAAATATACGCATCTTCCCAGAGTTAGATATGCATGGGGAAACACCAAAAGACTTCTGAAGAGCAAACAATAGAAACCAAGTTTACAGAACATGAAATTTGCACCAGTAGTGTCTACAAACACATACCTCCCAAGTTTGCTGGAGTGGCAGCAAATTTCAAACATACGGCCTTAAGCTGTGAGCAATGGTGCTGCTCAGCAAGTGCAAGGGTCGTTGCCACAGTGTCAGCATTAAGTTTTTCACACAATTTTGCCTCGCACAACACTTTGAGCCTATCTAAATTGTACAGATCAGCGGCAGCTAAAAGATGCTGCACCATGTTGGTAGACATACACGTAGACCCAGAGCCTGTAATCTCTTGTATATCTGGACACTTGTCAGAGTAAATAAACAAGAGCATTGCCTGGAAGAACAAGAAGCACACACAAGGGGAAGGATGAATTAGCCAATAAATGAAAATAGCACATCTATAGAACCAATCTATACTTGGATCATTGCATCCAGGGAAATATAAGAACCACTAGTTGTTGGATCATATTTCTAATTCAGTGAATCAAGAAGAAACAAATATTCAGTATTATTAACATCAAGAGTTTGCTCACGCAACATGATCAATTCTAGGTTCATTCTTCAAATTCTGAAAGAAAGTAAAAAAGAAGCATCACCTTGAAGACAGAAGGCTCAACATCTTTCACAACTACTTTATCAATGTTAGGATCCCCAACAAGCCCAAAAAACTGTGCTCTAAAAACAGGTGAGCGAGCAGCAAGGATCAACTTATGTGCTTTAAATGCCTCATCCCCAACCTGAAAAGTTATATCACAACCAACTTCAGATTCTAACAAAGCTTTAAGGTTCTGACCCATGTCTGATGGCAATACATGAATAGAACACTGTTTCGGCCCCTCGAGGCGAGTTCTGACCACTCCAACAGTGCAGTTCATGATTAGGCAATCATCCTTTATATAGTCAGAACTTTCTAAAGTTGTTCTTCTATAGAAACGCTTGTAACCCCTGAATTGCATGAAAGAAAATATATAAATCAATACCTTATTAAATAAGACCTGACAAATGGTTCCCTATATTATTGAAACATTTAGGTACTTATGCAGTGAATCTATGCGTAACAAATGATTTTAACATCTTAAGGGATGATCATAAGAATCTTCGCAACAAGCTTCAAGCTCATGAAAATAAGATGTACATATTTCAATAGCAATATGAATGGACACATATAAGATTTATAGCAAAACCAAATGGAAGTTACCAACATATCATTTTGTTGAAAATAGCCAAGTCACAGGTTACTACACCTAGAACTGTCCCCATTTTCATTTCCTCATTTTCGTCATTGGGTCTAGTCCATGGTTCACTTCAGTTCATACTAACAGCTTCTATGTGGCATTTAAATTTTACGAGAATGATTCTTCTTAGACAATTTAAATAAATTTCAGTTCAATGCTTAGATTCTTGAACAAAATGTAAAAGAATTTGCCCTAACCATGTCTATTAACCGAAGCCATATTTACCAATTCATTAAACAAAAGCATGTGAACAAATTATATCCCCTCAACCTCAAGTTCAACACCCCATTTTCCATAAAAAATTACCCAACAAGTAACTTAATAATTATAACACAAATAAAAACACCAATTACCTTCGTAAATTATCAAATTCATTCTCAAAACAAACATAAAATTACAAACAAAAACCCTAAATTCCAAAAAAAAAAAACACAAAATTATTACCACATGCTTCCTCTATACTTCAACGTATAAGGCCCACTCTCCAACGCTCGATCAAAGTGACTATGAACCTTATGTTTCCCTTTCCCACTCTGGTCCACAAGGGTAAGCTCAAAAAGTGCTCGTACATCGGTACCTTCACTAGCCAACGCAATGAAAACCGAAACATACATGGCGGTATCCTCCGGATTTTTACCGTCGGGGTAGAAGTAAACCGCCCAATCGTAACCTCCTACGGTGAAAATATCACTGGCTATACATTTTCCGGGACCCATCCCTTTCGCCAATGAGTAACCCTTGATCGTGAACTGGTGTGAACCGTTAACCGTCTCGCTCACTGATTTCGATGCCGAGTCCTTGGAATCGTCCATGGTGCTTTTCTTTCTTTTTCTCATTGAGTTCCTCGAAACCCTAATTCTAGAAATTTCATTTCTCGGGTAAAATTTGGACAATTTTGCGAGAATAAAATGGGGGGAATTGAAGAGTTCAGGACAATTTACATTGTGTAATTGTGGTTATGGAGGTAACTGTGGTGGCGGGGGCGGCAGCGGCGGTGCTAAAATGACCGAAGGGAGATTGTGAAATAGTTATGTCTTTTTTTCTTTTGAGAGTTTTTTTTCCTTCGGTGCAGTTTTTCGTTTGGATCAGACAAAAATTATATAATTTGTGGAAGAAAAAAAAATAGTATAATGTTTTTTTTTTTAATGTAAAAATTAAATTATGTGTGTCCGACTTTGATTGACTCTTTAGTACACTTACAAATGTCCGAAAATGACAGCATACAATGAAATCAACTATGAAAATAAGTTTGAATATTGAAATATCAAATCATTGGATCGAAAATTGATTAAAATATTAATTTGAAGTAAAGTTAAATAGAGAATTGATTAAAATATTAATTTGAAGTAAAGTAGTAGATCGGGTAATCTAAGAATTAGTATAGACCAATTGAATTAGACTAAAATTCATTAAATTTTATTTTTAATTTTTTAATTTTATTAATTTTTAATGAGATACCAATTGGATTGATAAATCGTTTGCCTAATCAGTTCGATCATAAGTCTGACTCTGAAAAGTTTGGAATTTTGAACTTGATAACTTAAGATCCACATCTTCGCTTTTAACAATTATGTCAAAGTCTCATTTGCTTATTTTTATATATTATCTACTTCTATCTATAATTCATTTTAAACCCTTAAATCGAAAGAAAAATGTATTTGAAAGTGTTTAAACTCACTTCCTCTTGATTATTGTAATAGCAATTATGCCAACTAAATTAAAGCTTGATCAACTTTTTTTCTAAAAGAAAAAAACGAAATCCATTAATGAGAAAAAAACATTAAAACAACAAACAAACTGGGGATACGGACAAACTAAAACCCGAACCAACAGGCTCACCTCGTACACCCAAACTTATCATTCGCACTCTCCAACCACACTATCTTTCGTTGATTATGAAACATTCTCATTAAAAGAAGTAAGGAGAAAGTCATCCCATTTTATGTGGTTAGTATATAATAAAGTTGTTCGAGCTAAGGAATAAGCCGTCTTGTTGGCACACCGATGAGTCTAACAGAAAGATAGGTGCTGAAACTAATTATTCATCAGTAAATAATCACGTAGCAGCACACCTAAAAAAAATCAGACAATGGGCATGACAAAATCAAATTTACAAGTAGATACTCCGACTCAACTATAACATTATCTAATGCCAAATATTTTAATCATGACAAAGACTCACTAATGGCAAAAACTAAAACAAGCATAATTAAAACCTGAAAAGCTATTAAGCACACCACTCGTAGAGTCCCGAACTACGAACACATACCCCGTAGCCCTCTCTTGCTGGAAACATATAGAATCTACATTACATTTTAGCAGTCCACCTTTCGGAGGTACCCAATCAACCCTTCTCTGATTACAAGTCATTTCATCTTAATCACCCATCCCATCAGCCGTAGTAAACACTCCCATTGACTGCTACCAATAGGTAAAAGCATCAACAGCCCAAATGACTGATACCGCGACCTCATCTTCCTCTTTCCAAATAAAATAAGTGCAATTAGGCCATATCATTCAATATAGCACCAATACAGGCTATAGATGCTCAGGAGTCGTCGAGTCAAGAATCTTGCAAAATATGTTAATCATTGTTGACTGACCAAATGAAAAACAAGCAACACTCCAAACTGACCTGCTTATACGGACAAAGCAACAAAATGTGATCCATACTTTCATCCTCCATGTGAGTAAAAAAAACTAACAAATATATTTATTAAAATTTCACATAAAAATTAATTGATGTTTCGGTTAAAATGATAAAATTAATTGTTGTTTATTACGCATGATGTTTCGGTAACTGTTAACTAAAAAATCAACAAATATTAGTTAAAAATTCACATAGAAACTGTTAACTAAACTGATACTTGTTTTAGGTAACAAACTAAATTAAAAAAATTTCAAGTACCAAAAAAAAGTACTACTTTGACTGACGTTTTTCAAGTTTAAATATCAGTTAAGTCTAAAAAAATTTATTTTAATCATGGATATAATGTCCGATTAAATTATAATATTGACCCGATGGTTTATTATGGTAATATGTAAATAAGATATTGGCGTTCACAAACTATTCAATTTTTATTTAAATAGTTTGAATTTGATTCGATAATTATTGAGTCGAATTCAATCATTGTAATACTCGAGTTGAAAGGCTTGCAAGCTAATCAAGCTTTTCATTTTAATATATTTTATATTAATGAATTATATTATTATACTTGTTATATAAAATGAATTTAAATGAGTTCGAGCTTGATTTTAAATGCAAATTTTGATAAAAACGAGTTTAATTAAATTTGAGCTCAAGTGACTCGATTAAAACTTAACCAAAACTGAAGCTTGAACTCAAAATTTAATGTATCGATTAAGTCCAACTCAAGCATAGTACTTTGTTTTTTCGATTTTCCAATAATTCTTTCCTTCAGATAATAAAAAGGAACAAAGTTTATTTCATTAATTAATCATATATTCTTTATAAAGGTAAAGCGAAATTAATCATATTTTCATCTTAAAATGAAATTAAAGTTAATCATAAAGATTCCAATTATGGCTTGCTTTGATGACCTTTCGAGTGGTTCAAATTTGTTTAAAAATTAATTTTAATATTTTTAATTATATATGCTAATTTTAATATAATATTTTAAATTATTTATAGTTTATTTTTAACTCGTAAATAGAAATATAATGTGTTTCAACACACTCGAACTTACGTTTTCCTACATTGATAATAATGCTCATACCAATCGAGCTAAAACTCAATCTGCAAAAATCAATTTTAATATTTAAAAACATTTTTTTGTGAATATCCAGAGAGACAATTATTAAGAATAGATTGATTTATATCTACAGATTTGACAAAATGAGTTAGTTTTGGATAAATTAATCTTTATTTTAAATTTTAAATTATTTCAGATTTTGATTATTTCAAATTTAAGTAAATTTTGGGTTAACTGTTATGGATGTTAATGAGAATCTAGAAGATTTTTGCTCCCAATTTTTCATTAAATCTTTTATTTTTATAAAATTTTAGTTAGGTCCCTAAAATCTTAACGCCAAGATTCATCCTTATGGATTTGATTTATTTTATACTCGAGTTGTCTAGAGTTTACTGGTTTTGGCCATTTCAAGTTTGTCAAAGTCAAATAATTTTGAATTCAAATCATCTACGATAACTTCCATGCGTGCTTTTATACTACACTTATAATTTGTAAATTTATAAAAAAATAAATTTGAGAAAAAAGTATTAACAATTTTGAAATATCCAAGTATAAAAATAACAAATAATCAAATAAAGTCTTTATCTAAAATTCTTCCTTCATTATTATTTTCAGTTTATTATTATTATTATTAAATAATAACCAAACATAAAAAGAAAAAGTTAATTGCATCCACGGGAGAAACCATAAAATTTGTTTAGGGATCGTAATTAAATTATAATTTTTATGATAGTAAAAATAAAATTTCACTATTATATATATTTATAATTTTTAAAGGATTAAATAAAAATTTTATATTTTTAGAAGGGTCAAAATATAATTTTACTTTTACTAATTTAGAAATTTAAATAATTTTAAAGAGTTAAATAGAAAATTTTTATTTTATGTCCCGGCACATGTGAGCCTCTAGTTTCACCCTTTGAATCCAACTTGCTTAGAATTTAATTTGGTTTCTAGCTTTAAATATTTTGATTAAGTATTTAATTATGTATGCTTTTTTAATAAATTATATTCAAGTTGGGCATATAATAAATATGAATATATTTAGAAATTAATTAATGTATTTTAAATGACATTTAAAATTAATATTTTTGTTAAAACTTTTGATTGATGTAATTTTAATTTAAGGATTTAATTAAAATATTTTAATATTTTGAAAATACTCTAAGGGTAAGTTTAGATGGGCGATTGGGTGTCATGTGATGCGTTTATCTTATTTTTTTGTTTCATATTACAATATTATTACAGTATTTAATCTTATCTCCACTATTTTTTTTACACTAACTACCGATAAATTCACTGTCTATCCAAACTTACTCTAAATTTCTATCATAGTTTAAAACTCTTATATTGGATAATTTTTCTCACTTTGACGTATGAACTCTTTCTACTTCGCATCAGTCACGGAACTTGATAAATTTTTTTAATTTGAATTTTAAACTTAGATCTTGTTAAATTATGATATCGTGATATTTTAAAATTGTATTATATTATCAGTTAACAATTTTTTAAATTTATTTTTGTATATTTTTAGATTTTATATATAATTTTTAAAATTTGTATGTAATGCCTCGATGCTCGAAACATAACAACTTAATGGAATCGAAGTTTAATGATGAAAATAAAAAGTTACACAGTTTGGAGACTAAATTAAAACGTGGGTTTATGAAAAAAAAAATACAAAAATCCCTCGATAATCCCCAAAATTCCGTTATTTGACACGCTACGGTCTCGTTTTTCCATTTCCAAAAATCACCAAAATGCCACAGTAGTGCAAAATATTTTGTATTGCTCTAGATTCAAAAAGGACGCCCCAGAATTCCAGATCTACGCAACTCCGCCACCGCTCACCGCCGTGGGTTTTTTTAAACGATGAAACTTCTCGGCAATGTCGATCTCCTCACTAGCCAAACGGCGATCAAATTTGCCGCCTTCATTTTCATCTCCGTCTCTTTCTTTTACTTAGGTAAACACTGGTCCGACCGTTCCCGCCAGCTCATTTTCTTCTCCCGCCAATCACCTTCCGCGACGGCTTCGTATATACCTACCGTCGGTATTTCTCCCAATTTCAATAAAGAATTCAATATTTCCGCTCTCATTAGTGCCACAGAACCGGAAACCGAATCGAAACCAGTTGATCCAGTAAAAAATGATGGGAAACCGGTGTCGGCATCGGAGGCACATTCACCTCAGCATCCACCTACGACTCCGCCCCCGCCGCCGGTGATAAAGAGTTACGGAATCGTGGATGAGAATGGTACGATGTCGGATGAGTTCGAGATCGGGGAGTTCGATCCAAATTTGGTGGAGAATTGGGGAAATGGGACGGAGATCCAGGAGGAAACGAAAACGGAAGGTGCTACGTCTACGTTTAGGGTTAAGAAGTTTGGGCTTTGTGATGAGAGTATGAGAGAGTATATTCCTTGTTTGGATAATGTGGAAGCGATTAAGAGGCTTAAATCGACAGAAAAAGGAGAAAGATTTGAACGGCACTGTCCGGAGAAAGGGAAAGGATTGAATTGCTTGGTTCCGGCTCCGAAAGGGTACCGGCCTCCGATCCCTTGGCCTAGAAGCCGCGATGAGGTAAAACATTTGAATTAATTTCCAAATATATATTAATTACGCGAGAGAAAATGGAAATATAGAATGTTTTATGTATTTTGTTTTTTTTAATAATTAACTATTTTGTCGCAACTCGGACAAAACTCTAAGCTCTGCATGCTGTCTATCAAGCTGAGTTGATGTTACGAGTTGAGAATTACTGAATTAGAACAAGAGGTAGCGGGTTTATTCGTTAGGTTTTTCAGGTTTTGGGTGTTTTTGAAGGACTAATTAAATGGTTCGGTTTAATGGAATATGGAGAATTTGAGTTTTATTGGGAAATTATATCCGTTGAAAGTATTAATCGAAGGATTGTCTATCTTTAGAACATTAATAGAAATTAGCTTTGTTCTAGAAATGGGAAATGCAGTTAAGCTTAACTAGTTTTCCGTTTGAGAATTGAGATTAAAGCTTTTTGGGGTTTATTTAAGATCCGTTGCTGAGAAGCAAAAACTAGAGAGAGAAATGAAATGTTGGTTGTTATAATTTTCTGGTTTTAATTTCTTTTTTCACCTTATGTTGCTGAGGAATTGAAGGAAAAGATAGTCTGAGCTGCTTTTGATACTGTTTGATTTGTTTAAAAACAATAATGGAAATATAGCCTAGGTCGAGAAATGGGAGATGTAAATTGATACTGTTTGATTTGTTTAAAAACAATAATGGAAATATAGCCTAGGTCGAGAAATGGGAGATGTAAATGGTTTGGTTCAGTGGAATATGGAGACTTCAAGGTGTATGGGGAAGTTATAATGCGGTGAAAGCATTAAAGAAGGATTTGGTATCTTTAGAACTTTTAGGGAAATATAGCCTAGGTCAAGAAACGATAAATGTCGACAAGCTTAATTAGTTTTTTTGTTTGAGAAATGGGATTAAATCTTCTTGGGTTTGATTTAATTTCCGATCCTGAGAAGCACAGAACTAGAAAGAGATGAAATTTTGGTCATATTTTGCTGGTTTTGATTTCTTCTTTCATTTATTGTTGCTGAGGGATTAAATGAAAAGATAGTCTCTGTGTTTGCTCTTTCCTTTTTACCCTTCTTTTTCATTTTGCGCTTTCACTGGTAACTTTTGTTACTTGACAGTTTGATTGGAAGTTGCTTTTGATACTGTTTGTTTTGTTCATTCTTTCACGTAGTTGTAGTGTACATAGTTTTCTAATAGGATATCTTGCGTCAATGGATAGGTATGGTTCTATAATGTCCCTCATACTCGACTAGTAGATGACAAAGGTGGTCAAAATTGGATTTCCAAAAAAGGGAAGGATAAATTCAGCTTTCCTGGAGGTGGCACACAATTCATACATGGGGCAGATCAGTACCTGAATCAAATTTCTAAGGTTATGAAAATTTTGAAACCTTATACATATGCATAAAAAAACTCAAGCAATTTGGTCTGTGGATTTTGTTTCTGACAACCAAGTTCTAATCTGTATATCCAGATGGTCCCTGAGATTACATTTGGTCAGCATATTCGTGTTGTTCTGGATGTTGGATGTGGTGTGGCAAGTTTTGGAGCTTATTTGTTATCACGGAATGTTATAACCATGTCAATAGCTCCCAAAGATGTCCATGAAAACCAGATTCAATTTGCACTTGAACGTGGAGTGCCTGCAATGGCAGCTGCATTTGCAACTTGTCGTTTATTGTACCCCAGTCAAGCCTTTGATTTGATACATTGTTCTAGATGTCGTATCAATTGGACCCGTGATGGTAAATTTTTTGTTCCTGTCTTATCTAGTCACCTTTTGGTAGCAAAGAAAAATAAGGAAAATATTTTAAATCTGATTAAAATTTTCTGCACAATTCTGAATATCATCTCCGCACTAAGCCCAGGATCTGGCTACCCTATATGCTCATTCTTTCCTGTCTCTTCTTCTCTTTTCCAGTAAGGAAGTTCTAACACAATACCAGTTTTTTTCTGCTTGCCAATAAGCTTTCTTTCTTCTTCTACCTCTTCTTTCTAAATAAAGACTTCTCATCTAAATTTCATACATTTTATTATGCTTCATTTGATGTTTATAGAAGATTATTCTCACATTTCTTCTTTTACTGTCATATGATCAACTTCTGCAATATCTTCTGATGTATCCTTCCATTCTTGTGCTATGTAATGAAGATGGAATTTTGCTCCTTGAGGTGAACAGAATGCTTAGAGCTGGTGGATATTTTGCTTGGGCAGCACAGCCTGTTTACAAACACAAACAAGCCCTTGAGGAACAGTGGGAAGGTAGAAACACTGGACCTAGACTCATGTTAAGCGTTTTAAGGAATGTGATAACTAATGTACTCACTATGCATTTGCAAATTCAATTTTAAAATACACAGACATTTTTTTTCCCGCTTTACTATTTTTTCTGTTTGGCTTGTGCTCATTTGTGAAACATGTGGCAGTTTGTAAGAAATTATATATTAGATTTGCTATGCATGACTATTTTCTGATCTTTATTTCCAGAGATGCTTAACCTTACTACTCGCCTCTGCTGGACTCTTGTAAAGAAGGAAGGGTACATTGCAATATGGCAGAAGCCTTTCAATAACAGCTGTTATTTAAGCCGGGAAGCTGGGACTATTCCTCCTTTGTGTGATCCAAATGATGACCCGGATAATGTTTGGTATGTCATACTTTTCCTTTTATTTGAAAAACAATTGATAATTTGACAATATCATCAAACTGGAATGACTGATTTTTGGTTATACATGTCTTTTGCATCGGAGTGTTATAGATACTTGTTCTATACAACTTGCTGTATTGGAGGATGACTGATTTTTAATTATACATGTCCTCCCTGCATCTGACGATGATTTTAGTATCAGCAATCATATAATTGAATGCTTGAAGTTTTAGATTCTTGTTCTATGTAACTTGCTGTGTACTAGCTGGTGTATATTGGCTTTTAGTGTATGTGACATGACATATAAAAGAATGGAAACTATCTGTTGCTTGAAGGAATTTGTGCATATAATTGCTTTTCTGAGTACATGTTGGAGTTTGGCCTATAGTCTCTTTTACCGTTTTAAGTTTTACTGAGATGATTTAAATTTTCTATGCTGATTTTGTTTTTGATGGCTTCCATCGGTTGAACAATGTTTTCACTTGCATATAAATATTATTTCATTAGTCTCTCTGGATTAATTTCTAAACTTCGGAATCTGGAATTGATTGTTCTTGTCCTTATTGTAGGCCATAGTCCTCCTTGCCTATTATTTAGGTCTTCCACACTCAAGGGTGCCGGTTTAAATTTTCTTTCTGCTTAATATGAGTAGTTTTAAGTTAGTCTTGGAATGTTTGCGTAATCTCTCAGGTATGTTGATCTAAAGGCATGTATTAGTCGAATTCCTGAGAATGGATATGGTGCAAACGTTGCTCCTTGGCCTGCTCGTTTGCAAACCCCACCTGACAGGCTGCAGAGCATACATATCGAATCCTACATAGCTAGAAAAGAACTCTTCAAGGCTGAATCAAAATACTGGAATGAAATAGTGGCAAGCTATGTCCGTGCTCTACATTGGAAGAAGTATAAACTAAGAAATGTAATGGACATGAGAGCTGGCTTTGGAGGGTAAATTTATTAAACCATGTCTTGCAGTTTACAATTAAGATATGTTTCTGTCTTTCTAAAATCTATGGTTTTATGTATTTTTGTGCAGATTTGCTGCAGCAATGATTGACAATCAACTCGATGCTTGGGTTCTAAATGTAGTCCCTGTTAGTGGGCCCAATACATTGCCTGTTATATATGATCGTGGATTAATAGGGGTCATGCATGACTGGTATGTTGTCTTAACCATAACTCCGATCAGGAAGAAATGGATTCGATCAGTAATTGCTGTACTTTTTCATGGATTACTTTTAATCATTAGTTAGGGTCTTGTGGCCAAAAAGATCATTATTTAGGATCTCAGAGACGTTATCTATGCCTTCGAATAAACCCTGAAGGATACTTGTTTAATATTTTTAGTCTTAAACTTTGGAGTATGCTATGTTTATTAACACTGCTTGGATTGAGTATAAGCTAAATCGTGTCTAATTTTCCAGGTGTGAGTCGTTTGATACATACCCAAGGACCTATGACTTATTGCATGCAGCTGGCCTCTTCTCGGTTGAGAGGAAAAGGTAACACCCTTATGATCTTTTATACCTGGTCAATTTTTCACTACTAGCTTACAATTGTAACTTCCGATCAAGTTGAGAGAAATTGTTTTTGCTGAAAATAGAAGACTTTTTAATAAATAAATTGGTGCGGTGTAGGAGAAAATATTAGTAAGTCAATAGAATTAAGGGTTTGTTGATAAATTTGATTATTTTCTGCTTTTTACATCAGATGCAATATGTCTACCATCATGCTTGAAATGGACCGGATATTACGACCTGGTGGACGAGTATACATCCGCGATTCTCTTGATGTTATGGATGAACTTCAAGATATCGCAAAAGCCATGGGTTGGCATCCTACTCTACGCGATACATCCGAGGGTCCTCATGCAAGTTACAGGATCTTGGTATGTGACAAGCGCCTACTCCGCAGTTGAACCAATAGAACTAAAGACTCGAAGGCGGAAACCTCACCCCTTCCGCAAATTGAAGACAGCTAAAGCAAGTCTTGCAAATGATTGTTTCCAAATAAAATACAAGTCGTCAATTACAGGTGTCTTAATATCATGCAGTCGTCAGACCGGAGGAGGATGGAGGAGGACATCAGACACATTGAGGTTCTTAGAGAGATTTGATTTCCTCAGCCAAAATGCAGCCTGGTATGGTTTTTTACAGTTCCTTTGTAACTTAATTCTACTATATATATATATGCAACTTTTCTCTTAAAATTGTTTTCTCAGGGTAGGGTATTTTTTAATTTATTTTATTTCATTGGATAGATACAGTAAAAAAAAATTTATTTGTTAAGTTAAATTCATCTTTGAGTTCCCTTTTTTGTTATATAGTCATTCCTTTTTACTTGGTATGATTTTGTGATACCCTTTCATGGTAGGGTGAGATTAGAACTGTTCTTGTAATTCAAGTTGATATAATCTTGCCTGAATTACATTTAATTATAAAAATATATTATTTTTATTTAAATTATATAAAAATTTAGTAATTTTAGTAATTTTCATATTTAAAATATAGTTAGTCATTTTAAAAATAAAATAAATAAACAATTATAATAATATTAAAATGTATAAAAAGAAATCAATTGAGGAGTTATTGATGTTGGTGCTATGGGTTCAATATGGGTTTATTTTGTTTCATATATAATTTTTTATTGATTTTTTAAAAATATAAAAAAGGAAAGATTTCTTTATAATAGTATAATTTATTTTAAATATAAAGAGGTTAATTAGTAATTAAAAAATACATACTCTTTTCATACTTCTTATGTTTGTTTTACCTAAGAACAATGAAATGCATTTCGGCCAATCTGTATTTTTATGCTTTATAATAAAATTTTGATATATAAATTATAAAATCATACGCATATATTATAAATTAATTAACTAATTAGCTTTAAAATAATATATATTTGAAAAAGTATAAAAAGTATGAATTCATCAAAGGTTTAGCCCTCATTGATATCCCCAAAACCAAAGTTTAAACCATATTGTTATCATCCTTCAGATTTTTCAATTTATAATATATTCTTACATGATTATTATTCAATTCACTATTTTAATATATTTTCTTTTTAACTCATATTATTGTATTTTGTATTTTATTCTGATATAGGGTCATTGCTTCTTTCCAAACATGCTTGATCGGATGTGCAGCGCATCCGATTACATGTCCAAGGATCTTCCATTTCCTTTCTTATATGAGACTATTGCATCTTGCCTACTTCTTTAAAGTACTTGGTGTGACATTCTCCTCACTCAATCTCGTCACGCTTTTGTTATTAGCTCTTTTGTTATGATTAGTTTACCTTGCTTACCTTACTTATAAGGGAGCTCGAAGTGAAATCAAACCGCCAAAAGTTGCTTTAATATCATTTTTCATGAAACCATTATACTTTCTCGAGAAAAGGGTAACAGTCTTTTGACACTTTTGAAAAGATAATAATGACCCCATTATAAGTGGTATCAGAGCGATCCTTGATTGTTCGATTTCACAACGAGCATTACAAAAAATAGAGTAGGCAAGATAAATAAACCGTGCCAAAAGCATCACGAGATTGAGCGGGAAAGAATTTCAAGCCAAGTACTCCAAAAAAAAGTCAAGTATTGGGCAAAGCTCAAATACTTTTAACCAAAAACATTTCACTATTCATTCTTCAATGCAAAAATATTCTTGCACTTGCTCAAAAATCAAAATATGCTTTTGTAACACAAGGTGTATAAATATAACACTGTTTTGTAAGTTTTGAAAAACATTAACTATAGAGTAAGTTGAAAATATGATCTTTTATAAAGCTCTCTCTATCTATCATATTTTGGCCTCCACATTTGCCCTTGATTATGCTGCACCTGATGAGGCCTTCTAGTCCCAAACTTTACATTATAACCTTCTGTCCTTGCTATCTGAATCTGTGGTTGCACTTGCACTTGAACCTGATCTTGTGGGACCGAAGGGTTCGGCTTCTGAAATTGATGGTTTGGCAGGCTTGGTCTATTCATCACCCTCATTCTCGCAAATTGAGACTGCGATTTCGGTGTTGAGGGCACCATTCTTGGACCTTGATGCTGCATTTGCGAGGTTGAAGGCCTTGAGTTCTTGTACTGCGGCTGCCACAGATGATACTGCGTTTGCAAAGGTGATTGCACAACCCGATGTGCCTGCGGAGGAGTATTTGGGTAGGACCTGTAGTTGCTGTTTGAGTACACGGTTGGGTGTTCTTTGATGAGGAATCGTGATGTTTGTGGCCCAACTAATGTGGGGAGGAGAGTATTTCGGGTGACATTGGCTGAGATTAGAGTACGACGAGTCATCTCAAATGCTTCAGCTATCTTTACCAGTTGTTTCTGACCGACTGCCCTAGCAGAATTTTCGGGCTGTTCCAAAGGATCTTCAATCTAAAATAAAAAATAAAAAAAAAATCATTTTAGTTTTCGGTGCCAAAGCCGTGAAGTGTTGTAAGAATATCACACAAAGAGAAGGAGAGGGTCTTACAAATATTGCATAAGTCCGGGGCAACCATCTCGTATTGTTTGCTATATACTCCCATTGTCCCGTAAATGTGCAGATTCCCAACTCTGAGGCCCTCGAGTTTATCTCTGAAAACTGCGAAAAATATTTAAAAACTTGGCATAAACAAAGCCTATATGGTGCTTCCGAGGAGAACTGATCTACGAAACATGCTGCTGTACAAGTCAAATACGACTTTAACAAGCAAAATAGATGATCGTAATAGGAATCAATACCTTTGCAATGAAGGAAATAAACAGCTCGGACAAAGAACTTCGATTTACGATTCTACTTGTGCTTGATTTAAACCTGGCAATGTTAGACGAACATACTTGTGCAATACGTCTCTCTGCGTCGACTTTGGCACCTGCAATCAAGAACATGCTTTCATTTTTAAATCATGATTTGTTTTTCATTAAGAGCTGAGCTCAAAATTTCAAATCATAGTGTATTTTTGACCAACTTCCCTACCAGGATCTAATAATGGAGAATTGAAACCTTAACATGAATCCCTATTCTGAAACAGGGCACAAACGAGAAAATCAAATAGCATTTGAGATTAAAATACCTGTAAGATCATCGACAACATTCGTTGGGTATATATCTTTTAAAGGAGGTAAAATTGGAGGTACACATGTCTGCAAGAAAAAGAAAATAAATGAAATGAAAAACAAACATGTGTATACTACAGGTATGTATCCGACAAGGGTATGTACAATTTTTTTTTCTAAATTCGGAGCGACTTAGTCTTACAACTTTTCCTAAAATGATTGATAACAGATTTAATCATAAAAGTCACCTGAAAATGGAAAATCACTAGCAAACTGAGGGAGTACGAGTTGAAAGTCCCAGTTTTTGGGTTATTAATACCATTAGCCTTGGCCCATTCCTTCACCTGCATAGCATGAAGGACAAATGAGAGATACATTTCTCTCCATAACGGGAAGTGTTCGGTTTCAACGACAGTTACCAGTAAAACCATGTCACGAAATCGACCATCAATCTCATTGAGCCAAAACAAGAACTTGGACTTTGTTTCGCCCTGGATATTATCAATTGAAATATCACAAGAGATGTTTTGCCATTTGCTTACGATTTTCAAAATGGGAACTCTTGCACTGGGAATAAAATTTAACCTCGACCATCCACCTGTAGATTAATGTTACTTAAAACGAAAAATCAACAATGAATGAGTAACAATTTGACGCCACCTCCAACCCCACGAAAAAAGTTCTTCTTTACTCCCCTCGTATATGTTTCAACAAGAACATGAAAGCATGAAAATTATACTCGAAATCACCTTGTTTTCTTAAAGCTCGTAGTAATTCTCCAAGTAAAGTCTGTTTCCGTTTCTTTCCAGCTGATGAAACACATTGACCGAAAGATACCTCGATAGAAATATCCAAGTCTCCCCACCGTGAAAAGAGATTAGACACAAAGGATCCAAATGGCTCCACAGTTGCACCTGTTTATGCCATTTACACGCACGTTAGTTATCCGTAAGTACTCAATGCCGTAAATCAGCTAGAAATTCAGAATGATATACAAAAAAACCACTTGTTTTGGGCCAAACATTTTATGTTTGGATACATAAAAATTATCCTGGTTTGCAAATTGTTCGCAACATTCATCACGGAATGCAAAATATAGCATTTCTGCGGCCAATATCAATCAATAAACTTACGTAGATTTACTCATAAGACAAGTTACTAAGAATCACTATTAGCATTTCCCATGGAAATATCAAAATAAAGAAACATAAAATTTTACCTCTTAAATTTTCGATAGATTGAACGACTTCACGCAGTTCATTGATGATCTTAAACCGAGTAACCCAGTCCTCATGCAACGGCTTGACCACTTCGAGTATTTCCTTGAGAGTTGACTCCACTTGATTTTTTGAATTCATCTTTTTTTACTATATAACAATATCACTTAACAACAAAAATTTGCTCCCTTTAAACTCAAAGTTCATAATTGAAACATTAAAAACACACACACACACACAAAAAAAAAAAAATTAAGAGAAATGATCACATAGAGATCATATGCATCAATATTCATAAGTTATATTAACAAAAAAAAAAAAACAAAACAAAAAAAAAAGCAAACCTTTATTGACTTAATTATCAAATCGTACAAGAAAAAATGCAGGCATTGACCAATTCACAAGTAATAATGGCACTAAATCCAATAAATGTAAATTTACAGAACATTAGATGAGAAACTTTGGGTTAAATTAAACCCAACAAATCAAAATAAAATCTTTTTTAATACTAGAGCTAAAGTCTACACTCAGGCATTTAAACAAACACTTAGAAGACATAAAATAATCACAGAGAAAATAAAGAACAAAAACAAAGAATTTACCTTGAAAAAATCAATAAAAAATCAACTCCCAACTCCCATTAATCCTCATCTTATGGGGTTCTTTTTCTTTTTTTGGATTGAATTTCTTCTCTCAGATTTTGAAGATCCTGCACCATAAAAAGAAAGAAACACACATATATACCTATAAAAGACAAAACCCAGAAATATTTCCCATTGCTCTTTCATAGGAAATAACAGAACAAATTACTATTATTTGACTATGGACATTAACTGTTTAGTACAGAAAAAAGGTGGTTTTTTTTTCTTTGATTTTATTTCCTTAAGGAAGGGGTAATCTTTTTCTTTTTTCAATTTTTTTTCTTTACCTTTATGGAATTAAAGAATGATTCGGAATTTAGAAGGAAAGAGAGAAAAAGAAAATAGAAAAAAGGAGGAAACTAAGACAGATAAATAGACAGCCAAGAGTCAATATTAGTGCTTTGCTGAATGGTAAAGCTTGTGGGGGAAAAAGAACGGATAATGAATTGATGACGATGATGAGGTTTATTTCTTTTTCTTTTCTGGATTTGGGTTTTTTTTTATCTCGGAAAATTAAAAAGAAAAGAAGACTTGGGTTTTACCTTTTGTTCTTCATTGGATTTGGCTTCTTATTTTCTTTTTCCATTTTCCATTGGGCTATATATTTTCTTTTTCTCGAGAAAAATTGGGCCTTGAGAAGAAAAGAAGGTGAAGAAATAAGCTCGGAAAATAACGCTCATAGACACTACTAGTGACCAAATCAAAATAGATATAAAATATTAGTGATGAAATTGAAATTTTTTATGACCAATTTGATAGAATTTATTAGGGATTAAATTTATTGAATTATTTAGAATTAGTATTAATTTGATAAATTTGTAAGTATTGAGAACTAAATGTATTATATTAATTAAAACAATTAGTATGGTTTCCTACCCATGCTTCGTGTTAACTATTTTGGACTAATAATTAAAAGGACAAATCTCAAAACTATACATAAATTTTGGTTTAATGTGTAATTTTGTATATAAATTTTAAATTTGTGTAATTTTATCCATGAAATTTTGATTTGATTCAGTTCTCGTAAATTATTAACACAATTATTGCATACACATATAATTATATTTATCTAATATAAAAATAAATTCACGTATTTATTTCTTCAAATGTGTATAATTGAATCAAAATTAAAATTTCATGTATACATTTAAACCGCGACTAAAGTTTCGTGTATATAATTACATCAAATCAAAGTTCATATATAATTTTGAGATTCATCCTTAATTTAAATTTAAAACTTATAATTTTAAGAGTGTAGTCCTATTTTTTATTTATAAACTTAAATGGGCTTATAAACTTAAATGGGCCAAAGTAAAATATTATTAACGATACAAGTAAAATAAAATATTTAACATTTTTTTTTTCAAATCATTCTATTTTGAATATCATGTGATGGCTTGATGATCAAGGGTGTTCATTGCCTTAGATGTGATCTGGGTTTTAGTCTTACTAATTGCGTTTGTTGTTCGGGTTTTATATTATTATTGTAATCCACCAAAAAAAAATTACTCTATTGTGATTATTTTTAAAATTTATTATTGCTATTGTGTTATTTGTTATTTTGGTCTTCTTGTAAACTTCTCTAAATTAAAAGCAAAGAAAAAGAGTATTTTCATTATATTAAATTTCGGTTAACTGATTGAATTAACCGAAATTAATTCGATTCAGTTGATGAGTTTCAAAAAAAATTTGATTTTATCAACAATTAACAGGTTTAAATTTTCATTTAATTTAGTTAATTGTAATCCAACTCAAGACATTAATTGAATCTATCATTTGAACACCCCTAATCTCACTACAATGTCACTAAGCATTTATGGGTAACCACTCTAATGTATGGGTCAGGCCCAAAAGCCAGCTTGAAATTTGGGTAAAAATATTAGGTTCAATAAATGAGTTTGGTAAAAAAGTTAAGCCCGTTTAAAATATAAATTAGGCTTGAGTTTGAACATTCAAGACCTGAGCCCGACTTGTTTTTAAGTTTATAATGTTATTTTTATATATTATGTAATTTAGAACACATTAAAAAATAAATGTATACTAAATATATAATACTACTCTAATGTAAACATTAAAATAATGTTAAGAAGACTATATAAAAAATTTCAATAAATAAGAAATATATTAAATTATTAAATATTAATTTAATATAATATAAATATTTAAAAAAATAAAAAACAATACGGGTGGGCCTAAAATGAGCTTGAGTTAATTTTTTTACAAATATGAACAAGCTTAGACAAAATTTTAATCCCATATTTCGAGTTAGGATTCGACAAGCACAAAGTGTATTAATATCAAACTCGACCCGATCCATAAATATCTCTAAATGTTATGATGGAGGCGTAAGTGCTCTTGTATAGCGTTCTACTACACTCTTAGCATAACAGCTCTTGTTTCGACTTTCTTGAGCGTTATAAGCTTAGTTTGAAGCGTAAAGTGGTATGCCAATGAAACATAAACATGAATGCTATGTTATGATGATGAAAATAGACTGAAAAAATAATTAAAATAAAATAGAGCTATGTAATTTTATGAATCAAATTCCATGTAAAGTTATTGGGCTTGATGGACCAAATTGCAAATATCATAGTTGGACTAATAAATCATAATTTAATAGGGCTTATGTATCATAAAAGTAGAAATTTTATTTTAAGATGCGAATAGGTCCATTATGGTTTTTGAAATTAGACTGGTGATCAATTAGTCAAGTCACTCGTTTGATGGTTCCAATTAAATAAATTACAGGTAAACTATATATAGTCACCCAACTGTAATTTTTTTAGTCACCCAACAATGAAGAGTTACAAAATAATCACTCAATTGTTCGGTTTTTTTTCTTTTTGGTCACCATTCACCAACCGTTAATTGGCTAATAGAAAGATGATGTGTCAACTTTTAAATTTAGCATAATAACAACTTTAACCCTCAAACATTTATACACTGTGTTAGTTTAGTCTTAATTCTAAAAAAATTAACCTTCAATGTTTTGACATTATTTAATTTGGTTCTTTTTTGTAGTTTTGCTTTTTCTTCTTTTTTGTAACTGTATAACCTAAAAAGCTAAAAAAAAATTATCAGCTTAATTTGATAAAAAAATGTCAAAACTAAAAACACGTAAAACTCAATATCATAATTTTCACATTTTCTCTTGATACTTTGATTTTCTACTGTTGGATTGAACACTATAGGCTGAGATGACTTAGCTGTCGCTGGTTAACTCTTTATCAATTTCATAATATTTGTGCTTGAATCATTTGACATTAGTTCAACTAAGCTTTTTTTTTTTGTTAATGTTGCCCTTGTTGTTACCATCTTTGGTGAACATAGAGAGCATCATTACTCTTTCAATTAATCCACTAAATTTTAAATTTAAGACTAAATTGACACGATATGTAAACGTTGAGGGTTAAAATTGCTATTATCTCAATTTTAAAGGTGACAATTCATTTTTTATTAGCCATTTAACGGTAGGTGACCAAAAAGAAAAAATCGAATAGTTCGGTGACCATTTTCTAACTTTTCATAATTAGGTGACCCCAAAAAAATATTAATAGTTAATTGACTACCAATGTAGTGTTTTTTTTTTTCAAAAAACTCATTATAAATTTTAATCATATCTACTCTTTTTGACATAATGCCTAGAACTACCCATAGCCCCTCCCCAACCCATAAATAGGAGGATAATGTATTTCAGCACACTCGAACCCACATCCTCTTGTATTAGCAACAATACCCATGCCAATTGATATAATGTCTAGAACTACCTATAGCTCCTCCCCAACTCATAAATAGGAGAATAATGCATTTCAGTACACTCGAACCCACGTCCTCCTATATTGACAACAATACCTATACCAATCGAGTAAGACTCAATCAAAATTATGAATGGAGTTTTCTCCCCTACGTCAAACTGATATACCAACTTGTCAATTCAATCTGATTTCCACCATTAACAGGTTGATAATATTTTTATTTAGAAAAATAATGATTCATCTAAAATTTATCGAAGTCATAACTTTACAAAAGTATGTACCATAAATTAACAACAAAAGATCATAGTAAATATTGTATTAAAGGAATTTGATACTGTGGGAATTCGGATTAAATTCTTTAGCATATTCTCATTTCATATTATGCAGCATCATATAGTGCATTATTTATGTTACCTAAAATTCCAGAGTCATTTTCAGCATATATGTTAGAATTTTCAACAAAAAAAAAAAAAAAAATTTGTCTCGAAAAAATTTAACATTCCTTCAATCTGACTCGAATTAATCAAATTCGAACTTGAATTTACTTAAACCCAATTTGACTCGAATCAGAAATAACCTAAACTCATAATGATCTTATTCTGAAAATCTAACCTTCAAACTGAATATCCTAAACTAAAATGGCATGAATTGGAAACAATCAAAATCATAAATGATGCGGAAATTTTAACACTCGAACTGATCCAATCCATATTGACTATGTTTAAAACTGGTCCGATATAACCAATTGACATGTCTATCACACGAGCATCACCTAAATTTAAATATATATCAGACAATCACACATATACACTAAATTATAACACACCTTTGATCCAGCTGATAATATTTTTTTTTGTAAAATATCTTTTTTTATAAAAATTTATATTAAAAAACGAGGTTTTAGTTGAAATAGTAAAGTTGAAATTTTTAAATTTCTGACGTACTAGGTTAAAATATCATCATATTTGATATTTTTACAGATTTGAATGACTGAATCAATATTTGAATAACCCATAAATCATGACATCGAGTCAATAAAATAATATAATATAGATTCTTAAAAAACATAAATAAATAAAAATATTCTAGATGAGGGAAAATGCAACAACCAACCAATTTTAGCAAGTCAATGAAAAGCATAATTAAATATTTGATTTGCTTGGTTTTATTAATCCAATTCAATATTGAACAAACCTTATTTTGGACCGTATTATTATTTATTATTATAAAAAAAAGATAATATCACTTTTTCTATAAATTGAGTCGACATTTAGTCAATTATATGAGATTTTCTCTATCTCTTGTTTGCCTTTGAATGATTTTGTGATTTGAAACAAAAGTTATTCACTCCTTTATATATATATATATATATATATATATATTATTAAATCTTTTAAACAAAATGAACGGATAAAATTTAATCACTAAAATTCTTTAAAGTAATATTTATCTATATCGAGAAATTATTTTATGGATTTTTCTACCATATTTTTATGGTCTATTTTAATTATTTAATGATATTTCAATAAATTTTTATGTATGTGACACATAATTTTGATGATTTTTTATTCTAAACCTGTACTCAAATCTTAATTTGTGAAATTGAACCCAAGTTTTTCAGAGTTTGGAGTTCGAGGTTCAGAGTAAAAAAATTATCAAAATTATGTATCAATGGTATGAAAAATTTTGTTGAAATGTCATTCAATAATTTGAAATGGATTATGGATGATGTGGTGAGAAGGGTCCATAAAATAAAGTAAAATTAAACTATAACATATCGAGAAATTATTATATGGACCATTCCCGTCACATCATCCATGATCTATTTCCAATTATTTAATAACGTTTCAACAATTTTTTTTCCATATCATTAACACATAATTTTAACAATTTTTTATCCTAAACCTTGAGCCCAGAACCCAAAACCTTGACCCTTATACGCTAAATCCAAACTCAAACCTTGAACCCGAACAGTGAACATTGAACCCAAATTGTTCAGGTTCGAGATTCAATGTTTAGAGTAAAAAATTATCAAAATTACATGTTAATGACAAGAGAAAAATTACTAAAATATCAATAAATAATTAAAAAATGACCATAGATGATGTGGTGGGAATGATCTATAAAATAATTTCTCATAACATATTCATAACGCAGTGAAAATATATATATATATATATATTTATTAATTTTTATATAAAATAAAATATAACTTTAGTTAAAATGATGAAAATTAATATTTTGAAGTTTGTAATTTTGTAAATATCATGTGTGATTATTTTTTAAAATTTACTTTAGATATAAATTGAATTTTATAAATATAAATTATAAGATATTTTTATCATTTTTCAATCTAATTAATAATTAATATATTCGTAGTACCAATTTAGTAAAATATTTAAATACAATTAGATTAAAATATGCAATAGAATATGAATTTGTTTTCGTTTTAGATGAAGTTACAGATTTTATTTGATTACTTAATTATCCTTATTTCGTATAAGCAAGAAATAAGTGTAATATATATATAAACACGAAATTAAAAATAATTTTGTTATACATCTTATTCAAAATATTAAATTAAAAATTAAGGAAAAAAATAAGTGGCCGACCAATGATACGTCTTGGCAATCGTACAAGCCATGTGAGTGGGTCATCTAAATTATATTGTATCATAATTAAATTAAGATATTTTATATTTATTGTATATAGTTTTTAATTTTTTTTATATAATGTTATATTTTTATCACAATTTTATGTTAGGATTGATTAACTAAAGTATGTTGGATCGAGTAGTAAGAATTTGATACGTTTTAAACAATGCTTTAAATTCTAGTTTTATAGATAAAGAAAAGATAATTTCGGGAGAGATTTATCGTGTTTGAAATTTGACTTTTAATTTAGTCGAGATTCAATATAATTAAAGTTCAAGGTTGAAATCTTAATATCGTATATTTAAGTAGTGTCTTTTAATGATTTTATATAAAATAGACTATGGCACGATAACGTCTGAGATGAGATCTTATTATAATGAGATCTTTTTTTAAATTAATGGTTGCGGTTAAAAGACAGAATCAGGGAGACAATAGTCGTTTAATCAAGCCATGTTAGATATTAGGAAATTGTGTTGATGACTTGGAATCTTTTAAATTGGTTATTAAATACGTTGCTCTTATCTAGAAATCAATTTCTCTCATTCTTTAGCATTGAAACCGGTTGAATTGGTTAAAACGTAAACTCACGTTACTCAGTGCGAATCTTACATTGCATGATCAACGATGGGTTGATTTTTTTTTCTCTCTTTTTATTTCAACCGTTGATTCAAAAGGATCTCACGAAATCTTACTATAATGAGATCTTTAAATAGATGCTATGACACCCAACAATACAAGTAAAAAAATTATGAACAAACATATTTCAAAAATTAATATAAACACCAAACGAGACTTTACTTGAAATGATAAAATTAAGATATGAAAAATTATGGTGTTTTTTATATAAATATAAAACAACAAAAATACTAATATAGTAATGTTTGTTATTTTATAAAATGAACAACTTTTCTGTAATTTTTAACTAAGTCTAGATTCGGTTGATGAGTGAGACCAAACTCAATTAAAGTATTAATTATTAAAAGACATAAATAACCTAGCTACAATATTTAGATATTTTTTCGATTGAATTAGTGTTGGATTAATTCGTAATTATTTCTTATACTTTATTTAACATTTTGTGTAGTGCATTGTTGCGTAGAGAATAATAAAGGGTCGAGTTCAAGGAACTAAGGATAACATTTAAAAGTTTTAACCAATGATTTAATAAAGTTAATTAAAGCTTCATTTGGTCAAACATGGTGGACTCCATAGTCCTGCTTCTTTTGTTGAATGAACATTTAACGCTAATCAAAGATTAATTAATTATATCTCCTACTAACTTTTCTTTAGGGTTAATTATATTTAACTTTTTAAAAATACTTACTTGAATTTTAAATTTATCCCGAATTTCATATACTATGATTGAATCTTTAAAATGTTAATATTATATTAATTTAATATTTTCGTTAATTTAATCATCATTAAATATTAGTTCAAATTTTCACTCATAGAATATATTCTAATGGTAATTTTAATGTCGATTTCTTTTTGACACGTTAATTTTTTTTATAGTGTTGATATTAGTGTTCAATAAAGAGGAAATGATGGTGGTGATAAGGCGGTTGATTCACTTGTGATAGGCGAAACATTAGAATATCTGAAGAGGAGAAGTAGAAGGGGAGAGAAGAGAGATCAAAGTTGCTGAAATAGAGAAGATAGCCCTTTTATCATTGTGCCTTGAGGTATATAAAGGGAGAAGATCCTCATGCTTAGTAGTGCCATATCATTGACAGTACGAGTGGTGACTTATTCGTGTAGTTGATTAGATGGAAAATTTGTTATGTATCAATTGTTGTCCCTTGAGGATAAATGCATACCAACTCATAGCAGTGGATCTAATGGAGATGTGAAACATGCGAGTCGCTAATCGATGGATGACCACTTGGGGTGGTGCAAGATGAAAGGCCGTCTAGGAATGTTTTTTAAGCTGTTTCCCCCCATCGCCACGTGTCCAAATCAGGTAGGAGTAAGAGGAAAATGTAATTGATAAAATATTAATATTTTTTAATCTCTTTAAAACGTTTTAAAATTTCTTTAAATTAATAAATTTTTTAAATATAATTTATATCCATTTTATTAATTTTAATATATTCCATATTTTAATTTTCGGTGTTAATCTAAAAAATAACCAAAAAGGAAAATTGCAATTAACCGACTATATACTCATTTATAATTTGCCAAAAATAATAAAAGCACATCTTACATTTTAATATTCCCTTAAAATGGCAAAAAATACAATATTTTCTTTCATTAATACTTTTCTTCTTCTCTTAGTTAAATATTAGTAATCTCTAAAATTCTAATTTTATTTATAACTGTTGATTTTCCTTCAAATCAACAACGACAACACTAACGTTATCGGTACTATGTCTAGCCAAAGCCAATTTGGTTAATAAAATTGAAGCATCCCAACAAGCCTTATCCGAACTCTCGACTCCAGCACCGCGAACCACCGCGTCACTGTCCGGTGACATAGGTGGTGATGCTGGCTTTTGAGCGCGTAAACACATACGCGCCACCCCACAAGCTGTCTCGTTTGTCACCACGTCCCATAATCCATCGCTTCCTAATATTAAACATTCATCTTTTCTGCTTCTCTCTGTAATTGTTACCTCTGGTTCTGGTATAACGAAGGGCTTTAAATAATTATCACCTGATAATTAAAAACATAAAATTAGATATAAAATTCTAAAATTAGGAAAAAATTAAAAATAAAGTTTTATTTTCTTTAAAAAAATACCTATTGCTCTAGACATGGCTAAAACACCAAGAACTCGAGCTCCATCCCAGTAAATTACTCGGCCACCAGCTTCTTCGATTCGGAGCAGTTCATCGGGTCGATCCGGCTATAACAAAAAAATATAAATTAATATGAGAAAAAAACTGGATTTTTATATTTAATTTTTAACTTATATTTAAATTAATAAGAATAATTTTAATAGCTGATCAACCAAACTAATATTTGTCAATGTAATTCGGTTCAGTTTCATTGTTATTTTTAATATTCTATTCAGTTTTAATCAATATAAATAAATTTTAATTTTTTTAAAAAAGTGAAATTATATGAAAAAGGTAAAATACCTTGTGATCGTCGGAGAGGGGAAGAGCGACGCCGTTTTGGCACAAGACAGCGCGGGAATCACCGCAGTTAGCTACGATGATCTTATCCTGAGTGACAACGGCAACCACAGCGGTAGATCCGACGGCATCGCACTGTGGAGTTTGGAGTTCGCATCGGCAATTCGGATTCTCTACGGAGTCTACCGTAGATTGTTGAACTTCCTTATCCATTCTCTCAAAGCTTCTCCCCATGGTTCGCTTCCACTCCACCGCCTTCTCTCCTCCGCAGGCTTCGATTTCTTCTTTTACTATCTCATGAAACCGATCTCTACACTTCATCGCAACCTAAAAAAGGTACCAGAGGTTGGTTATAAGTAAACTAAATTTGAAAAGTTCAAAATATTTTCCAGTCAAGGATATTCGTTAAGTACATGAGAGCAGCCATGGCCGTCGAACACCGCGAAAAAGTGAATATCCGACGAAATTTGAGCTTCACTGGTTAGTTTACACAACGACGGATGAATTGAAACGGCATCTTCCATATCTCGTCGTCGTCCACAAACAGAAGTGAAACCAAACTTCGGAAATTCCTTTTCTAATTCTACTATTCCATTAGAATTTAAACCTTCATTAATTTCCTGATCTCCGTTAACCTTGTTAGTACCGGAGCTCTCAACAGCGTTATCACAGTCACGAGGAGAAGCCGGGCGTACGAGATCGAGATCGAGATCAAGCTTCTGACGTTTCCGGCCGTTTTCCGACGGCGGTTGAACGGCAGCGTCAGCCACAAACTTAAACGGACGAACTTCCATTCTCCGGCGACGAGATGATTTCGATGTTTGTTCGACCGCAGCTGCCGTTTCACTTTCAGGAACAACTCCACAGCAAACTCCAGCCATTTGGTTACTATAAAACGAATAAAAAATATCAAAACTATTTTACGCTAAAGAACAAGCTTCGTTTCAAAATCAAGGGATTTTTTTTTTCCTTTTTTTTTCTTTTGCAGATTTGAATTGAAATTAAAGGACCCATGGAAATGTCAGAGGAGGGTGCTTTTGTAGTGTGGGAGCACTAGTTTTGGTTAAATTTTAAATAAAGTCCCTGTCCTATATACCTTTAGCGAATTTATCCTCTCAATTATTATAATTTATTCATTTTTAATCCTATATTTTTCAAAATGTGTATTTAATTTTCATTATTAATTCAAAATCTGAACATATTTAAGTAAATTTAAAAAAAAAACACATTTCGAATAAAACAAATTAGAAATTATCGAACTATAATAGAGAGATTAAGTCCGTGAAAAATACATAATACAGGGACCGATTATAGAATTTTACGTTATAATTTTTTGGCATCAAAGAACGGGCAGATTGCCCGTCACCATTCGGGCAACATGGACCCGACACGTACAGTTGGTGTGACGTCGATATACTTGAAATTGGAAGAAGGTAAATCAGGCACCGTCAACTTAATCAGAGTCGTTAAAAAGATGACACGTGGGGTGAACTCTTTTTTAATAGGGAAGGTGTAGGGGCATCGTGGACCAATGATTTGGAGCCACGAGTAGGTGAAACGACCTTCCTTTACTGACACGCATGTGGTCCATAAGGGAAGAGGTGGGGACGACCCCGCTATGTCGCTCTTTGTTTTCCTGTTTATTATTATTATTTTTTAAAAATAATTATTTTATTTTTTAGAAAATTCTTTAAAAATAAACTTTTGCGGAAATATCACCACGTGTCGAGATCATGGTATACGAGATTCTTAGCTCGGTTTAACTCTCCACACGCTTTTCTAGAGAGTGATGTTAATCGTACGATCTAGATTTTTATCCTTTTATTTTACAATTAATCCCCATTCAAATTTATTTCAAATAGACGACGTTGTATATTTAAATTTATAATTATTATATTTTAATATTTAAATTAAAATATACAAATAATTAATATTAATTTTTAAGAATATTTAAAATTTATATTTCACATCTTACAATAGTACAAAAATTATTTTTTATTTTTACTAAAATATAATAATATTAACGAATTTAAATATAATTTAAATGCATATTTTTATTTTATTACATTACGTCTAAATGAATATTTTATTTTTAAAATTATTTTACATCGATAATACTAAACATTTAAATCTTAAGTTTTATAACACATTTTACAAACATATTTCAAAAGTAATACTAAAGTTTAACTTTGGGGTATAAGATGCTTCTAAGTTAATACAAGTACTCAATTGAATATACGAGTTAAATTATTTCACTTAATTAATATAATTGAATTTTTTTAAAAGTGAAGAAAATAATAACATAAATCATAAAATAAATAAAAGCGTAAGTAGCTACTGAGACAGTGGTTGGTGCGATGGTAAGATACTTTACATTTTCAAAAGAGAATGTAAGTTTAAACATTAAAGAAAATATTGTTGAAAGAAACAGTCACGAACCCTGAACATAGTAAAACAGACATGCATAATATAAAAAAAAATGTAAGTAATTAAATTAAATATAAAATATTTTATTAAAAAAATAATATTTTGAATTAATTGTAGTTAGCAATGGAAGGGAGCGTGAGTTCACGCTCCAGGGATTGCGACTAGAGGAAGAACAAATCTAAAACAGGACGGTATTTATTAAATTTCAGCTACGTAACAGATGGAAGAACTGTGGGGCCCACATGTCAAGGTTCCACTTTGATTGACGACGCCCTTGCATAATATCTGAGTGCATTGTTAGTCCCAAAATTTGACACGTGTCTCATGCTGACCTGGATCCGAAGGTGCGCACGCGCCAACCCCGCCCCCCCCCCTTCTCGTTGCTAGCGCTATTACACGTTTCTGGCATTGCCTTGAAAAGGAATTTTATAATTTGCCGTCCTCGTTTGCAAATTGAACACGTAGCTAATTTCCCACTACTTCACCCTATACTTTTTCTAAATTTCATAACTGCCCCCTTTACTTTATTAATTTTCTACAACAAATTTTTATTTCAATTAAAATAAGATATATTTTTTTTTACTTCTATTAAAGATCCCATTATAGTGGGATGCCATATGATTTTTCTTAAACCAAAATTGAAAAAAGAATACATCGATTTAACGCGTATAAGATTTACATTGAGAAACGAAAATTAACATTTTAATCAATTGAATAGATTTTAACATTAAAGAAGGAGAGAAACTGATTTAACAGGTTTCAAGTCACCAGCATAATTTTCTAATTTTTGATGTGGTCTGATCAAATAAATATAATCTTCTTATTTCTGTCTTTTAACCATAGTTGTTGCTTTAAAAAAAATCTCACGAGAGCCCATTATAATAAAACTTCACATTAGACATTATTCTTTTTTTTTGTACAATAAAAATTATTTGATACATTGATAGTGATACACGTTTTTAGGGTGTAGTAAGAAATAAAAATAAAATATTAAAAACAATAAGGCACGTAGTTATGAACTAGGAGTGTTCAAACTACTGTTAAAATTGAATTAATAGACCGAATCGATCTAATTTTGTTAATCAATTGGAGGTCAGTTAAAGATTTTCTGAAATTTTAGTTAACGGTTAATTCGGTTCGAAATCAGATAATTAATCGAACTTAATAAATAATATTATATATTATATGTATTAAGCTATTATTAATTCAGTTAATTAGGTTAAATGAATATCATCAATTTTTTTGATATGTTTTATACTTGTTTTAACAAAAAAAAATATATATAAATTTCGGTTAACCAACTAAATTAACCGAAATATTTCAGTACGTTAACAGTTAAAGAATTAAAAATTTTAGTTAATACTAATTCAGTTCGATTAACTGTTTGAACACATCTAATATGAATTGTTTGTGAAATTAAAACTTTTACAATATTTATATTAGGGTGAATCTAAAGGACAGACAGTACCTCGATTTCTCTTGGTTCATATAATGAAATTATATTTTTTCTCTTGAAAATTAATAATTTACGTATATTTGGGGTAAATAATAAATTATATATTAGTAACATAAATGTTAAAAGGAAGAGAACAATACAAGTAAACATTTTAATGAAAATAAATAGAAACGTAAACATTTATGAGCATCGTGAGTTCGCTGTCATTTACTTTATGATGTCATTTATGATGTCATCTTATTCATTAATTCTTATAAATATACTTCGAATCTTTAATTTGAAGTTTAAATAAATATATTTAGTGAAATAATCTATTTATCGAAAAGACAGAAAAATTTTAAATTATCAACGCAATAATATAATTATAATTAGATTTGTTTAAATGTCAGGTTATTTGTATAGTTTTAAAGGCTAGTGTGAAATTAGAGGATATTTTGTCAAAATATTAGGAAGGGAAAATTTGTATAGTTTTAAAGCATTTGAAACTCAGGCTTGATCCAACTTATTTTCTAAGTTTGTAATATATTATGTAATTTATGATATATAAAAATTAAATCCATAAAATATAATAATGTAATGTAAACATAAAATTATATTTTGTCTTGCCCAACGATAGTACCAACCTCTGGGTTGGCTATCGCTTACTTTTTTCTCCCTCTCACCAATCATTTTTTTCTTCTTCTCATTCACTCCACATGTCTTCTCTTCTTTTCAGTTTGCAGATCTATGTTGTGAGTATTATTGTTGTCTTCACAAGTTATGATAGACAGATGACGGTGCCCTTCATTCGTTAAAACTCCACTGGTCACTAGCAGTTTTTCTAGGAAAGCAGGTGACTCTTCGTCAGCTTTTTAATCTGTTTATATTTTGAGAGTATTTCAGAATAATAAATGATTTCACAAGTCAATTTGGACCCGTGTTGTCTTACGTTTTGCATGTTTTTTGTTTGTTTTTTTATTAATGTTTAATAAGTCTTCAGTTTTAAAAGTTTTTGTATGCTCTTGTAGCACTTTTTTTAGTCTTATTTACGCATGTAATCTTTGACCTTAGAGATGATTTTATTGTCATCATTTCTAGTTTGGCGAATGCTCAGTTATTTTATCGATCTTTTCTCTCTGCTTTGGACTATCCGGAACTGATTTTTTTATCGTATTAAATACTTGGAATTACTCCAAATATGCAGTGTTTGAGTTATGACAAAACTAAAACATTTATTATGTTGATGAAATCTGCCCTTCACCATACACAAATAAGCTTAAACAACATTTTAGATTTAAATATAGAGTTTGAAAAAATTCAAACTATAAGTATATTTAATTATAAATAAAATTAATTATTAAATCAAGCTAATAAAATCTAAAACTTCATGAAATTTGATTTTTTTATAAATAATGGAAATGAGAAATTAATCATTTGTATTTTTTAATTTAATTGGTGTTTTCGGCGAAAAAGAAGATACATTAATTGTGAACGCAACCAATGTGGCAATGTTCTTTCGGCAAACTACAAATAAAATAAATAATTGCAGAAAAGGGCCTGATCACGTGAAAAAAAATTAAAACCATAGTACACGTGTAGGGCTAAGGTTAAATCAAGTATTTAGTGATAATTTAATATGTTTCTGCGAAAGACGTGGAAATAGACCTCCAGAGTCATAGGCCACCTTATATATATATATATATATATTAGGGATCCACAAGAAGGCTAAAGACCAGTGAAATACTGCCACGTAGAATATTGGGGGCTGGCAAAAGCATGTGATGTGATAGGCGTATTATTTAATATTTGAGGGTAGCGGACCTAACCTTTTTGAAAAATAAAAATAAAATAAAAGTATTGAGCTGACCATTGTAATTATTTATTTATTTAATTTAATGTTTGGTTAAGTCAGTTTCCACGAGTTGACTCGAGTTAGTTAATTTTTAATTTCTTTTTGTAATATTTTTTTTAGTGAATTTTAATAGGATAATAAAATTTTAACAGTAACGCGACTATTACGATTCGAACTCAGGTCATATTAGGGCGATGAACACTCAAACCATCAAGGTAACACACGAGAATTATGCAAGAAGATTTTGACAACCATAAGTGTCGTGTTTTGCTTGAATTAAAATTTTACTATTTGAAAAACTTAACTCTAATTGAGGTCTTTATTAATTCAATTCTCACCGTTTGAAAAACTAAACCATAATAAATATGCATTGAATGGAACTCGATACCCATTGATGTTAAGTCCCAGTATTAAATTTTTACCGTGGCTATAAATATCCATCCACATTTTTTTCACAATATTGAAATTTACACCCATAAGTGCCGAGTTCTTAGGCCTAATACCTCCACAAATTCTTACATTTTACCTTTTACTCCTATAGGCGTTGAGTTACCACAGATGTTACAACTCTGATGAGAGAAGAGAATCATATTACTTAACGAACCACAAACATTAAAAATTTTCAACTTACCATTAAAATTCGTATTTATTTGTTATTATTACAAAACTTTTAATATTAATAAATTTATATTATAAAAAAAATAACTATAGGTTTATCTATTATCTCTTATTAGCTAGAATGAGCAATGAAATGTTTGGATATGATGGAATGTAAATTTTTCAATACGACCACTAATGCATGCAACCATAGTGGAAATTTGGAGCTCAATGATCTTTACAGGCCTTCAAATTGAATGAGTGGTTGTAATCGATTGGCCTCAAATTGTTACTGAAGATGTAATGATGAGGTTAATAAGGAATAATCCAATCGATAAGAATAATATCAACGAGGTCAAGGGAAGTTCATTTGGCTGCAAACATTTATTGAGGAGTCGTCAATAGCCAACGTGACCGATGAAGATTTTGAATAATATGTTAAAGTGTGCACATACTTATACATAACCGAGGGAATGTTGTTGTCGAATGATCTATCTTTGCCATTGCATGTATTTTCCCTTACTAGGGTGACCAATTAAGAAATCGTCAAATTAAACAATTGTTGTACCCTCCTCCTTTAAGTAGGGTGAGGATGCAGATACCATGTATAGTGGCGATGCCTTTCTATCCATTTTCTTTTCTACTAATGAAAATGTAAGAATATATTTATATTTAATATTTATAATGTATTCTAAGTTATAAATATTTATAAGGTTAATATGTAATTTACCTTTAAGTGTCATGGCCAATCCTATAGTGACATGTGACAAGCATAAATTTAAAAATTAAAAATAATTTTAAAATATAATGTAATTTTAAAAAGTATATATATTTTTAACAACTTAAGGTACCAACTGGATAATTTTTGGACAAGTTCGGCGAGTAATAAACTACATGTTAACCTTTAAAAATTAACGTCGTTAACAAATTGAGGCAATGTGTGTGACGGAATACAAATTTGGGTATCAACTAGGTACAAAAAAAGTTTAGGTACCGACCAGATACTTTTACACAAGATCAAGGGTTAAGCTACATATTAACTCATATTTATAATATGCCTTATAAATATTTAACGTATTTTTAAATTTCAAACCAATTTGGATTATATCTCTTATTTTCGAGAGCTTACACAATTCTTGAAAAAGGGAGTTCATATTCCTGTTTATTATTAGAACGGTGCACCATGATTTATACAATCAAAATGGATGCGAAATTGATTACCTTAATTAATTTTAATCAGATCTATGCCAAAGTAGAAGAAGAAGATCAAAATATCAAGCATGAATATGTCTTACATGCATATCATCGAATTTATACATACTAGTTATTAATGTCACACACATTATATATGATTTTATGTGTTTATTTTAATTCAAGAAACACTACGTTTAATTTAAACAATATAAAGTAACATCATTAAAAATGTTTAATTTAATTAAAATATATAAACTATTTTAAAATTATAACTATTTAAAAATTCAATCTATAATTTATTTTTGAATGAAAATAAGAATCGCATTTGGATTTTTATGATTTTTAGCAATTAATTGAACAAAAATATTAATGCATCAATTTTATAGTAATAAGTTTTAATTTTATATTATTGAAATAACACTAGATGTGATCATGTGTCAGGTCGGGCTTTTACATAATTTTAGATCCACTTTTAGGTCCAACTAAAAAAATAAGTCTAAAAATTTTCCCAAACCCGACTCAACCCATCCGTATTAATTTTGTTTATATTTTATTTTTATATAAAACAAATTTAAAAAAACATTAAAAACATTAAAATAAATGTTTCCGATAAATTAAAAAGTACATAATATTTATGCTTAAATAATACTAAAATAAGTACAACTTAGCAAACAAATACTTTTAAGACAGTACCAAAATTAATAATAAAATAATAGTTATATAATATTCAAACAATAACAAAAAAAAGTAGTAGTAATATAATAGCGAAATGACAGTGAAATAGTGGCAAAACAACACCAAAACAGTAGCAGGTTTCTTTTTTTGCAATTTTGGTGGGCAGGGCCGAGTCTAGGAAAAGAAAACTTACTCGAGGCCTGACCTATTTAAAAAACAGACATAATTTTTTTTACTTAAATTCATTTTTGAGTCTATATTTTTACTAAAATAGATTAATACCCTTAAAAATGTTTGAAAAAGAACAATAGCCTTTAAAATTTGACCAAAATAAATAGTAGCCTTAGAAAAACATTATTTTGAAAATAATCTAAAAAGTGACTTATTTTAAAAAATAATCCACAAAGTCCAAACATTGGAATAAAAATCCCCAAAAGTGCATTGACAAATTTGCATCATTATTTTCAAAGTAATTACAAGTTTTTGGGACCAAAGAGGGGATAGACATGGAGATTTTTTTGGAGAAACCAACACTTTATTAGATGCCATGATTAGGGCAAAAGAATTGTGGGGACTATTGCTGAATTACAAAAAGCATGGCACCCAATGTGGGGTCTAAATGATTACCTTCCTCTTATCATTTATTTCTTTGATTTGAGAGGTTAAGTCAATCAAGTCCTTGATGTAAGTCACCAAAAATTTTTGTGGAAACAAACATTATTTAAATCTAATTAAATTGATTAATTGGACCAATTATATTAAAAATAAGTTAATATATTAATTCAAAAATAAGAGTTAAATTGGTTTATAAATGAATTGTTCAGAATAAGTAAAAATTAAAAAAATGAAATAAAAATCAACAGTTAAATTAGTTGAATAAGTTTTTATAAATGTTTCAGTATCTATTACTATATTTAATTATTTTATTGAATTGGTGTCACTTTTAATTGAGTCACTAATTCAATAATGAATTTACCAAAAACTCTTTATTTTTATAACCTAATGGATATAATCTATTATCATATTTAAGTGTTCTCTGAGTTAATTTATCCACTACCGAGTTATTAACTCAACAATGAATTTATTATAGGGCCCTCATTTTTAATAAGCAATCGATATTACTTTGAGGATAATTTTATCGTTTCATATAAAATCTAGAAAACGGGATTCAAGCTCAAAATTTTACAATTTTTATCTTTTAATTTTATCGTTTTAACCAAAACCATTTATTATGATATTATTTTTAAATTTGTTATATAAAATTTTCACAATCATAAGTGGAATAAAAATCTAGTATATTTTACTTAATTAGTTATTGGAACATTATCCGAGTTGGAAATTAATGGTCCGATCGGTTCTATCACTAATCCAATTATTAAAACGTTGATTTTAAATGATATAAGTTTGATTTTCAGACATCGTTGTCTTCTTTTTATTAAAAAATGTTAAATATGTATATGTGTTTTATACATATATTTTTAATTAAAAATTTTTCATGTACTTCAAATATTTTAATTATTAAAATATAAAAATACAAATATTTATTTTAATAAAATAATAGAAATAATATGGGTTGTGGGACAAGTTTTTGAGAACTCCATGTGATGGAGAGCAATTGAGCATCATAAGTATTTATTTGACTAATGTCTTGTAGGACAGAAGTCCAATAATTGTTTATCATAAAAAGACATTAACCCCACTTAGGTTTAAGGTTGTCTCTTGGGCTTGGGCCAACTAACTTGATGATTGGGCTTAAATGGGCTTTAATTTGGGCTTCTTCAACCTTGAGACCCTTTCTCTTTATTTTTTTTCCCACTTCTTGGAATATGTTTATTAATTTAAATTTGATTATAAAATATATAAATATTAATATTTGAAATCTTTTTAATTTAAATTTAATTATAAAATATATAAATATTTATGCAAAGCAAAAGTACCTATAAAAATTACGAACTGGATTAATTGATTGGATTGGTTTACCGAGAATTAGTTGAGGTATTGATTCAAAAAATAGCTTTAAACCGGTTAGACCAAAAATCAATTATTAATCGAACTAGTCATATCAACGAACTAGTGACTGGCCAATTCAACTATCGGTTTGGTTTAAAAAACATTATTAGTAACCTTTTCCCTCTTCTTCCATTCATGATAGTACCAAAAAAAAATTCAATTTCGAGTTTGTTTATTTCTATACAAGGTCAAGTCATGACTTTGGCCCTGCTACTATGCTTAAAGCTAGAATTTAGTTCTTATACTTTGATTTGATATAATTTGATCCATTTATTTTTATAATAATTTTATTTAATTCAAATAATTCGTTAAAATGTTAAGAAAGATCTTTTGTCAAAAATACCCTTTGTGAGAAAAAAATGTGTTAATATGATGAGTTGGAAGCATTTTTTTCCCCAAATCACATCAATATTTTAACTCAAATAATCAACGATGATGATTATTTGGACAACATTATTATAAAAGTAAACTATTGGGACTAAATTTCAAGTTTGAGCATAACTATAAAAGATCAAAATTATAATTTATCCTTTCAAAAATCAGTTAATTTTTCTCTGAATTAATATTCGATGCATCGATAGTGTATAATTTTATGTGTATTGTATGTGTACAAAATGAAAACATACCATTGAAATGGAAAACTAAGTGAATTTGATTTTAATTTTTATTATTATGTGGAATTTGATTTTTAATTTTTATTATTATGTGCCATCATCTCATTTTACTAAATAGTGAAGTTAGGTGCATCTATCTATACTACTATTTAAGCTTATAAAAGAGTTGGTGTCACGAGTAAACCGAACATTAGTTTAATTGAAAAATTATAAAAATATCCTTTTATATACACGGTAGGTTTTATTATTATGACAATATTTTTGTCTTTTTTATATAAAATTAATAGAAATTTAATTATAATGAGATTTAAACTAATGACACAATAAAATTTAAATATTTAATTTTACCATTTCAACCAAAACCTCAATAAAATTATATATTATTTTTAACGAATATATTTGATAATAAAAGTTTTCACCCTTAATGCACACTTTAGTCTCTAAAGTATTTCGTTTTTCCCACCTTGATCCTAAAATAGTTTTTTCTGACCCACTTTAATTCCTAACATTATTTGAAGTTCTTAGTTTTGTCCCTAATGATATCAGCATTCCCGGTTCAATTCTTTGGACATTAAAAAACCGTCTGAGATACTATCCGATCATAAATTACCACATGCCATATGTTGACGTTACAATCATGTCATCATCCCGAAAAATAAGTAGTTTCCATGAAAGAGAGTTGTTTTTGATGATAAAAAATGATTAGAATATGCAACCAATCATAAATTACATTTGTCACCGTGACATTATTCGAATGACATATGACAATATATGATTAACTGAATTTCTCAACTGTTAATTCTTAACTTTCGAAAGATTAAATTGATTTAAAAAAGATTAATGGAAAATTTCCTAATAATATCACTACTAACGCGACTTGAAGTCAAAAGATTAACAAGTAATAATGTTCCAAAACAAAAGCCAGTTTCTCAAGTTGAGTTCTGAAAGACCCATTTCTCATAGTATATACTTCATTCCCCTTTTGAGTAAAATCCTCCATTAATGAATCTTTTTGAAACCAACCCACAAACTGACCCATCATTCTCCTTTCCATGTGCATCTCTGCCATTGTCATTTTCAAATAAAAATAACCCCTTCATTCCCTAACCCAATGCTTCCCCCTTTTTTCAAACATCTTTGGCACATTTCATGGAAACCTAAACCCTAAATCCCCAAAACAAACCCTCACTTAAATTCCTTTTTTCCTCTTTTTCTGCCTTTTAAAACCCCCTTTTTTTTGTGGAAAAAACAAAGAACCCTAACACTTCCAAAAACATGAAAAGAAACCATCAAAACAGTGAAGAATTTGTTGGGTTATGACATAAATTCCCTGCGTGCATTGCTATGCAACTGTCTTTTACTTGTAGCTTTTTCCTTTTTCTTGAAAGTGTTTAATTCCACCTAACATCCCCGAATTATTGGTTAGATTTTAAATTAGTACTTAAACTTTAAAAACGTTCCAATTGAATTCTTAAAGTATCAATATTATATCAATTAAGTCCTTTCGTCAGTCTAGCCATTATTTTGAATATTAAGTACTAATTTAAATATTTAAAACACGTTAATCAAACTGCATAGAGCTATTGATAATTTGGATCTGACGTACTAAAAAAATAGATAGTTCAATAAAAATTTTTGAGCACAATTTTTTTAAACATGTTAAATTTAAACTCTTCATGCAATATACATAGGGATGAATTCAAAAAAAAACTTTAAAGGGCTAAAATTGAATTATAATTTTTAGAGATCAAAATATAAATTTATCATGTATTACTGGTTTCATCGTTTTTGAAGGGACGTAATAGATTTTTTTTTTCCATTTTTTGAGGCTAAAATACAATTTTACTATATACTAACTTAGAATTTAATCATTTATTAAGGCTACATTACAAATTTTCCATTTTCGCGGCCAAGGTTCCTGCCCGACTCCTTTAGATTCACCTTTGTATCTACATACATGTTTACAATTTGATCCAAATATTTTTAAAGATTTTAGGTAGCATTTAAGGCCCAAGCTGATGAAGGATATTTTAAGGACTTAAATACAATATTTTAAAGTTTATATACCAATTTAGAATCCAAGTACTACTCTAGAGATGATCGGTGAATTAATCCTTTTTTTCCCTCTGCAAAGCATTAAGTCAAAAAGAGGGTGTTCCTTATAAAGATAAACGTTGAGAAAAAGTAAGAAACAACAAGAAATGAGTCAGAGACCTCTCCCGTGTATTCTGGGACGATCCATCGCCATCACAAGCTTAACTTAGCTTATTAAATAGCTAACACACCCTACCTTCTTCTAGCTTAGGGCAGGTTTCAATTTTTTCATTATTTTTTCAGATTTTTTTTTCTTCTTTTAGGGTTCTAGGTTTGGTTTGTTGAGGAAAGAGTAATAACATGTTGTTATATATTACTCTAAATCTGTTGAAACGCAGAAAAAAAAAATCGAAACTCGAAATATCTCGAATGAGTAATTCGAAATGCTTGAAGTTAAATTGATTAAAACTTGTAATGGTTGGACTCGAAAACTTAAAATCAAAATACTTTGGAACACAAAATGGCTTAATATAGAGCATACTGAAATTTTATCACTCATGTCTTTACACATTAACATGAGTTAGCAATGTTATTTTTTAAGTAATACAGCACCTATATAGTAGTTTTACCCCTAGTATATAGTTTTGATGTGTATAAATTATTCAAGTTGATTCCATTGTGTGTTAGGTGAAAGATTTTGGACGTTTTGCAGATCATTGAGAAGTGAGTGGATGAGAACATAAAGTTTCTTCAGAATTCTTGGGGTTGATGCATAGATGAGATATATATATATATATACACTTATGTATATGTAATGACAATAGCAGGTAAAAAACAGAACTACTGTTGTGATATGCATGTCCCACAGTAGCAGCACAAGTCAGTTCTTTCACACCATAAAGCTCCCACAGTCAAATCCATGGATCCAACCAGTATTACATCTTCATTAACCCAAGAGATTACAGTTTAACAGTTGTTCACAGTGTAAAAAAGCTGCTTATTTTCACCACCTGCAACAGCATTTACAGTCATCTTGTTCCAAAGGACAGATTCTTATTGCATGTAAATATAATGTAAGAGCTGTTATACATCAGAATATAAGATCCATGTTTTATATATCAGAATACTAAAGAAAGCTCAAAAACTAAGATTATTATATATCAGAATATAAGAAACATAATTGATAAATCAGATGTTTTTTCTTTCATTATCTGCACAATTCATAGTAGACCTTGGCTTTTCCAATGATAATATCACATAAAGTGAAAGAAAATCAAAGTTAATTAGATTCCATTCATCATAGAACACCAAGCCTGAGCTCAAGGTCCAAGTCTTCCATGGAGCTTGCAGGCTTAAGTTCAAGAACCTGCCATTCAAGTGGAGAACATTGCAGTGTTGAAACAGCAACCTTGGGTCTTTTGTTATTGGCTGCCTCCTTGTTACAAGTCACAGCTGGTCGGTTTTGGAACAAGACAGAACTCAACCCAACAGACAAGCTGGTTTCAACATCATTGAGAGCCCTTTTTGTTGCAGTAGAATAATCAATGGAATGATCTAAAGTACATGCTGCTTCATCAACTTGGGGTTTAGGCTTAGAGGCAGCTGCTTCATTGTTGGGATATTGATGATGACCATGAAGGGATTGTTTAAGCCTAGCTCTATCCCTTCTATGAACATTCATGTGACCACCAAGAGCTTGAGCTGACCTGAATTCTCTATTGCAAAAGCTGCAAGAATAGGACCTTGGTGGCCAAATGCAACCCCTTAAACACCTGGCCGCATCTTCTGCAAATGCTTGTTCTTCCCATGTATCAGTTAAACACTCCATGGATACTTCAAAATGGGACCTCAAAAGCTGTGATGATGATGGTCTCTTCTTCATCATCCACATCCAACACTGTTCATCACCTTGTTTCATATGGGATTTCTTTTTGGGGAATTTGATTGGATTTCAAGACCTAGAACTGTTCATATATATAGATACAAAGAGGGGTTATATAGAAGTAAAGGGTTTCAACCCTATTGACATTTAATACGTGAAAGCTACATTGAGAATCTAAGAGGAAGTTGAAATGGTTAAGCTGAAAAAGTCTTATTGCTAGCTTTTGTGGTGGGTTTTAAGGGCTAATTTCACCAGAAGTCCTCATGCTATGACTCATATTCTAAAATGGTCCTAAATTTCAAAACGTACTAATTGAATTTTCAAAATATTGATATTCAAGTGTTAAATGTCTAATTAGATCTAACATAGAATATATTTAAAATATGTAGTTCAAATTGTGAAAGCGTAATATATTAAAAAATAATTAACTCTTCTAAATTTTGTTGACATTGGATGTTAATTCATACGGTAGGAGCACACGTTTTTACAATTTAAGTAATGTGTTTTAAATGTGTTTCATGCTAGATTCAAATTGACATTTAACATCTAGAGCGATAATTAAGTTGACGGAAAGATTTGATTGATGTGATACCGATACCTTAAGAACTAAATTAGAATGCTTTAAAATTTAGGGAGCAATTTTGGTGAAATTAACTTTTTTGTAAAATTTAATTCTCTTCTACTTTGCTTTGGCACATCTAGTGAAGCTATTCTATTGTTTTTTAGCTGATTTTTTTATACATAGTCATTGTTACTCAGTATTATTTTTGGTAATTTCTTCAAATGGTCCCCATCTTTTAGAAACTCCTACATATTGATCCACATGTAAGAAAGAAACAAAGGATCATTAATACATGATGGATGTAATAACTGTTTCATTAAGTTCTCCTTGCTTGGTTTACACAATCTGAAAGCAACTCTTTTCTTTTTCTTTCTATTTTTAATATAGTCATAATTTATAGAACAATCTTCAATATTTACCCATTTTGAAATTTCTATTGTTTTTTTAAATATTTATATACATTTAAAGGTTAAAACATTCTCTAAGTCTCTATCTTCTTCAGTATATTTAAAATTTAGTCCCTATACTTTTTAAATTATAAGATTAGATTTAATTATTAACTCTATTAAATTTATTGGTGCGATATTTTAAAATTTAAAAAAAAACTCACTTGATAACCATATAACAAAAATAATGGTAAGATATAAGGAACATGAATTTAACATAAAAATTTAATGATGATAACAATTTGACTTATATTTTTAAATTTAAAAAAATAGAGGGACTAAATTTTTAAAATAAAAATAAAAACTAAATTTTAAATTTATGAAGAGTATAGGGACTTAGAGCCTATTTTACCTTTTTTTAATAAAAGCATATAGAAAAGGTTTTTCAGTCAAATGATTGTGTGATAAATGTCCATATAGAAAAAGTTTGGTCGTGTTCTTCAAACAATATATTAAAATACAAAATTTGATTATAAAATGACTTAAAACAATATTTTGTTTTATATATCAAATATATACCTCTTGGGATTTTTCCACTTAATATTTTTAATATAAAAATAGGTTCTAATTTAAATAAAAAACTCAATCAACAAGTAGTTGTGTGTAATAATAAGACACATTGTATTTTTAAGAGGAAGACTTAAATTTGAACTTTGGAAACGACAATATTAAGAGAAATAACTATAAACACCGAACATAAAAATAAAAATAAAAAATCAAATATTAAAAAAAGAAGAAGATAAGTGTTGAAAATCAAACTTAAACTTATAAATATAGTTAATTTATGTTGAATATGAGACAATTGAGAAGTGACAAGCCACACCTTATTAACCTATTTGATGGAAGGATAACTAAGAATAAAATAAATTTGTGTTTTTATGTTAATATTAATTTGAATGGGGCCTTTGTTGTTGACTCAGGATGGCCAGTTTTCAACTCACTCAAAATCATAATTATAAAAATTAAATTAATTAACTAGTTTTGTTTCTTAATAATTTTTTTCCAAGTCTAGTGAGATATTAAATATTAAAGGGTTCTAGAAGTGTAATTAACACCTTAATTAAGATTATTCTAAGTTGCCAATGTGGTTTAGGGTTTCTAATGTTAAGATTATAGGAATTTTGAAATTTTAAGTTTGAGTTTTATTATGTGTAAGCCTTGTTTAAATATATTTTGATTTTGAGTCCAATCAAGCTTTGTAATAATCAGAGAAATTATTTTTAACTCTTCCCACCACATCATCCATAGTCTATTTTTAATTTTTTAATGACATTTCAATAATTTTTTATATGTCATTTACATATAATTTTGATTTTTTTTTATCTTAAACCCTGAATCCAAGTTCAAAACTGGACTTGGACAAAAATTTAAGTCCATCTTTCGAGCCGGGTCAAAACCTATCAAACGAGCTTAGAATTTTATTAGGGTCCGACCCAAGAACATGTTTACTTATTTGTATATATATATATATAAACTAGTTGTCTAGGTCTACTTAAAATTTCTTTGATTGTTCAACTTGTTGGGAGAAAGGAAATTTTAAAAGGAAATATAAATATTATACATAGCTAAACTACTAAATGATTGGAAAAATAATATTTTTTCTTTCATTTTCCAATGATAATATATCAAAAGAACTTGACATAAAAAAAATCAAATTTGAACTAAAATTAACACTTTGATCCAATTAATGATCCATCCATTACTATAGAACACCAAGCCTAAGCTCAAGGTCCAAGTCTTCTTCCATGGAGGTCACTGGCTTAAGTTCAAGAACCTGCCATGTTGAAACAGCAACCTTTGGTCGTTTGTTATTGAACAAGACAGAACTCAACCCAACAGACAAACTGGTCTCACCATCATCATCATCATTGAGAACCCTTTTTCTTGGTGTATAATCTGACCCAAATGACTGTCCTTTATGATCATCAATGGAGTGATCTAATTGTTTGAGCTTAGCTCTATCTTTTCTATGAACATTCATGTGACCACCTAGGGCTTGAGCTGACTTGAATTCTCTATTGCAAAAACTGCAAGAATAGGACCTTGGTGGCCAAATGCAACCCCTCAAACACCTGGCTGCATCTTCTGCAAATGCTTGTTCTTCCCATGAATCATTTAAATACTCCGTTGATACTTCAAAATGGGACTTCAAAAGCTGTGATGATGATGGTCTCCTCTTCATCATCCATATACAATACTGTTCATCAACTTGTTCCATGGGCTGCTAGCTTTTGGAATTTTGATTGATTTCAAGCGAATAAATGACGTATAGAAGCAATTTCAATGGGGAAGTGAGGTATATAGAAGTAAAGGGTTTGGTCAAATTTTGATTTTTGTCCTTGTACTATACACAATTTTGATATTTAGTCCTGCGTCTTAATTTGGCATAATTTAGTTTTCTTGCTATTTTTAACATTACGCCTTCGTTCAAATTTCATATATCATTTAAAAGATGAAATTATGGTTAAAATAAGTTTTAAAATAAGTTTTTTTTTCACTATGTCATTAATAAAATTCTAGTTAAATTTCATTATTTGGATTTTTTTGCAAATCGATACACTCTTAATTTAATGGTAAGGTTAAGGTTTTAGAAACTTTCAGGTCCGATATTTGAGTCCACTCAATGTAAATGTATGGGTTTTCGTCTATAATTATTCTAGTTATAGTTAATTAGTTAGTTTGAACCCCACAGATTTTTACTGGTTATAGTCAGCTTGAGTCAAATTCAATTAGTTATTGAGTTGTTTATTTAGTTCAAGCCTAGAACTTCAAGAAAAATTACGGTGTTAGTGATTTGTACTAAGATGTATCATTATTAATTGGAGGATTAAATCTTATCAAATTTTACATTAGTCAACTAATTAAAATAACTTACGACCGGTGCAGTCTTGATTTAATGATAAGGTTAAAGCTTTAGAAATTTTGAATATGATATTCGAGTCCACCAAATGTAAATGTTTGGGTTTTCATTTATAATTATTCTAGTTATAGTTAATTAGTTAGTTTAAACATCGCAGATTTAAACTAGTTATAGTTAGTTTGAGTCAAATTCAATTAGTTGTTGAGTTATTTATTTAGTTCAAGCCGAAACATAAAATATATATATATATATATTTACGGAGTTAGTGATTTGTACTAAAATTTATCATTATTAATTGGAGAACTAAATCATATCAAATTAAAGTAAATGGGCTAAATTTTTAAAATGAATATAGTGCATGGATAAAAATCATAATTTAATCAAAAGGTATCAACCCGTTGACATTGAATACTTCTTGAGTTGGATAGCATTGAAGCTATTCAAACGATTCAAAAAAAATGTAGATGCTTAGTATTAATCAGCTACAACACGTCCTATTAAGAATATATTTTAACTTTCATGGATAGTTAAAGTTACTCATACCTTCAGAGAGAGTAACAAGGTAATTGATGGGTTAGCATTAATGACGTTCTCAAGACCGGTGAGTAAATATTTCTTCATGCAACCGTTTAACGAAATCATTTTATTACTATATGATAATTATTTTGGAGTGACTTGACCCCAGATAGTTTAAGTTATAGTTTAATCCTTCTCTTTCTGCCAAAAAAAAAACTTAGAAAACTGCATTGAGAATCTAAGAAGTTGAGAAAAAAGGCCAAGATGAAAAAGTCTAATTGCTAGCTTTTATGGGGAAGGGGGGACTGTTTTTTAATTGAATTATCTTCTGCTTTGGCTTTGGCACATCCAGTGAAGCTATTCAATTATTTTTTATCTGAGTTTTGATGTGCAGTCATTGTTATTCAGTATTAATTTTTGGCAAGTTTCTTAAATGGGACTCCATTTTTTAGCAACTCTCAGACATTGATCCACATGTGTGAAAGAAACAAAGGGTCATTAATTACATGATGGATGCAATAACTGTTTCATTTAAAGTACTGTTTGCTTGGTTTACACAACATGAAAGTAACTCTTTAATAGGGTGCATATAAATTTCATTATTTGTATTTATTTTTAATGATTTTTTAGTAAGGTGTAGAAATGTAGTGGTTCATTTTTAATAGGGTTAAATTTTTATTTGGGACCTGAACTTAGCAATTATTTTTATATTGGGGTTTAAATTTTAAGATTTTCAAGAAAATATTAGGAATTAACTTAGACAAAAAAAATTTAAACCCTAATGTAAGAACAATTGTCAAATTCAAAGACTAATTTAAACACTAAAAAGTTTAATCCCTAATGTAAAAATAGTTATGAAAGTCAAGCCTAAAGAGTGATTTATCCCTTTTCGCTATATAATATTATACAACTAACAATATTTCATTTACTTAATTTTGTATTTAAAAAGTGAATGCAAGTCTGATTATGTTATGACAACTTGTTGTGGTACACGATATCGTGATAAACTTCGGCTCAAGTATTAGCACAACAATAAAAACAAAGCAGTAGTAGTGCAGTTCAATACCAGAGAAGACTTGCATTCAATTATCATCACTATTATTCGTAGGGCACAACCTAAAACTAAAAAAAAAGAGTTTAAATGTTAAAATTTGAACTCCGAACTTCTGAGATCCCTCTCTAAAAATATATAATTCATCTTTAACTCCCAAAGATATTTTCGACTTCACCCCTGATTCAAAGCATAGATTCAATTATTTGCATGTTACATAAGTATAATAAATTGGAATTAGGGTTTCTTGTATTAGCGTTAAAGAAGAAAGGTCTAGGGATGGCCTATAAGGTAACTCTTGATGAAGATCCTTATCTTTATTCATATGATATATACATACATACATACATGTATATATATATAATATATAACATCTAGACAACTTGCCAAGAAATGATTCCTTTTCATGCAAAGCCAATGCCCAAATAATTCCAATATTTACATTTTTATTCTTTCTTAATTAATTTATGGTAGCTTAGTCAAAGATTGTAGAATCCCAAAAGCTTAAAAGATTAAGAGAAATGAAAGTGAAAATAACTTAAGAATATGAATCCTTCACTATTTGAAGACTTTACCCTTTTTCTTAAATTAAAAAATAAAATAAAACTATAATCCATTTGTCTTGTACTTATAGATTATACCTAAAATGTCTTCATTGTTCAACTTGTTGAAAGAAAGAAATTTTGCAAAGGAAACATAAATATTTTGGTTAAACTATTAAATGAGCCCCTAAACTAGTTTAGTTTTTAAAGTAAGCCCCTATATTTTTGTTGTACTCTAATAAATCCCTATAATTTGAGATGCTTTTAAATTATCCCTTATTTTGAATGAAGGAGCTTAAGTTTAAGAGATTGTTTGAGTAACTCATATAGACCTGTCCAAGGATTAGATAATTTGTTCGGCTTTATAAGCTACCTAATGACTAGGGTTTGAACTTTGTTAATGTAATTCTCACTCCTTCAATTTATAGCTTGACTCTGCAAAAATAAACCTTAATTATTCGACGATTTTGAATTTCAAATTCTAATATCTATAATGATTTCTTTTTATATTTAGAAAAAGAACCTTCTTTTACGGGGTGCTCTTAGCAATAAGGTGGGGCAGATTTTTCTCTGCCCTGAAGCTTGACCAATTAGCCCTGATTTCAACTCAACCCTGATTCTTAAGAAATAATCTACCCCAAACCCAGACCCAAAATTTAAAAAAAAACTTGACCTTATTTCGACTTGACCCAAATTTAATTTAATTTAATTGTTTTATCTTTTATTCTAAAGCAAGTAAGATTACATTTTCAATTGTTTCATTTTTTTATTTTGAAGTAAATAAGATTTTTTTAGTTTAGACGTAAAACTTTATATATATACATATAAAGGAAAATTTTTTTATATATCTCAAGATGGATTTATCTCAAACCCAACTCGACTATTTTTCTAATTTATTCTTACTCGATCTACCCCAAACCCGATTTTCCTAAAGAAAAAGGAAAAACTGACTCTAACGGATCAAGTCGGAACCTATTGGCTTCGTGGTTTTTTTTTTTTTTCTCTGTTTTCGTGCTCCATTTAAAGAGTTACATAATCTGGATTGAACCATTATTGGGCTGGGCCGTTAGCCTAAGCAAATTAATGGGCTAGAAAATTATGGAAATAATTGAACAAATTCGGCCCAAAATGTTTGAATCATATGCCCAAAATCATTAATTGATTATTTTAGTTGATTAAATTTATGTAAATATTGTATTCCATAAAATTATGTAAATATCAAACATGAAAAAATATTTATTAAATTTATTAAATTGAAAATGTCTAAAGTACACCTATTAACTAAAAATAGGAGTTGAAAAATTTTCAATTAATTATTCCTAATTATTCTTTTAGTCGAAATATGGATATGTATAATATATAACCTAGGTTCAAACTTTCGATACAACATTATTGGGAGGGTCAGGGCAAAACTAAAATTTTTTAGGGGCCAAAATTAAATTATAATTTTAAGATCACCGTTTAATAGCCTATATCTTTATAATTTAAAAAATTAAATTAAATTTTTATATTTTTAGGGAGAGAAAAGTGTAATTTTTCCTTTACTAATTTAAAATTTTAAAAATTTTAAAAGGCATAAATGGAATTTTTTTTATTTTAAGGGGGTGAGGCCCTACTAGATCTCTTAGTTTTGCCTTTAGGAGGGGCAGCTACGAACTCCGAACATAGACCGTAAAACGAATATGCATAATATCAAAAAGAAATATGGATGATGTAGGATAAAAAAAAAGAGAAAGAGAAATTGTCGAGTATAATTAAATAAGTGGATTAAATTAAGAAAAATGAGAATGTATAATTTTAAGGGGCTATTTTCTGATTAAAAAAAGGGCCATAATTGGCACTTAAATGTGATTTGAGTGTGGGGAAAGGAGACTTTTGTACCCGTGAGGGGTAGAAGAAAAATCAAACAAAATTCTATCTTGACCGACCTCCCCAATGAATACTATGCTGGGCATTAATTTGTTGACTCCATCCCTACCAACTAATTTCTCAAGTCTTCATCAACCTAAAACATAACTTCTTTCAATTGCACCGAAGGAGATGTGTTGCAATCAATCTAACAATCAACTTAAAACAGTCCTCAACCTTGTTTCAATTACATCTCAAATGTTATTTGAGTGTTTTTCTACCCATTTCATCTTTTAGATTCCACCACACCAATCCTATCATCCAGGACCCATCCTATTAATGATACTTGGTCCATAGCTCTCAACATTAATTTGTTGACTCCATGCTTACCAACTAATCAATTTCTAAAGTCTTCATGGACTTCTTTTAATAGTTCCGTGGGGAACGGAACAAGATATTTTATAATATTTCTAACAACAGACTTAAACAATAGCCTTTCTTAGTTTACGTATAGGGGTGAGCATAGGTCAGGTCCAAAGGCCCGTCTAAAATGTGAGAGGGTTTAAGTAAAAATATAATTAGACTTGAACTAAAAATAAAGTCCATTTAAAAAAGGGTCGGGCCTCGAGTAAGGCATTTTTGGCCCAAGCCCGGCCTAGCCCGAATTTACTAAAGGACAAAAAAAATCTGATTTTTTAAATATTATTTTCTTGTTGTTTTCTCCCTAGTTTTCTACCATTTTACTATTATGTTGCTACTATTTTGTTGTTATTGTTTTGATGTTGTATAAAACTTATTTTATTGTTAATTTTGTTATTATTTTAAAGACATTTGTTAATTTTGTTATTATTTTAGAGACATTTGCTTGTTAAGTTACATCTATCTTAGTGTTATTTAAGTATACATATTTTTAAAATTTATTTTTAATTTGTTGGGAAATATTTATTTTAATATTTTTAGTATTTTGATGTATTATATATATCTTTTAAAATTATATAAAAATAATATAAAATTAATATGGTCGGGCTAGGATTTTAGCATTTTATTCGAATTCGAGCTTGGGTATAATTTTAGGCCCATTTTTAAATTTGGGCCTATAAACAGTGCCTGAATTTTAGTCAATCGATTCGAACTGGCCCGCCCTACCCATGCTCACCTCTAATTTACGTCTTACTATTTTAGATTAAGGGTTACTTTTTTATTATTTTTAAAAGGTTGTAAAATAATATTTTTAAAAGTTTAATTTAAGCTTTAAGTGTTTAGTATTATTATCGAATATATTTAGAAAAATTAAAATGTAAATTTTAAATATGATATTATGAAGTAAAACTATCCATTTAAATAATGTTAAAATTCATTAAAATTATGATATTTTACTGAGAATATAAAAACAATTTATTGTAACTCATTATTAGTATTTTGATATCTAATATATAAATTTTAAATATATTAAACAATTAATAAAATTATTTTTGAAAATGTTAATTTGAATATATAAACTATATTTTAAATATTACAATATAATTGTTACAAATTTAAATATATAATGTTATATATTTGAAATAAATTTTAATAGGAAAATAATTGTATACAAATATACATAAAATACATTAGATTATAAATAGAGGTTAAAAATGTCATTTGACTCCAAAAGTGATTTTCCTATACGCAAAAGTTAGCAAAAAGTGATTTTGCTTTTGAATTTAAAAGCATTTTTTATTTTAAAAGATGTCTATTTAAAATTATTTATGGCTCGAAAATTATTTTTGACCTAAAAAGCGCTTTTGAAAAGTAATGAAACAATGCTTTTAAGAAGTGTTTTTAAAGAATTTGATTTAAAATTTGAGTTTTTAGCATTCTTTGTCAAAAAGTGCTTTTGAGAAATAAAATGTCTATTAACAAATATATATTTAAATAATATTTAAATTAGTTAATATTATTATATTTTAGTAAGAATATAAAAAAATTATTATAATTAATATTTTAACATATGAAATATAAATTTTAAATATTTTTGAATAATAAATATTAATTATTTATAAAATATAATTAGAATATATAAACTATATTTTAAATATTTAAATATAACCATTAAATATTTGTAATTAGTATTTTAAAAATATTTTTTATTTTAATTAATGATTTTAACACATTTGTAATTAAGCACCAAGAAAAAAAAAATATTATGTTATTGGAGGGGTGAAAAGTAATTCAGCACTAAAAGTGATTTTACAAGAGAAAAAGTTAAAAATTTTAGCTTCTCTTTTGCAGAAGTGCTTCTGAAAAGCTAAAAATTTTAGCCAAAAGCAGCTTGTTTCGCACAGCTTTTCTTCCAAAAGCCAAAAATGCTTTTTTTAAGCACTGCAGAATAGACCTTATAATTTTACATATAATAAAAGACTAATGATAGTGTTGAACCAAATGGATTTAATTACTACCGTTGGATTAGGAGTGAAAATTTAAAATTCAAATTAGTATAAGGAAAATTTTTCAATTAAATTTATTAAATTGAAAGTGTCTAAAATACATATTAACTAAAAATAGGAGTTGAAAAATTTTCAATTAATTATTCCCTAATTATTCTTTTAGTAAAATATGGATATGCATAGTTCAAACTTTGGATACAACATTATTGGGAGGGGTCAGGGGTAAAATTAGAAAAAAGAATTTAGGGGGCTAAAATTAAATTATAATTTTTACGATAGTAAAAATGGAGTTTCACCGTTTTAATAGCTTATATCTTTATAACTTTTAAAAGATTAAATCAAATTTTTATATTTTTTGGGAGGGAAAAGTGCAATCTTTCATTTACTAATTTAAAATTTTAAAAAATTTAAAAGGCCTAAATGGAAAATTTTCCATCTTAGGGGGGCGAGGCCCCCCTATTAGATCTCCTAATTTTGTCCTTAAGAGGGGCAGTTACGAACTCCGAACATAGACCATAAAACGAATATGCATAATATCAAAAAGAAATATAGATGATGTAGGATAAAAAAAAGAAGAGAAATTGTCAAGTATAATTAAATAAGTTGATTAAATTAAGAAAAATGAGAATGTATAATTTTAAGGGGGCTATTTTTTGATAAAAATGGGCCATAATTGATCCTAAGTTGTAACCACCAATATTTTGTGAACATTGATGGACTGGGTTGAAATTGCTGTCAATTTGGGCCTTGATTGAGCAATTTAGTCATCTAAGTTATGCCTTTGAACATAGCACCCTTAAAGTGAGAAAATTCTGGTTTATTTGTGCCTCCAGTCCCTATTCTTTTCAAAATTTTAAAATTTAATCGACTGCTGTTAAATTTGAATATGTTTTATCAATTGGACAGAATTTTAAATATTAAAATGTCACATATTCAAATTTAATTGAACTATTAACAGTATCATCAATCGGATTTTAATTCTCAAATCAAACAAATAAAAAGACTAAATTTCGTGATTAAATTTCCAAAAAAATTAACAGGATGGAGAGCATAATTAAACTGAAAATCTTTCAATCCAATTAATAACCTTTTGAATGTAATTTAATTTTGGTACATGAAGTTTAATTTGTAACTAACATTTAATTAATATATGGTTCTACGTAATGAATCGAGTCGAATCGAGTGAAAAAATTTTGAGTCAACCGAGTTGATGAGTCCTATTTTATCATCCTAACTCGATTTGAAATTTTTTTCAAATCGAGTCGAGTGAAATAAAATTCAATTAAGTTGAAATGAGTGAAATGTTCGAGTTAAGTTAAAAATTAAACATGTCAAATTAAAATATTATTACAATATAACTAATTCTATATTGAAATATATAAATTTGAAACCATATATATTTGAAAACTTTTAAAGCAAAATAAAAAAAATTATACTTTAGTATGATAGATTTGAATAATTAATTTTTAGGTCCTAAAATTATTATTCTAGAAAAATTTAATTTTTAACTTTCTTTATATATGACCCTTAAAAGTGAGAAAGTTCTGGTCTATTTATGCCTTTAGTCCCTATTCTTTTCAAAATTTTAAAATTTAATCTATTGCTATTAAATTTGAATACTAAAATGTCACATATTCAAATTTAATTGAAATCTATTAACAGTATTATCAATTGGATTTTAATTACGTGATTAAATTTTAAAGGTATAATGACTTATTTAGCTCTCTAACTTTAAAAAAAATAATTTTATCCATTCATTTAGAATTTCATCATTTTTAACATTAAACTTGTGTTTTTTGTCAAATCATCCAAAAATATATAGAAAACTTAACGTTTTTTAACTTTGCTAATGTGACATACACATGGATTGTCGTGTGGATGACACATCGACATTTAATTACCTTTTAAATTTTTAAAAATTTTAAAAAATAAATATTGTCTTTTAAAAATTAAAAATCATTAAAATTATTTAAAAAGTGTTAAAAATAAATGATTTTTTTAAAAGATATTTTATAATTTCAAAAAAGTAATTAAATATTGACATGCCATTCATGTGGTAGTCCACGTGTAAGCCACATTAGCAAAGTTAACAAACTGTAACTTTTCCATCTATTCTAGAGTGATTTAATAAAAGATCAAATTCAAAAGCTAAAAAAAATGAAAAAATAAATGAGGGATAAAATGACTTTTCTTATAAAGTTGGAGTAAAAAAATCATTATGCGATTTTTAAAATTATTTTTTAATTTTTAATTTTAATAATTTAATTAATTGTTAAGGTGACACATGTAGAATAAAATTAAGATACGTTACCTCTTTTTTTTTTGAGGTGTTTTGACAATTGATGCAAATTTAAAAACTAAAATAAATAAAAAGTTAAAATAATTTTTTTATAAATTTAAAGAGGCAAATAATTCAAAATTTCATTCAATTTTAAATTTTTATAAAATTAAAACCAAATATCTTAAAGAGTGAAAATAATATTTTTATTTTTTAAAAACTCATTATAAATTTTAATAAGATTTGTTATTTCGACACAATATTTAAAATTATGTATAACCCATTCCCAACCTATAAATAGGAAGATAATGTGTTTTAAGCGTATTTGAATAATGTTCATACCAATTGAGTTAAGACTTAATAGATTATTAAATGAAGATATTAATTATTAAAAATTTGAACAAAATTTATAAATGATGAACTCGATTAATTTATATTATTTATTAATATTTTATTTAAAATATGTGTTTTTTTTATTATCTAATATTTAGTAAATTTAAGTATTTATTAGTTATACTCGTTCGAAAATCCAAACCCTGAAAATGTGTAACAAAGTTACAAAACACTGAAAAAGCAAAAAGCTTTTCAAAAATCAAAACAATGGTGTTTTTATTTTAACATTCGAACCATATTTCTACTTTTTCTTTCCTTAAAACATCGAAAATTCGACCAAAACCAAACATCAAATCTCTAATTTTCATTCTTAGCAGCTTTTTTTTTGGTTCCCTTCAGAAAATGAGTTCAAGGCAAGACCTTCTCAAAATGACGGCGTTCTTCATCTCGCCGGAGAAACCGCGAGACATATCCGTACTCATCACCCGAACCGCTCTCCTCCTCTGCCTTTTCACCTCCATTACTCTCGTCCTTTGCGTATCTTTCTCGAACCGGCCTCACCCGTTCTCTCGGTTCACTTCCCCTAACAGGAAAGCTTTCCCCCGACCGCCCGATAATTCACCGACCAACATCTCCCACCTCCTCTTCTGCGTCGGCGGGTCAGCCAAGACGTGGCAAGAGCGACGCGCCTTGAGTTCACTATGGTGGGACGTGAACCTCACTCGCGGGTTCTTTTGGCTGGATGAAGAGCCCGAAGCGACGGCGGTTAACAGTTATGGTACGGAATCGGGAATCTCGTTGCCTTATCGGGTATCGAATCCGGAATGGACCCGGTTTAAATATTCGAGCTCCAGATATGCGGTTCGGGTCGCCCGAATCATTTTGGATAGTTTTAATTTGAAGTTGCCCAATGTGAGATGGTTTGTGTTGGGTGACGACGATACAGTGTTTTTCACTCATAACTTAGTTTCCGTTTTAGCGAGGTATAATATTATCATCATTATTATTATTATTATTATTATTATTATTATTATTTTCGTATATTCCCGAAATTTTGCATTTCAAATAAACTTTTTTAAAATAAAATATTTATATTTATAATTATATGTTTTTATAAATATATTATCTATTATCATTTTTTATTTTTCACCTTTTTAATGTATTTTCAAATTCTCCATTATGCAAATTATAATTGCTACAAAAAAATGTTTTTTATATTTTATTTGAGAAGTAAAATTTTGGGTTTTTTTTAGTTTAAAAGGCAAAAAATAAAATAAATATTTTCATTAAAAATAATGATATTTTTTATTTTTAAAAGGTATGATCATCGTGAAATGTGGTATATTGGTGGAATATCAGAGAGCGTAGAACAAAACGTAATGCATGCATACGACATGGCGTTTGGCGGAGGCGGTATAGCGGTGAGTTATGCATTGGCGGAGAAATTAGTCAAAGCATTGGACGGTTGTTTGAACAGGTACTTTTATTTCTACGGTTCTGATCAACGGATTTGGGCTTGTATCTACGAGATCGGGGTCCCACTCACTAAAGAACCAGGTTTTCATCAGGTACGTCCGGTTTTATTTGATTAATTATTTTAAAACTTGTATTTACACGTGGCGAGTTTTACGGTGTGATGAGGAGAACCGGTGACTTACCCTGTACTTTTTTCTAGTGGTAGATTTTGACGTTCGATTCATTGTGTGCCACGTAGAGTCTCCCTTTTTTAGTTTTTGCCTTTGATTTTGGTTGGTGAATTTGGTTCACTGATTAATGATTGATTATTGCCAACTTTTGGTTAGATTAGATTTTTTAGGTTATAAAATTAGATTCCTTTGTTAAAGTTAGTATTAGAAACCTTAATCTAAATTAGGGAACTTTTCTAGTGGTACAAGTAACACGTAATGTGTTACTAGTTGGTTATTTCGTTAATTACGTTAGTATTTTAGTAAAAAAATTAATTTATTTTTAATTTAACATATAATAATTAGTTTACCTCTTTTTTTAAATCGAGAGAAAAAATATAATCTTAACTCTTAATATAAAATATCCATAATATTTTTATAAAAAATGTCAAATATCTATTAAATCTAAAATATTAATAATTATTTAATTTTGATAATATCGAAATAATTTATTGATTTAATTATATAATAAAGCAAACTCACCTCTTAGTTGTAATAAACTAAATATTAATGATATTCTTAATTAATATTTTATTTAATCAAACGTATTTAATTACATATTAAACTTAAATCTTAGATCCGAAAAAGTAGGATCTAGAAAAATTATGATTAGGTAAAGTGGGATTATCTATCTGTCTTTATTATGAGAAAGAAAGTTGAATGTTTCTAGGAGGCTTAAACTCTGTATTTTTATAAAATTTTATAATTTTCAATTTAAAAGTTTTAGTCCATTAAGATAATTTCTGTTAGAATTTATTAATTTAATATGTTTATTTTTAAGTAAATAATATGATGTCATATCTAGTAGCTTAATTAATATACCAAATTGATAAATTTTAACAAAAAATATTTACGATTGTAATGATTGTATTGAAATTTTTAAATCAAAATAGTTTCAAAAATCAGGCTTAAATTAATTTTAAATTTAATTGAGATTTAATAAATATCGAAAATGGTAGAATCTCATCAATTTTTTTTTAAATTGCTTAATTTTTAAGCAACATGTTATTGGAGGACTATTTAGAACTGTGGCTGTTGCTTCAGATAGCAATAATAGGGAATATGATACATATAGGAAAAGAAATGTATGAAACAATGATACTACATTATTTATTTTTTTGGTTAATAATTTTATATTATATTAATATTTTTATATTAAATTTTAGAATTTTTATCTTAAAAAATAAAATTCGAATAAAAATTCTGAAATTTAGAATATGTTTTCTGACATGATATTAAACTATTGAAAAGTTGGTTGTCTGTATATATAAACAAACAGAGACCCTACAATTTTTTATGTTTTGTGTTTTATGTTTTTTTTTCATGAACAGTTGTAAAGATGGGAACTAAAGGAAAGTTGTCTTGGTAACGTGTTGACGTTACAATGAAAACAATATCAGTCAGATAAGATTTCTTCACTGTTTAAGGAAATTCACAGTAAATTTAAAAATAAATAATAAAACTCCTAAATTTTGGAACTTACCTTATTCTATTTACATTTATAATATATAAAATATATAAATATTAATAAAATTTTAAAATATTTGATATACCGACAAACTTTTTCTATAAATAATGATGAGTCTTGAATTAAACAGTGAGAGAAAATTTTAAAATTTTTGAAAGTACAACATGGCTCCACCATGGACTCCCCTATCTTTTGTTCCCATGAAGGATTTAGGGTTAAACTGTAACTATTAGTCTCTATATATTTGTGTATGTAATTTAATTTGATTAGTTTTAATCTTGATTTAGATGTTCGGTTATTAAATTCTACTATTAGTCTTCTATAATGTGTAAAATTGTAGATTTAGATTATTTTAGTCCCTATATTATTTTAAATTTTTAAATTTTAGTTTTGACGTAAAATTACAGCTCTTAAATCAATTAACTGAATTATTTTTGTAAGTAAAATGTGAAAATAGTAAGTACGTTCATAAAACTAGATTTTGAAAATAACAAAAATATAAAGACTAAATTTATAATTTACACATATTATTTTATCGCAATTTTAAGTTATATATTTTCATTCCCAATTATTTGCATAGGATTTGAATTTACTATATGTATTTAAAGTTTTTAATTATATTAAATAATACTAAAAATTATCCTTATATTATGGCTTTATTAAGTTTCCTTTTATTCACACTTTATTAAATGCTTTTCTTTTAACAAAAGTTAAAAGAATAAGAATATTTTTTAAATGTAAAAATCAGATAAATTAAGTACTATTAACTAGTAATATTCAGTGGATTCTCTACAAAGAGTCATAGTCCTTCATTAAAAGTCAGTTTAGCGATACTATTTAGTTTTATGTTCTCTTCTTTAATAAATACGTCTAATTAGTGTTAAATTTCTTTCAACATTGTTTGATTTACTTTTGTTCTTTTTTATTACATGATGACTAAGCATGCTTTTTAAATTTTTATTGATTATTTTGAACAAAAAAATGGTAGTTAAAAAAAGTAAGAATGTACTATATAACATAAACATTATTACTTTATTCTACACCTGTCTGGTCTGCATTTGATTTGGTCTGGTCCCCTGTGGAGTAAAGGGATCTGAAATATTTTAAAGATTTTTTGTCTGTAATTTAATGGTTTTTGCCCATACATTTTTGTTGTTTGGTGTTGGGTTCCTATTTGTTGTGCTCTGTCTTCAAAGCTATTGTCTCTCTTGTCTTTTCATCTCTCTTAAGTAAAAAAAATAATTCAAACCTCTCAGTTTTTTCACTCCATCTTGACTCAAATTCGAGAATTTAACTCAATTAATTCGAATTTAAATCGGAATTAGAAGTATCGATTCAATTTTGAAACACTTTAGTCTTAAATTAAATGATTTCAAATTCGGAACAAATCAAATTTGAAATGATTTGTCTAGAATAGAACTGAACTGATTCGATCTAGATCGTGTGACATTAAACAAACACAACCAGTCCAATTGATAAGTTTCAATATCTATAAGGGTTAAATCATATTTTCGGATTTAAATTTGGTAATTTTTTTTTGTATTGATGTCTAAATTTTTTTTCTCTCCAAATTAGGCCCTAAATTAGGTAATATTCTCACATTGAGACTTCAACTTTTCTTTTATTATTAAAGTTAGTCCTTAAAAGTCCTAAACTTTGAGCCTTATATGAGAACATTTGTCAAGTTAAGACCCTAAGAAATAATTTACCCCTAAAAATGAGAATACATTGGCACTGTAACCAAGGACTGTAAATGTGCCTAGCTCAGCTGCTAACAACTGTCTCATCATTGTTTATTATTTTTCAGTTTGTGAGTTTTTTATTTGTACACTTTTACATATTAATAATTTATTTTATAGTTTTTATTTTGTTTATAATTATTTTTGTCATAAGTCGATTTTATGCCATCTCTTCCTGTTATAATACATTGTCTTTTTTCAATTATTTAATAAAATTTTATTAAATTTTTTCATGTTATTAACATATAATTTTAATAATTTTAACCCTAAATTTAAATTTTAAGTTCAAAATTTAGGTTTAGGGTTTGGAATTTAAGATCAAGGTTCAGGATTTTGATTTGAGGTTTAGGATAAAAATTATTAAAATTATGTATCAATAACATGAAAAAATTATTGAAATATTATTAAATAATTAGAAAGATACTATAAATAATATGGTGAGAAGGGTTCATAAAATAATTTCTCCTATTTTCATTATTTGTCTAAGATATCAAATTATTTAGATTAAATAAATTTTTGTGTTGATCCAATTTAGAGAAAATCATTTTACTATTTATTTTTAAATAACACATTTAACTTAGTTGATTCATAAGTTAAGTCATGAATAAATTTAAGGTTAAATTTCATAAATTAGGAAAATAGTTAAAAATAAAATCATTTAAATAATTAATTTTTGTTTTAATTTAAAATTATGGTCTGCAAGTCGATTTAAAATTTATCTCTGAATTAATTTAAATTGATATAACAAATTTAATTTTCATTAAAAATTCAAATAAATATCTATCATTTAATAAAATTTAACTTAAAATTAATTTTAAAAGTTTACTATTAATTAAATAAAATTTAATAAATCCCCGACGTAGCAGGAAGGTATTACTATTAATTACTAAAATGCTTATCTTTTTAATTTTATAACTATTTTTTGTATTTTAACTAGTTTTTTTCTAATACTATAATATTTATTTGATTTAATCTTATAAAAATTAATATAATATATAGCATTAACTGAAATTTCGAGGCGATACAAATGGGAAGGCTAAAACCGATGTTGTTTGAATCGGATCAGACTGGTTAGATATTAGTTCTGTAAGGTATAAAACCGGTTGACTTGCAAATCGATAAAACTGATTGAAACTGGTAATTGAACTGTAATAAGTTTTTTTTAGGTCTTAAATTGATATCAAATAGTTTAAATTTCGTTTTAATTAAAATTTCGATGTATTTTAGTTATTTCTGTAATATATAATTTTTTTTTTAGAAATTCTTGATAATAATATTTATGTATTTTAATTATAATTAAATTTCAGTTTGATATTAGAGGGGATCCGTATGGACTACTTGCAGCACATCCCATGGCACCATTGCTCTCATTCCACCACGTTGAAGCCTTAACACCCATGTTCCCTAACAAGACACGGACTGACTCGTTGAAAGCCCTTATCGAACCGTACCGGCTTGACCCGAGCCGGATCCTCCAGCAATATATCTGTTACGACAGCAAACGGAAATGGTCGATCACCATTGCATGGGGATACACCATTCAAATATATCCATGGTTGGTGAGCGCAGTTGATCAGCATATGCCATTGCAGACTTTCAGGACATGGAGGAGTTGGAGCAATGGACCGTTCACGTTTAAAACCCGACCTGTGCCAGATAATCCGTGTGAACAGCCGGTTTTGTATTTCCTGGACCGAGTCGAGGAGGTTGGCTCGAGTGGAACCCGGACCAGGTACAAGCTATCAATACTGGGAAAAGCCTGTAATAATACAACAGATTATGCCCCGGTAATGGCTGTCAAAAACATCGTGGTTACTTCGATGAAGATGGCTCCTGATTATTGGCAAAAGGTGAGTTTCGATCGTAACAGAAACTATAGTCGAAACTGCAAAATAACGAATGTAACGTCGTTTTTTTTTATATGCAGGCACCGCATAGACAATGCTGTGAGATCATGGATAAAGGAAGTATTAAGAGTGGAACTATGCAAATTCGGATTCGGAATTGCAGACAATGGGAAACAACTAGTGTTTAGAGGTACGCAGGAGGGCCAATTTATGTAGATACTCGTATAGAAAGAGAATATAATCTTATATTACTCGGACTCGAATACGTGAGTATGGAGGGTTATTATCTCCATATCCATGTACCGGTATGCAGGCATGAGTATTTCGAGAAAAATGAAGTGTCGGAGCAATATATAAGTATAATTAATAACCATTCTTTGGTATAGATATCCCTACACTCCCTTTCTTCTCTCTTGTTATTTTCGGTTCGTGTTTGTGCATGCACATGCATGTATGTTGTGGGGAAATGAATTTTTCACCGATGAGAAAGTGACTCGAGAGAACTATATGTATTCAAAAAAGACAATACCTTTTTCTCATATGAACTCAAGTGAAAACACAAGTTTCAATGAAAGAGAATGAAAGAAAACGAAATGAAACAAGAAAATGTCAACACGAATGATTATTGCGGTCTCTGAAAGCTTAACCATCCGGACTCGGAACCCTAAAAGATAACTAGTGGTCCGAACTAGTGACCGAAAAGTATAAACCGGTTAGACAAATGTAGTAAACAATCACCAGAAAAGGAAATCAGTTGAGAAACCGGGAAATAAACTTTCTTAGTTGGTTTCAATGAAACGATAGTACCTAACAATGTGAGACCTATAAAACTCGGGACTTAATCCAGTTGGTCTTTATGCAACCGTCCAACAAATACGGGGTTCGGATCATAGGATGCCAAGTGAGATTTAGACCTAATCATTGTTAGTTTTTACCGAAATACCGGAGGATCAGACTCCAAGTGTATATGCCCTTCACCTCGAACCTTGCTAAAATCCACCAAAAATAGAAAATATTGCCTAAGAAGCTATTGATCAGTTCAACACGATATACAGGCTATAAAAAGAGTTTATTTAACTTTCTTTGTCGTACAAATCAAAGTGTATGCATCTTCAACAAAAGAATATGACAATCGTTTACAGCAAAATAGTTACAAACCTCTGAATAATAAGAGCCGCAGTGTCAATTCTTGGATTTTCACCTAGTTGCAAAGCAATGTGTCCCGCGTAGCGTTTCCGGTAATTGGATTCACCCTAATGCCACAATGCCGTTTCAATAATGATAGAGACATCAAACATGTGTTAAAAGAGGTATTATAGTTTCTTACCCGTCTGCAACTTTGCAAAGATATTCTCGTTGATCATCTCGCAATGGTACATCTGTGAAATCTGATCATATGAAAACGTATCCGGATAAATTGGCCAATCGTGCGGTAATAAGATTTGCAAGAGTTGTTAATTAGTTGAGATCAGATCGACATACCAGCACCGGTTATATTTGATCCTTTGAAGGATGTGTTCCCTGTTGCAAGTGCGCCTTCCAAGATAGCATTGCTTAAATTTGCCTGCAGGGAAGAAAACGAAGTGAATATCTGCAAGGACAGATCACCCGGTAATAAGAATAACTTATCAGTCCGATAACAAATGCGGCTCAACCCCAAATTTTCAAACATCTTTTCCATACGAAAGAAAATGCATCTAAAATGTGATGGAACTTTACCTTTGTTACGTTTGCCAGAGAAAAATCCACACCTCTAAGATCAGCTTCGGAAAGGTCGGCCCCTGCATTATTGTAAAATGTTATGAGATCAATATTAAGTTAAATGAGAACCACTTAAAACATGAGGTAATTCGAGTTTCAAGTTGCTATTTTCAATGAAAATCGATACAATCCAAGGCCATATCGGCAATGCATAGGTCTGCAATGAGGTAAATGGAGGTCGCTCAAGACAAACTGTGCTTTCAACCTTTTATGGCCTCAGCAGCCTATAAACATCACAGATATGTGTTTGATTACCCTGAACCGTTCCAAGGCCTTAAAAACGAGCTTAATCGTCGATACTTCAAACTAGTCACATCAAATTCTATGTTCTATACACCGTAGAAACGGGGAATTCATCAATTACCATGGCAAGTTCCTATCAAAAATGAAATTGTTGCTCAGTTCTTAAACGAAAATTGTTCGAGAAAACCTGTTAAATCGGCATCAAAGAAGCTAGCACCAAGCAACTTTGCGCCTTTGAAATTGGCTTGTCGTAATATGGACTGAAATGGAAAACAAAAAGAAGATTGAAATTAACTAATGCAAAACGAAGTAAACAACACAGACATATATCAATTAACTGAAAAAGAAAGAAAAGAACATTACCGTCTTGAAATCTTGTTTGATCAATGTCTTGCCACTAAAATCTTTGCCGGTTAAGTCTTGTCCCCTTGTTACTTCAGATCCATAAGGCCCTCCTCCCTTTTAACAATGCACATTGTCACATCGAAAACCGATTCGAATCATTACACTTCAATTCTATATTTTATTTAAATATCCGTATGTAATACTCATGTTCGAGGTATATCGGTTAGGGTTGAAAATGAGATATTGTAGCTCGCAAGCACTTGATTCTGTAATTATTAAGCCGAGCTCAAGCTATCGATCGAGTCGAATTTAAGCTTAGTCATACTTGGCTCGAACGGCTCACGAGCCTTATCGAGCTTTTCATATTTTTATATTATTAAATTACGTTATTGCTCTTAATATATATGGTTAACCCTAAGTTTAATTATTAAATCAAGCTCGAGTTCAAATTGGTAAACAAGCTTAATTGAGCCCGACTAGCTCGATTATATCTCAAGCCCAATATCAAATTCTGAATTTTGAGTCAAGCTCGAGCTCGAGCTTGAGCTCAAGCTTGACAGTATACGGGTTTAGCTCGACTTGATTACACCCTTAATATCGGTCTGGGATATAATAGGCCCTTGTACTAGGAGTCGAATTACAATTTGACGGATAAATTAGTTCCGATATGTTAGATTAAAGAGCAAGTTAATACTTTTTTATTAATTTTTTTTATTTATACCGTTAAAAACTAGCACGACAGGCAAAATAATCGGACAACGACAGATGACATGCCACACACCTCATGTTTATGTACATGGACCAATTTTTAATAATAAAAATCGATGAATTTTTTAACAGAAAATCAGTTTGCTATTTATCGAAGATATAATTACCCATTTTTTGATTAAAAAAAACAAAATGTAATTTAATTACCGGTCTTTATTATACTTTTACCGCTAATTATATGAAAAAACTAGAAAAACTCGAATTTGATACTCACATCCGAATCCGAATACCATAGATTCATTAAAAATGTTACCTTGAAAGCAAGTGCAGGATCTACCAATAAAATGGAAGCTGAAACAAGAGCAAGCAAGCCAGCTTTTGAAAATGTTTCACTTAATGAAAAAGAACCCTTTTCAAGTTTGTCTTCAAAAACCTGCTCCAAAAAACAAACAACCTTAAATTAATCAAAGAAAATGAAAAAAAATGGAAAGAAGGGTCGAAAAGAGAACCTTGGGTTTATGATAGTTTAAAGAGTGGGGTTTGATGAAGCAAAGAGGGGAATTTGAGGGGTTTTTTACAGAGAATTTTTTGGAATATAAAGAAACATTGTTGAAATTATACAGCATAGCCATGTCTTTGAGGATGATCTTCTTTTTTTCTGTTTGCTGTTATTGTCTGATTTCAGACAATGGTAATGGCAGATTTGGATAATGCTTAAATGGCAGAATATGGATAATGATTTTTTTGGTTAAAATATGACTGTAGTCCCTGTACTTTTAAAAAATTAGAAATTTAGTCCCTATATTTGTATTTCTAGAAATTTAATCTCTATTTTTCATATTTCAAAATTCATAATAATTTGATGATGCGTTATTTTGAAATAAAAACTATTCACTTGATAGTCATGTAATTAAAAAGGATGTTGTAATTAATATGAATTTAACAAAAAAATTGGAAATATTAACAGTTGGATTAGAATTTTGAAATTTGGAAAGTTGAAGGACTAAATTCTTGAAAATATAAGAATAGAGACAAAATTATTAATTTTTAAAAAGTATAGGGACTATAGGCATATTTTAACATTTGTTTTCTGTTATGATTTTACACGTGATCCGTTTCGAGTTTCGGTTGGCTTGATTGTGGGCTGACCCGGCCTGATATAGGGGGTACAAACTGTCTATGGCTGAGCCGGTCTGATAGATGTATTGGCCCATATGTTTTTCAACAAACTGGAGTTTGCGTGTACATTAGGGTGTAACCAAGTCTAACTAAGCTTAAATATCGAAAAGTTCGAGTTTGAATCAAAATTCGAAGCTCGATTATTTTTCTCGAATTTGATCAAATATTTATATTAAAGTTTAAGTTCAAGTTCGATTAATTTTATTTAATAATTTTATGTTTAAACTTGAATTTGAATTTGATAAAATTTGTAAGTATTTAAATTTAAACTCTACTAAATAATTAAGCTTAATATTAATAGTATATATTTAAGATAAAAAATAATTTAATAATATAAAATATTTTAATTATATTAAAATAAAAGCTTTAATTCGAATATTACTAGTGGTTTTTTATGATAAAAATATTTTTTAATTATATGTCGATTCAAATAAACAATTAATTTTCATGTAATTTATTAATTTAAAATTTTTAAAGTAATAAAGTAATATTATCTCAGATATTATTTTTTGATCAATTTCATTATAGGTTCTGGTCATATGTGATCTTTTTTACACAAGTCATGGAACTATTTGTAGTCCATCTCCAACCCTTAAATATAAAGATAATGCGCTTCAGTATACTCGAACCCACGTTCTCCTGTACTGACAACAATACTCATATTAATCGAGTTGAGATTCAATATACATATTATCCCAAATATTAAATGTTTGAGAGTTGGGAATGGAAAATTAAGTCAAAAAAAATTAACTTATAACGAATCAAAGCAAAAAGCATTGATTGCAACTTGTAGAAGAACCCTAATAATTGGATTTCATTCCAATTGATCCGAATTTAAAAAAATTTGAACTTAAATGACTCGAACAAATAATATTAAATGATCAAATTCAAAATAATTAGAATTTAATTTGGCATAACTTATAAAACTCAAACCTTGAAACGGGAATGATTTAAACTAAAAATTGACCCAATCTAAAATGAAAATAATTTTTAAAATTTAATTCGATCTGAATTTAACTCAAACTAAAATTAATTTAACTCAAACTAAAATTAACTTGATTTATTTAATTAACATATTTATTTTAAACTTGTTTAGAGGAAATTAATTCTTTCGAGACAAATCTTTCAAATGGCAAGTATTATTCAATTCTAATATTTGAAACGATGGGTTTAACTGTTTGAGAATATGTCATCGAGATGGATTATACCCATAGCCTCTCACCAAATCATAAATAGGAAGATAATGCAGTTCAGCGTACTCGAACCCACATCCTCTTACACTACCAACAATATTCATACCAATCGAATTAAGACTCAATCGACTATACTTAAATTACCAATCTAATAAAATTTATTTGAAATATATATTTAGAAGAGATAAGAAACATCAAATATAATTCGGAATACTTAAAATGTCATCTGCTTAAAATCGATAAATCCCTCAAAGGGCCAATACTATTCAATTCTAATATTTGAAACAACGAGTTTAACAGACTGAGAATATCTCATCGAGATGGATTGTAATTTGAAGTCATTATAGATTATTATTATATCTACTCTTTCTGACATAGTATTTGGAATTATTCACAACCCATCAATAATATATAAATAAAAAGATAATATATTTTAACATACTCGAACTTATATTTTCATATATTGATAACAGTATTTATACAAATCAATTTAAAATTCAATCAATACTCCTCATCCATAATTATACTACCAAAAATAATATCGAACTCATCAAAACATCCATAGATTTCAAACAATCTTTCAACAAAACTCAAAATCAAATTATTTAAAATGTAAATAAAATAGAATTGGATACATGAACCGATTAAATTGATGGGGCAGAAGAAAGTTATGAAGAAACGATGCTAGATTCGATTTCAATCGTGTAGCGACAGTCTCCATGCATAGAAACGTGTAGAAACTATGAGTAGGCCCAACTTTTATTTATTTAAAAGAAAAAACTGCTTTGGTAAACCCCAAAAAATGAAACCAAAGAAAAGATTCAAAGATGGGAACGAAGACAAAACAATGAATAGATGTGCACCGATAATGGGCAGTCAGTCAGTCTGCCAAAAAACAGTGTCTGACTGTAATAAAACCCCACTGTTAAAAGTGAAGAAAATATGGGTTCGTGTGGCGGTGTGGGTGCTGCCCTTTCATGCCTATGCTTGGCTAGTGTCTAGGTTTGTCTATGTTAATTTTTCAAAAATCAGATCCATAATTGAATACTTAAGATTATTGGTTTGTTAATTGGATTGATTTCATCAATTTAATTGTACTTTAATTAATTTATATATTTTTTATTCAATCGATACGATTAACCCATATGATTCAAACAATTAATATTGATATATGTTTTTGGTTGTTAATTTAATTTTTGGTTTAACTATAATTTTAATCTAATTACTATTTTAAATTTTAAGATGTAATTTTTAAGAGATGTTGATTGAGTCTTTAACTCGATTACCATCAGTATTATTATCGGTGTAAAAAGACATAAGTTTAAATACATTTATCATTTTATTTAAGAGTTAAAAATAGTTACAAATAATTCTAGATATTATACAAAAGATTAAGATGTGACTGAGTGAGGAATTTATAAAGAAGATTTTATTTGTATTAAGGTTTTCAAAATTTTAAAAATAAATTTATTTATTTAAGTAAATATATTGAAGAATTTCAAAATTGTGAATAATTTCAAGAGAAAATTTGTTTGAGTAAATATTTTTATCTGTAGGATATCAAAATCAAAAAAATTTTAATTTCAAAACTTTTAATATTAATTTTAATATTTTTCGGATATTCAAATCCGTAAAAATCAAAATTTAAATCCACTGAATTTTTTTATAAAATAAATGATTATGTTACTATAATTTATTTATTTGTTTAATTTATTAATTTTTGATATTTTTATTTTATTTTTTATTTTATAATATTATTAATAAATCTAAATTAACAATACGTTTAATTGTCATTGTTTTTGCTATATTTCATTCATACAATCAAAGTCATATAAAAATCTAATTAATTATTAACTAATAATAAATTTACATTTCAGTTGAATTCTTAAAAAATTAATTAAAATTTCATGTCATTACTTTAATGATAACAATCGTGTTATTAATTTAGGCTTACTAGTAATATTACGAAAGCAAATGGATTGAATTAAAGTAAAATATTAAATATAAAATTTAACACAGTATGGAGACTAAATCTGAAATTTAACATAACAGAGGGACTAAATCTAGAACGAGACCATTGATTATTGATTAGTGAATACGTTATGGCTCGACCCACGTTGGCATTAGATACTTTTGTCGGGACTTGAAGACATTGACGTCTTCCCACCACCCCACCACCACCTCTCAACTCTTGGACGCTACCTCACTTTATATTGTCAATAATTTACAAATTCGTATCACATTATAATTTTTTAACGCGCAAGTGAGTTAAGTATGTTAAAATATATTATTTTTTATTTATGAGTTGAGAAGAAATTATAAATAATTTAAGATATTATGTTAAAAAATAAATATAATCAGAATCTATATAATATTTTAAGTTTGAATTTCATTATATTTAAATATTTTTCTGAATTTTATATGAAAAGATGAAATTACTCTCAAAATAATATCTATTGCTTAGTAAAAATGAGGAGCTTTTGATGATGAATTCATTATTGAGTTGGTGATTTGGTTGATGGTGACACAAATTTAGTAAAACGTTTAAATACAATAATAATGGATCAGGGGCTTTTAGTAAATGCATTATTGAGTTGGCGACTCGATTGAAGGTGACTCTAACTCAATCAATCACTTAAATATAGTAATAGAAATGGCAATTTGATCTAAGCTCAATATTATATATGTCATAATATCTAAAGTAAATTACACTCGAGGTCACTAAACTGTTAGGTAAGATTATGTTTTGGTTATTCAACTTTAAAAAATTACAAAATGGTCATTGAACTATCCAGAAGTTTTTATTTAACTCTTTTGACTGTTAATTCTTTTTCTTTTAAAGTTTGATTAACAAACTCCAAGCAACGACTAAACAATCAGTATGGTGGATTAGCACTTATCAATGAGTAGATGAACATACCTTAGATCCAAATCGATCTGATAGTTAATGTCAAATATCGAAGTAAAAAGTTATTTGCGTTTTGATTCATAGATTGTTAACATTTAAAGCTATTTCGTAAAAAAAAAGAGAGAGAGAGAAACTAAACTGTTAAAGTTTTTATTTAAGTCTTTTTACTGTTAATGTTTTTCTTTTAAAGTCTGATTAACGAACTCCAAGCAACGATTAAACAATTAGTATGGTGGATTAGCTGTAATGAACCGAAAGTTACGGTATCGGAAATTGAGTCTTGAGTACTGTTTCCGTGAAATTTATTCATGAATATTTATTAGAAATATTTATGAATTATAGTTGAATGGTTATTTAGTGTTTAATTAAGTGAAGTAGCTTGAATTTAGTTTAAAGGATTAAATTGCATAAGGAATAAAAGTTTAATTATAGATTAAAGAAGTAAAAGGGACTAATCTAGCAATTAGACCCTAAGTGCCAAATGTATGATATAACATGTGTAATAGTTGGTATATATGTGTAATAGCTATAAGATATTTTATGTTATAGCTATTACACATGTTAATTTATATTTTTTTATAGGTTAATAATAATATAATATAGTATAATGAATAAATAATAATGAGTAAAGAAACATAGAAAGAGTTACAGAGAGCAAACGTGAGAAAGAAAGAAGGAAAGAAAGAAAGAAAAAGAAAAGGGAAATTTGAGGATTAAGGCCCTAAAGTTTAATTGGTAAGTTGTTTTAGCTCATTTTCTTATGATTTTTATGTTTATGGATGCCTAATTCAAAGTTCTACATGTATGAGGTTAAAATGAAGAAAATAGAAAATTTTAGATATTGATTTAGTTGAATAAATTGAGGTTTTATGGGTTAAATTGATAGGAATTGAAGTTAGAAGTGAAAATTGAGTGATTTATTAAAAGAATTCTAAGTTAGGTTTAAATAGGGATTAAGTTGAATAGAGCTCAAAATTTATGTTTTATAATGAATTTTATGAGTTAGAAATTGTTAATGAGTTGATTAAAGAGAATATGAAGCTTAAGTTAAAGAAAAAGATTAGTAATGGAAAAAGGACGAAATTGGAATTTTTGTAAAAGTTTGATAGAAAGTGAAAATGTGTTTTATGAATTAGTATATTGATGAATTTTAATTGTATGATTGTTAGTAGCAAACGTAGCACCGGATACGTCATCAAAGAAGGGAAAAGAGAAAGTGAACGAAGATATCGATTAAATTCGATAAATAGTGGTTTGTATTTCTATAAACCGAGCTTAATCGTTATTGCTATATTTGATATTTATATTGTATGAAAATGTGAATGAGGTAAGTATTTTTACCATATTGAAATGAATGTGATTTTGAATACCCTATTAACAGTGTCGGGCTAGTCGGATATAGTTGACATGTCATAGGAATTGGAAGTATTGGGATATTCCGACATTGAGTCGATGAGACACTATGTGTCGACTACTGTTAAAGTTCCGGATTTGTTCCGATGAAGTACTTTGTGTACTATAATGTTAAAGTTCCGGATTTATTCCGATGAAGCCCTATGTGCTTATCCCGGAGTGTGGGTTGGATCCGTGTATCCGTCAGTGTCCGAGTTATGTTAATAAGGGTAAATAAAGTAAAGGTTATTAAAGTACTGATTGATATTGAATAATAGCAATAATGTGTTTGAATTACCATGTTTTAAAGTTGATTAAGCTATTGTTTATAGAAATACCACTGAGAGTATTCTCAGCGTACGGTTTGTTTCGTCTTGCAGCTAGGTACTGAAAGTATAAGGACTCAAAGATACAAGCCGATCCCCAAACTCAAATTGGTGAAGTTTCTATCTTTTGGAAAATGGCATTGTACCTAGGATGTCTTTTGGTTATATTGAAAGTATCTAAGTTGTTAAATGATATTTTGGTATGTTTTGTAAATGTTACCAAAACCTTAAGAATGGTATGTTTTGATATGTTAGTGAAGAGTAATAAGAGGAATTGTTGGTAAATGTTGTAGAAAGAAGAAATGAAGATGTTATAAACTTAGTTATCAATATTTTATACTAAAACAGATTTGGACAGTAACAGTAGTCCAACTTTGAAAATATACCAAAAATAGTATAAAGTGAATTAGATGATGAATAAAATATGTAATTGAAGCTTAATGAATCTATTTTTATATGGAAGAAACAAAATTGGTAAAAGAGTTGTATTTTATGAGATATTTACGTTTTGGTGAAACAGGGTTAGAACAATTTCTGGATTCCCTGTTCTGACTTTAGAAATTCACCATAAATTGTGTATTAAGAATTAGGACTCAAACTTTATTTGTATGGATTCCTTATTGAGTCTATTTTTAATTGAAACAAATGGAATAGTCATTGGATTTCTGTACAGGAAGAAATTTGATTCGTAGTGCACAAGGGTCAGAGTAGCTGAACCCTGAAACAGGGGAGACTTCTTATAATAAACTGTACTAATTGGCCTGACCAAAAATTCTAGAAAAAAATTAGTAAGTAGATATATGAGTCTAGTTTCAGGGAAAATTTACGGAATTGGATTTCGAGTTTCGTAACTCGAGATATGATTTTTTTTAGCGACTGTGACGCAGATGGATAGTTTACTACGAAAACTGTTTAAGTGCTAAGATAAGTTTTGTAATGTCTCCTGCTTGACTCCGGCAACGGCCTCGGGTAGGGGGGACGTTACAATATTGATTGGTATCAGAGCTATTTAGGTTTAGTCGGTTCTAGGACTAAATCGAATGTCAATGGGAATCTAGAGGTACATGCCATTACTGAGTCAAATTTGAGTTGGGATTGGATGCTGATATGTTTGTTGAATATTTTTGTTTTATAGCATTAAGAATGTCGATAAAAGCATTGAGGATACTGATCAAGAGATGTATAGTGAAGATGATGAACCGTATAATGTGAATGAATCGAGTCTGCAACTCCAAGTGTGAATCCAGAGGAAATCAACCGAATGTTGGAAGTGACAATATCAAGTCTTTAGAATAATCGCCGATGCCCTTCAAAAAGCGGTAGGAACTATGCTTACTACGTCCTCTATCCCTACTACCCAAGAGCTCCAATTAAATAATTGAGAAAATATGGAGCTACTGAATTTTTGGGTGCCAAGGAATTGATTCGACTCTGCTGAAAATTGGTTAAAGACTACAAAGAGAGTTCTGAAGCAACTTGAATGTACACCACAAGAAAGCTTAGTGTGTGTTGTCTCATTACTGCAAGAGGAAGCTTTAGTATGGTGGGAATCAGTGATTCAGAATGTACTTGAGGAACAGATAAGTTGGGACTTCTTTCAAAAAGAGTTTCAAAATAAGTATTTGGGAGAAATGTACATAGAAGACAAAAGACAAGAGTTCTTAACACTGAAACAAGGTGAGATGCTTATAGTGGATTATGAACGAGAATTTCTGAGATTGAGCAGATATGCCACTGAGTTTGTACCGACTGAAGCCGACCGATGTAAAAGATTTTTAAGAGGATTACGTGATGAATTTAGACTACAGTTGATGCCTCTTAGAATCACTGAGTTTGCGGATTTAATGGAAAGAGCTAAGATGATTGAACAAATTCTTGGAAGGGATAAAAAGTCTGAAGTTGCTCATTCGACTGAAAAACGTCCCGGAATGGTTAGTTCAAGTCCGTAGCCTAAGCGGTCAAAGGAATCACGAGGTAATTGGAGATTTAGTTCTCGATCAGAAAGGAGTGATCGAGGTCGGAAAAGACGACTCATCGTGTCTCTGGCGAGATCCAAGTCCGATTCGAATCTGAAATTCCAATATGTGAGCATTGTGGAAACCGACACAAAGAGGAGTGTAGAAAATTGACTGGAGGTTGTTTCCGTTGTGGAGCTACCGATCACTTTATTAAAGATTTCCCAAAGATATCTGGAACAACACCGACAGTAGTGCAAAGATCTGAATTTGCTTCCAGAGGCCGGGGATCAGGCCGAAGTAGTTCGTTTGCTAGAGGTGGTACTAGAAGAACTAGTGAGAGTGCTACACAACAATCTGAAGCTAGAGCTCCAGCTCGAGCGTATGTTGTGAGGACTCGAGAAGAGAAAGATGCTCACGATGTGGTGACAGGTATATTCTTATTGAATTCAGCACCCGTTTATGCTTTAATAGACCCTGGGTCATCACATTCATATGTTAATACGAAAGTAGTTGAGACAAAAAAATTAGAGTTTGAATTGTCTAAAGTTATAATAGAAGTGTCTAGTCCACTGGGACAAACTACTTTAGTGAACCATATATGTCAAAGATGTTCGTTAATGATTCAAGATAGAATATTCCCTGTTGATCTATTGATTATGCCATTTGGCGACTTTGATGTTATTTTGGGAATGGAGTGGTTATCAGAACATGGAGTGATTTTAGACTGTTATAAGAAGAAGTTTATTGTTCAGAATGAAAGTGAAGATAGAATTGAAGTAAATGGTATTCGGACTAGTGGATCAATTCGTATTGTTTCGGCCATTAAAGCTAGCAAGCTTCTTCATCGAGGTTGTAATGCTTTCTTAGCATATGTGATTAATTCGGATTCAGTTGAAAGTCAGTGTAGTAAAATTCGGACTGTATGTAAATTTTCTGATGTATTCCCTGAGGAATTACCTGGATTACCCCCTGATCGAGAGGTAGAATTTGTGATTGAAGTCTACCCAGGTACAGATCCGGTATCGATACCTCCGTACCATATGGCACCTACTGAGCTAAAGGAATTAAAAGTACAGTTGCAAGACTTATTGGACAGAGGTTTTATACGACCTAGTACATCACCATAGGGAGCTCCAATGTTATTTGTTAAGAAGAAAGATGGGTCGATGCGATTGTGCATTGATTATCGACAACTCAACAAATTGATTTGTCAAGAACAAGTATCCACTTCCCGAATAGATGATTTGTTTGATCAACTGAAAGGAGCTCAGTATTTTCAAAGATTGATCTAAGGTCGGGATACTATCGTTGAAAGTAAAAGAGTGCGACATATTGAAGACGGCATTCCGTACGAGGTATGGGCATTATGAATTTTTAGTGATGCCATTTGGACTGACAAATGCCCCTGCTGCTTTTATGGATCTTATGAATTGGATTTTTCAACCATACTTGGATCAGTTCGTAGTAGTTTTTATCGACGATATTTTGGTGTATTCCAAGTCAGAAAAAGATCATGAGCAACATCTCCAGATTGTTTTGCAAATACTACGAGAAAAGCAATTGTACGGAAAATTGAGCAAGTGTGAATTCTGGTTATCAGAAGTTGTGTTTCTTGGTCATGTCGTATCAGCGGATGGAATTAGAGTGGATCCAAAGAAGATTGAAGCAGTTATTCAGTGGAAAGTTCCTAAGAATGTATCAGAGGTACGAAGTTTTCTCGGATTGGCTGGTTACTATCGAAGATTCGTCAACGGATTTTCAAAGATAGCTTTACCGATGACCAAGCTACTACAGAAAAATATTCCATTTATTTGGAATGAGCAATGTCAGAAAAGTTTTGAAGCATTAAAACGAATGTTAACAGAGGCACCGGTGTTGACTTTACCGAATCGAAAGAGATTTTGTAGTGTACTGGTGATGCTTCATTGAGTGGATGGGATGTGTCTTGATGCGAACGGAAAGTCATTGCTTATGCTTCACGGCAATCGAAACCGCATGAACGCAACTATCCAACTCATGATTTAGAATTAGCAATGTAATTTTGCCTTGAAGATTTGGAGGCACTATCTTTATGGTGAAAAGTGCTATGTTTATACGGATCATAAAAGTTTGAAGTATCTACTTTCACAAAAGATTTGAATCGAGACAAAGGCGTTGGATAGAGCTTCTAAAAGACTATGATTGTGTCATAGACTATCATCCAGGAAGGCTAATGTAGTAGCCGAAGCCTGACCGAGTAGAAAAGTCTGCGATTGAATTACGAGTAATGTTTGCACAACTTAGTATCACTTGAAGATGGAAGCCTTTTGGTGAATTAAGAATAAAGCCGTAATGTTTGATCGAATCGGATCAAGACAGTTAGAAGATGATAAGTTGTTAAAGAAAAGAGATGATTTGAATTGTACAACGAAAATTTTAGCATTGATGGAAATGGTCGCTTAAGATTTCGAATCGACTTTGCATTCGAATAATTACGAGTTGAAAGAGTTAATTCTTGAGAAGCTCATAATAGTCCATTTGCATTTCATCCGGAGGTATGAAAATGTATCGTGATTTGCGTGAATTGTATTGGTGGTCGGAATGAAAAGGATATAACCGAATATGTGGCAAAGTGTTTGACTTGTCAACGAGTGAAGGCAGAACATCAAGTTCCATCGGGATTACTTCAACCCATCAATATTCCCGAATAGAAATGGGACCGAATAACGATGGACTTTGTGACGGATTACCGATGTCTACAAGTAAAAAGAATGCTATTTGGGTAATAGTTGATCGACTTACGAAGTCACTCATTTCTTAATTGTGAGAACCGATTGGTCGTTAAAGAAACTTCTTGAGGTTTATGTTCGGAAATCATTAGATTACATGGTATTCCAAAATCAATAATTTCGAGAGATCCAAGGTTTACGTCAAGGTTTTGGAAGCAATTACATGAATCTTTCGATCTTCGACTTCATTTTAGTACGACTTTTCATCCACGATCGATGGTCAATCTGAACGGGTAATACAAATTTTAGAAGATATGCTTCGAGCTGTATGATTGATTTTGAGTCTAACTGGAATATTATTTGTCATTAGCGAATTTGTGTATAATAATAGTTTCGATCAAGTATCTGATGGCACCGTATGAGGCTTTGTATGGACGAAGATGCCGATCACCCGTATGTTGGATGAATCGAATGAGAAGAAGATGATTGGACTGAATTGGTTCAAGAAACGGAAAGTACGATTAAGAAAATTCGGAAAGATTGAAAAGCGCTTTTGATAGACGAAATCGATGCAGATTTGAAACGACGGGATATTGAATACTCGATCGGGGATAAAGTATTTTAAAGGTTTCACCTTGGAAGAAAATTCTAAGATTTGGTCAAAAGGAAAATTAAGTCCTCGTTTTATTGGGCCTTACGAAGTTATTGAGAGAATTGGACCCGATGGCGATCGATTGGCCTTACCTCCGAACTACGAAAATGCACGATGTCTTCCATGTTTCTATGCTAAGAAGATATCGATCGGATCCTTCACATGTTATTACGACCGAGAATGTAGAGATTCGACGACTTATCGTATGAAGAAGAACCAGTTGAGATTCTAGCACGAGAGGTAAAAGAATTACGTAATAAACGTATTCCTTTAGTAAAAGTGCTATGGCGAAGTCACAGTGTTGAATAAGCTACATGGGAACCAGAAGAAACGACGAGATCTCAATACCCCCATCTCTTTTCAGGTAAATTTCGAGGACGAAATTTATTAAGGGGGAGAGAATTGTAATGAACCGAAAGTTACGGTATCGGAAATTGAGTCTTGAGTCTTGTTTTGTGAAATTTATTCATGAATATTTATTAGAAATATTTATGAATTATAGTTGAATGGTTATTTAGTGTTTAATTAAGTGAAGTAGCTTGAATTTAGTTTAAAGGATTAAATTGCATAAGGAATAAAAGTTTAATTATAGATTAAAGAAGTAAAAGGACTAATCTAGCAATTAGACCCTAAGTGCCATGTGTGTGAATGTATGATATAACATGTGTAATAGTTGGTATATATGTGTAATAGCTATAAGATATTTTATGTTATAGCTATTACACATGTTAATTTATATTTTTATAGGTTAATAATAATATAATATAGTATAATGAATAAATAATAATGAGTAAAGAAACATAGAAAGAGTTACAGAGAGCAAACGTGAGAAAGAAAGAAGGAAAGAAAGAAAGAAAAGAAAAGGGAAATTTGAGGATTAAGGCCCTAAAGTTTAATTGGTAAGTTGTTTTAGCTCATTTTCTTATGATTTTTATGTTTATGGATGCCTAATTCAAAGTTCTACATGTATGAGGTTAAAATGAAGAAAAATAGAAAATTTTTAGATATTGATTTAGTTGAATAAATTGAGGTTTTATGGGTTAAATTGATAGGAATTGAAGTTAGAAGTGAAAATTGAGTGATTTATTAAAAGAATTCTAAGTTAGGTTTAAATAGGGATTAAGTTGAATAGAGCTCAAAATTTATGTTTTATAATGAATTTTATGAGTTAGAAATTGTTAATGAGTTGATTAAAAGAGAATATGAAGCTTAAGTTAAAGAAAAAGATTAGTAATGGAAAAAGGACGAAATTGGAATTTTTGTAAAAGTTTGATAGAAAGTGAAAATGTGTTTTATGAATTAGTATATTGATGAATTTTAATTGTATGATTGTTAGTAGCAAACGTAGCACGGATACGTCATCAAAGAAGGAAAAGAGAAAGTGAACGAAGATATCGATTAAATTCGATAAATAGTGGTTTGTATTTCTATAAACCGAGCTTAATCGTTATTGCTATATTTGATATTTATATTGTATGAAAATGTGAATGAGGTAAGTATTTTTACCATATTGAAATGAATGTGATTTTGAATACCCTATTAACATTGTCGGGCTAGTCGGATATAGTTGACATGTCATAGGAATTGGAAGTATTGGGATATTCCGACATTGAGTCGATGAGACACTATGTGTCGACTCTTGTTAAAGTTCGGATTTGTTCCGATGAAGTACTTTGTGTACTATAATGTTAAAGTTCGGATTTATTCGATGAAGCCCTATGTGCTTATCCCGAGTGTGGGTTGGATCCGTGTATCCGTCGGTGTCCGAAAGTTATGTTAATAAGGGTAAATAAAGTAAAGGTTATTAAAGTCTTGATTGATATTGAATAATAGCAACAATGTGTTTGAATTACCATGTTTTAAAGTTGATTAAGCTATTGTTTATAGAAATACCACTGAGAGTATTCTCAACGACGGTTTGTTTCGTCTGCAGCTAGGTACTGAAAGTATAAGGACTCAAGATACAAGCCGATCCCCAAACTCAAATTGGTGAAGTTTCTATCTTTTGGAAAATGGCATTGTACCTAGGATGTCTTTTGGTTATATTGAAAGTATCTAAGTTGTTAAATGATATTTTGGTATGTTTTGTAAATGTTACCAAAACCTTAAGAATGGTATGTTTTGATATGTTAGTGAAGAGTAATAAGAGGAATTGTTGGTAAATGTTGTAGAAAGAAGAAATGAAGATGTTATAAACTTAGTTATCAACATTTTATACTAAAACAGATTTGGACAGTAATAGTAGTCCAACTTTGAAAATATACCAAAAATAGTATAAAGTGAATTAGATGATGAATAAAATATGTAATTGAAGCTTAATGAATCTATTTTTATATGGAAGAAACAAAATTGGTAAAAGAGTTGTATTTTATGAGATATTTACGTTTTGGTGAAACAGGGTTAGAACAATTTCTGGATTCCCTGTTCTGACTTTAGAAATTCACCATAAATTGTGTATTAAGAATTAGGACTCAAACTTTATTTGTATGGATTCCTTATTGAGTCTATTTTTAATTGAAACAAATGGAATAGTCATTGGATTTCTGTACAGGAAGAAATTTGATTCGTAGTGCACAAGGGTCAGAGTAGCTGAACCCTGAAATAGGGGAGACTTCTTATAATAAACTGTACTAATTGGCCTGACCAAAAATTCTAGAAAAAAATTAGTAAGTAGATATATGAGTCTAGTTTCAGGGAAAATTTACGGAATTGGATTTCGAGTTTCGTAACTCGAGATATGATTTTTTTAGCGACTGTGACGCAGATGGATAGTTTACTACGAAAACTGTTTAAGTGCTAAGATAAGTTTTGTAATGTCTCCTGCTTGACTCCGGCAACGGTCTCGGGTAGGGGGGACGTTACATTAGCACTCATCGATAAGTAGAAGAACATACCTTAGATCCAAATTGATCTGATAGTTAATGTCAAATATCAAAGTAGAAAGTTATTTGTATTTTTATTCGTAGATTCTTAACATTTAAAGTTGTTTCATGAAAAAAAAAAGAGAGAGAGAGAAACTAAACTGTTAAAGAGAATGAGAAAATGAACTTCCAATTGGTACAGACAATAGAAAGAAAAAAGGTCATACAACAATGATTTTAATAATTGGTGATTTAAATAAAAACGTTAGAATAATTCAATAACTATTTTATAACATTTTAAAATTACTAAATTAAAACGTAAGCTTATTAATAATTTAACAACATTAAGTATAATTTATCGAGCTTAATCCAATAAGCTTAGAATTTAGCTTATTTATTTATTCATAAATGATATAGTATTCTATGGTATAAAAATTATACATCAATAACCGAATTTTATTTTGTAGATGCGGAGAAATGGGTACATTCAGTTGGTAGTGAGTCTAACAACTCCTAAAATAAAGGTTAATTAAGGGATATTTTTAAAAATGTATATTCGATTTTTAATTAAAATATTAAGTTAAAAAAGGATTTAAATAAAAATTAATATAAAATTTTAATCTTATTTAAAGCTTGAGTCCAGCTTAATCCGATTCGATTTTAAATTTATTATTATAATATTATTTTAAATATTTAACAAGGGAAAGAAAATATATAATGCTAAGAGAACTAATATGATATAAAAATTCAATGCAGATTTAGTCCAACCTAATTTATGAACACGTCCAATCATTCGCGACAATCAGTACCCATCACGTGGCAACATTCTAAATAGTTAGCACATGGTTTTTATACTTTTGTATATATATATTGAAATTAAATTCTCCACTTCTTTTATTTTAGTTGTCTTCTTATTTGGTGAATTTAACTAGGTTTTGAAAGGCAAAATATTTTCTAGGTTTTCAAGATTAAAGTATCTTAAAATATATTATTTTAAAATAAGTATTTTATTTAAATAAATATTTTGAAAGAATATTTGATTTTACGAGATAATAAAATAAAAGAAAAATAATTGAATTAAAATAAAAATATATCTACGATGAATTTGTAATTTAGTTATTTTTAAAATTATAAAAATATAGAATAAAATCTGAATAACTAACGTGACTAGTGTGACTAAAATCTAGATTACACTTGGAACGATGAATATCTTTGATCAATATATGAGGCGTTAGTAATATTATTTTAATAATATAAAAATATAAAAAAATATTAAAGTTAATATAATTTGTGGTATAAATTTTTGTTTTATATTTAGATATGTGAGTCAAATAAAGGCAAATTTACGGTAACTTTGAAAAACTAACTAGAATTTCGAAATAAGTGTTTATGTTGTTTGAATTTCTTTTGGAATTCCATATGAATTTTGAAAATTTTCTTTGAATTTATTTTTCAAATTTTAAAAATTTTGATAAAATTGAAATATTTTGATTAATTCATTTCTTCAAATCTAATATAAGTGTAGTAAATGAGAATGTTACAAGCATAAATATAATCCGTATTTAAATTTATATACGATGAGACTTGATTATAAAATTTTAAAATTTTTAATACCTCAACTTTACTATTAAACTAAGATCACATTAACACCTAATTAAAACACAACTTAAATTAACGTTAAGCCGAATAATATAAATGTACTAGGGTTTAACACTCCTTGTCAATGTCATAAGATTCATGGTTCAAACTCGAACAATGATACACTGCTTTCGGATTTGTAATGTTAAAAAAGGAAATTCAAAAAGGGTTGGACATTACATTCTCAAGAATAAGATTCATGTTCTAATCTTAGAAAGAATATTTTTGCAAACGGTAGCTACTAACCTGGATATAATTAGTCTTTATGAACCGTAAAACGAATATGAAAACTACTTAAAATCAATGTTAAACCCAATAACCTAACTATGAACAATTGGTTGAAATACCTTATCAACATCTTATGATTCAAGGTTCAAAACCAAACAATGATAATGTCCTTTTTTGATTTGTAAATATTAAAAGAAATTCAGAAAGGGTTACACGTTGTATTCCCAAGAAGAAAACTTATGTTCAAAATTTGAAGAGAACATTACTACAAAGGATAGCCACTAGTCTCGAAATAATTAGTCTTTATGAACATTAAAACAAAACATAAAAAATACCTGAATCAATCTTAAGCCCGATAGCCTAAATAAGCAAGCTATTGTACATTGAGTTCTCGAAAAGAAGATTTATGTTCAAATATTAAAGAAAATATTACCGTAAAGGGTAATCATTAATCTCAAAATAATTAATTTTTATCAACAATAAAACCAAATCCTAGTTTTTTTTAAATCAATGTTAAGAAGTAAAACACCTTTCTTATAAAATGCCCATAAGCTTGTTTGAAAGTTGTCCATTTCCACTATATATACACTCATCAATATTAAATACCACCTTCCCCAATCAAAATCAATCACCACTTGATAAAACATCAAAGGATGAACAGTAACCATTTATTGATGATGGGTTTAACAAGTTTTTAGCAGTAGAATATAAATGCATCCCCCATACAACAACTTGTTAAAATATAGAAAAGAGAGATCGCCATTTCATTCTTTTTCAAAATACCAAAAACGGTAAAAGAAAACCAGCCTCTGCAAAACTGCCATAAACACCATTATTCAATAGAAAAAAAAAATGGGGATTTCGACAATAATGGTATGATCGTACCAAAAATACCCAGTGTGAAAAAAGAAGAAGTTAAGTGATATTTAGCTTTCAAAAAACGTACACTTTCACAACCAGGGTCAGCTCTGCCACACAAAGGAAGCAACAACAACAACAACAACGAGAGGACCCCTACCACCACCTTTTTCACCTTCCTGAAATCAAGCGAGTCTGTGTGTGTCTCCGCGTGTGTGTGTTTTTTTCTTCACCGTACTTAGCTGAAAGATCTTATTGTTCTTTTTTTTTTCCTAATTTGATCCTTTTTCTTATGTTGAAACGTACTAGAAAAAAGAGAAAAAATTACCCAACTTGTTCTTATAGTTTAAGCTTGGGCTTTTGATTTTTTTTTTTGAAAAGAGGGGTTTTTGGATCTGATTTGTGAGGTTACTGGTTAGGGTTTTTTTGTTTGTTTTTGGTTTTTTCATGCAAAAACAAGGGGAACCCATGTCTTGAATGTCTGGTTTTGTAATAATAGATAAGGTTTTGGGGGACCTTTTGTTTGTATATGAACTAGATTTCGGGGGTTTCTTTGTCATTGGAGAGATCTATCAAACAAATAAGGAAAGGTAACAAAGCAAATCCCATATCGGTTTTGAATTTTATTGCTTTTTTTGAATCTTCTTTGTTGTTTTTGGCTTGTAAAAAAACATGGCTTGGTGGGCTGGTAATGTAGCAATGAGAGGTGGTATTGGTCCAATACCTTCTTCAACCCCATCTCTTCATCTTAGAAACCCATCTGAAGATCATCAAATGGCTGATTTTAGAGCTAATATTCGTCCTTCAAATGAAGATCATCATCATCAACAAGAAGATAATAATGAAGATAGTAGAGATAATATTGAACCAGATGACCAAACCCAAGGTGTTGAAACCATTGAACCTGGCTCAAGTTCAGGTTCTCGTCGTCCTAGGGGTAGACCACCTGGTTCAAAAAACAAGCCTAAACCACCTGTTGTTATTACAAAAGAGAGCCCTAATTCACTTCGCAGCCATGTCCTTGAAATCGCTAGCGGCAGTGATATTGCTGAGTGTATTGCTAATTTTGCTCAGCGCCGCCACTGCGGTGTTTCGGTTTTAAGCGGCAGTGGTGTTGTCATCAATGTTACCCTCCGCCAACCAGCTGCTCCTAGTGGTGTGATTACTTTACATGGAAGATTCGAGATTTTGTCTTTATCCGGTGTGTTTTTGCCTACACCGTCACCACCGGGTGCGACGGGGATCACGGTGTATTTAGCCGGCGGGCAAGGGCAAGTGGTCGGAGGGAGTGTCGTCGGGGTGTTGGAAGCGTCGGGGCCGGTGATGGTCATCGCGGCGACATTCACCAATGCTGTTTACGAGAAGTTGCCTATCGAGGAAGAAACTAGCGGAGAAGGCGGTGGTGGTGGTGGTGGCAGCGAGCAGAATAATAACAATAGTAGTAATGACGGTGGTGATGGGAATTCAGGGTCTCAATCTCAAGATCAACACCACCAAGGTGGTTCAATGCCTATGTATAATTTGCCTCCTAATTTGATGCATAATGGACAAATGCCACACGATCTGTTTTGGGGACCTCCACCGCGGCCGCCCCCGTCTTATTAACAGCCTGGTTTTTGGTGCAAAAAACATGTTATGGGGTACTTTTTTTTTTCATGTAAGATTAGTGACAAAAGGTAGGGCTTTTTTTATATATATGTTTATATAGTTTCTTATCTTTTGTAGAACTTAGTTAAACTTTGTTTTGGGTGTAGCAATGTATCTCTTTTTGATGAATTAGGCAAACAAATGAAGTTTCTCACCCTATTGAACAAATTGTTTTTGGTTAGTGATTTTTTTTAACACAAATTTATGAATTTTTTTGGTAGAAAATGGATTGAATTTTGATGATGTAGGAAAAAAGAGAGAAAAAGATTGAAGAATTGAGTTGAAGAATTGCAAGGATCTATGATATTCATATATCATTCTATATTCATGGTATGCTTGTTGAAACTCATCTTCATTATTTCTTCAATATTTCATGATTTTTTTTTTTGAATAAATGTTGATGATGCATAAGAAGCTTGAATGAGAGAGATTTTCAATGTGTTTGAGATGAATATCTAGTCATGTTTGGCAAAGTTTTTGACCCAAAAATCACTTTATATTTCTCGAATTCAAGTATCTCTAAGTAGGAATATTTGAATAAAATGAAAGGGTCCGAACAAAGTTTTCACTATAATTAGTTGTGAGTGAGGGGGTAGTGCATGTGGTGGGGGACCAACGGTTAAAACTTGGGGGCCTGATTCATCTGAATCTCCCCAAAATGAGTAGTTTCAGATTTTCAGTACTTGAAAGTTTTTATAACATCATAATGATTCATTGATGTGTTCTTTTCTGCAAATTGTGTAGGGAATATATATATACATATATATGCCCAAATCAAGTACTTCTAAACTGTTGGTCTAGAGGGGGTGTGCATTATTTGCCATATTTTGTCATTCCACCAGGAGCATGTCTAATTACCACTTTTATATATCCAAACCTATGTTCATTTTCAGTAGTTTTGGATTCTGGGTGTCGAATATAGATATGTTTTATACGAATATTTTTCACACTCATCCGGAGAACACAAATGTCGATTACGAATACGGCCCAAAAACAATATCTAGTAACAAAAGAAGCAATGGTACTACTACCTTCTAATACAATAATTCGGATATGAACATATATTTGACACCGATGTGCTACTTGTTTTGTTTGTCAATTGCCAGATTTGTAGCATTTTGGACTACTGAATTGGATTCAATTTATATATATACACATATATATACAAAATGGTCAATAATTGATTTCATATGCTTCATTAATACGTGTTACCATTTGTCAAACAGCCGCCAATAAAATTTGACTAGTTAGAAAAAACTGGGTTCTTTCTCTTGCATCTATAAAGTTATGAGGTTGCTGCTGTCTCTGTCTTAAGAGTTGATTGACTAATTTGCAATGCAAGTTTGAACTTATCTATTGTGTGATCTTTCGTCATTTTGTTTGCTAGTAATTGAAGATGCTACACAACATGACATGATAAACGTATGACATATGTCAAAATTTATGACACGAAAAACTTAAATAGTTTTCCTTCAATGCAGATACTACAATTAGTCATCTTTGACCAACCGCGGTGGAGAGTCGTATGTGTCGTGCCGCCGCCCGACGGGGACCTAATCGGCACCGGTTAGTATGACATTTGATGACAAAAGCTGTATTGGTTTGAACTAGGTTTAGTGGTTTGTCTGAATCTTGTATTTTGATAGTCTTTAGTCAATGGTTGGTGACATAATACAAAGGATAAGTTAAATTTTTGTGGCAGTAGTTATTGAAATATAAAAGCAACATTGCATCAAAAAAGAGAGTAGATAACTAGTTTTACACCTATTTCTTAATAACTTGTGTAAGAAAATTTTGATGTCAACAAAACGTGGTATCATGTTTTTTTTTTAAAGTCAATCCTAATCCACCAAACTAATGCAAGATTGTTGGTAAGAACACTAGACAAGTGTACTTTTATTTGGATATGTTGTCTTTTCTATGATTTTGTGCCTTTATCTTGAACTTTGTTGAGGAACATAGTTGTTGATCATGCAAGGAATCTTATGCTCCATTACTTGCATCTATGTTGTATATTGACCAATTCTAATTGAAAATTAAGAAATAATAATTTTTGGTGATTAAGTAATAAGCTTGTTATATGGTTATAATAAAAACAACATGATCTGGAGTCCGACTTAATATAATAAAAGGCTCTAGACATTCTAAAGGGGGATCTTCTTCTTCTCTACAGCTGGACAATATCCGTTGATCCAAAGTATTAATAAAACTCAATAAATATAGAAGGTTTTAGCTTTTTAAATTATGAGAGAGATGTAAGTTTGATAAAACATGGCAGATAAAGGAGTAGATTAAGAAATTATTAGTATAATGGTAAATTTGTATTTGAACTCTTTATAAATTTATGATTCATCTTTGATTTTTTCTAAAATAATTTTTTGACTTAGCCCTTGGAAATAATAAACTTAGGAACACATAGATGGATTTGTTTCGGGTTCGGTTTAGTGTTTGTTTATTGTCCATGTTGAATTCTTTGTAATCCTTATGTTTAGGTTTTTCTCTCTCAAATCTTTATGAGAGTATGATTTAAAAAAAATTATGGAGAAATTTAGAAAAAAAAAATTGAATATATTCAATAGGGATACAAAACTTTACTCTCTTTGGGTCTAATTAACAAATTAAAAAATTATCAAATTTTCTTAAATTGTATTTTAAAAAACAAAAAATTATATTTGTTCTTTTTGATATAATGTTTAGAACTATTTATTGTCCTTTCCCGACTTTTAAATAAGAGGATAATGCACTTCAACATACTCGAATCCACATCCTTCTGTACTAATAACAATATCGATGCTAATTACTCAACTGTAATTAATTTTTTTTAATTTCATTATCAGTATAGATGATAGCAATCTTTTGAATTTTTTACTTGGGTTTTTAATTGAAGCACTAATTACTGAGACTTGTGTGGGATTAATAATTTACTATGTATAACGTTTTGTATATATTAATTGCTTGAGTTATGAAGGACAGCTAAATACCATTAATTGTTAATGCTCTTTTTTAGTTGAATCTTCCACTTAAGCATTTGAAGTTTGAATACAACTTTAGTTCTTTCATAAATGATGTGTTTAGTATAAAATAATTAGTATTTTAAATTATAAGTTGATAATATTGTTAATTGTGATTATTAAAAGTTGACGATAATTTTGTGATAAATATTATTTTGAGGTATTCTTTATTTAAATAAAAAAATTGTCATCGGTTTAACGAAAATAATTATTAGTGTTATCAATTTACATCAACTAATGACATTATAAAATATAGGGTAAACTATATAGTTAGTTACTTAATTTTAGGGCACTTTTATTTTGATTACTTAAAAGTAAATTCAATTTTATTACTCAAATTTTAAGATGTTTTCAATTTAGTCACCCACGCATTAAATTCTTAACAAAGACTGATTGTACGCGTCAAGGCATGTTCACATCATGTTACACTTTAATTTTGGTTATTCAACTTCTAGGCCTAATGCATTAGAAATTTTTTGAATTATACTTGTGTATCATCCTTTTGGAAATTCTTTTTTTTTTTGTATGTTGAAATTTTAAATTTCGAACCATCAAAATCAATTAAATAAATTGTTATCTCTTGATAATGTTAACCGGTTTGTTACTATAATATTGAAATTAATTAATTTAATCTCTTAAATTTTAAAATTTTATTTTATGCTTTATGAAATAAAATTTTATTTATGTTAAATCTTTTTTCGGTGGTCAAAATGAAAGTGTACTGTATATATGATTTAGTGTGTACAGTTATTTACTGTTAATGGTTTAACGCTTAGTGGCTAAAATGACAAATGTCCTAAACAATTGGGTGATGAAATTGTAAGAATTGCTTTTTAGGTGACTAGAATGAAAGAGTTGTAAAAGTTAGGTGACTAATTAAATAGTTTACCCTAAAAAATGAGGGATTAAATTATAAATTTTAAAGATAAATTTCTAATACAACCATTGGACCTTTTGCTATAATCCCACAATTATTGAACTACATCAAAAGATTACAATAAGTGTTAATGGTTTGCGTTAGCTTTGGTCAAAACTATGTATGGTATTAATATTTTGGCTCAATTCGAAATACAAGTTTCACATTTTATTATAAAGACATATTTGTAAATAATTAATCTAATTTTGTTTAAATTTTTTCATATTATTTTATTTTTAAAATATAATTATATTTATTTAATATTCAATAATTATTTATTAAAATTTGAACAAACATCTTAACATTTTTAAAAATATTTAAGATTTATATGATATAAACAATATAATAAATATAAAATTTAAAAAAGACATATAAAAATTAGAAAACAAATTGGGTTGGACCAAACTTACTCTTAGTCTTAGAAGTTGGAACCCAAGCTCACTTCATATTTTAAACAAGTCTATTTTTTTTATTTTCTAAATTCATCTTTCGACCTTTAAATTTGGACGAGTAACCCAACCTTTAAATAAATCTAGAATTGAACTTGATTTTTTTTTAAATTCCTTGAAAAAACATAGAAATATATCTAGAATTTTGGATGGAATATATATCCATATTTAACCCTAAATTCTAATATGTTTCTTCTTTTTCTTAAAGGCATTAGGTTATCAAACAATATTTTTTAAATAGGATCGGTAGTTAAACCAGTCAAGTCATCGGTTTGTTGGTTCGATTGATCCAACTAGTTTAATTAAAAAAATATTAAAAATTAAAAAAAAATCAATTCCAACTGTTCGTATCAATTCATGGTTTTACGTGTTCAAAGCTACTTTTCGGATTGACACCTCAATCGATTTTTGGTCCAATCAATCAGACAGGCAGTCCAGTTCAAATATCATTGTTGCCAAGCAAAATTGATGAAAACACTTGCATGTACATTCTTGTGCCAAGCAAAATTGATGAAAACACTTGCTTGTACATTCTTGGGAAAGTAGAGCCTACGAAACTTGGTTTCCAGAAAGGTCTACTACATGTATTTTAACATGCAATGTTCCATTAGTATTAGTTTCAAACATTCTTAGGCCTATGAAAGAAAATGGGAGCTGCACTTTCCAAGTTGCATAGTTCAGCAAATTAACAGTTGATTAACAATGTTCATCTTTTATTTTTGGGGTTTGATTTGATTTAAAGATAGGACATAAAGCTAACCCTTTTCCTCTTGAAATGTCCTTTCCTATTGTGTTTCCAGGTAAGAAATGTAGACACCTTCTATATCATTCATGTTATACATAATTTGGTTATTTAAGTTTGTTCATGAGTTGCGTAACTCGTTTGGTCCCGTAATCGAGTAGGAAACAGAGAAAATAAAAGTGAAATTAGGGTTCATGCATATGTTATATTTGGGTAAGATTTTGACAAGTTGAGTGAATTTATGTTGGGTGAGGCAAAGGAATTTAATTAGTGGAGGGGAAAGAAAGTGGGAGATAATTCATTATTCCATACCTGAAAGAAATTTTCATGTTGTCATAATCCCTACCCAATTTGGAAATATGTCAAAATCTTTGGGTGGTATTTAGTGAAAGCTACATCAATTATGTGCATAAGTCATCAATTTTATTTTTTTAATTAAAGTATCTTTTATGTTCGTTCTACAGTTTTGGAAGTTAATATTTTCAAGATTTAGGGTTGTCCACCCTAACTATATTATCTCTAAGATTCCAACCCGAATTCTTTCTCTAAATATTTATGTCAATTTTTTTTAAAGATGCTATCAGATTTAAAATGATATTTTATAATATATTTAAAAAATAAAAAGATGTAAAGATTAACTATCACTAAGACAATGGCTGAGGAGGTCGTTTTCGAACTATCCAAACATATCATTTTTTTTTCTTTTTTTGTCTTAGAAAAGGAAAACAAAATTTTATGGGTTATCAGTTTCCACTATTTCCATTAAGAAAAAGCAATTCCCTTCACCTTGAGATTACAGTTGAAAAAGGGAAATTTCAAAATCAATACAGAATTTCGGAAAAGAATAATTCTGCAACCCAAATTCTTTCATTCAAATTTCAATTTGTTCTTCTGTTATTGCAACAAAATTTTTAAGTGAAAATTTCAGCAACGCTATAACTAGTAACACTTTTCATTTAATTACTTAATTATTGCATTCTACTAGGTGACAGGGTGTTGGGTAGTGGGGTTATCGACGATTGAGTCTTAGTTTAATTAGTATCGATGTAGTTGTTAGTGCAGGAGGACGTAGGGTTGAGTATACTGAAACACATTATCCTCCTATTTAAGTGTTAGTGAAATGTTATGGGTAATTCTAGTTATTATATAAAAAAAGAGTAGATATGATAAGAACCCAAACTTGAAATTCAACCCAAAATTTGAAAGAATTTAGATAAAAATATTAGGGTTTAAATAAAAAAATAAACTAATTTAAAATATAAATAGCTTTGAATTAATTATTCACAAATATTGATAGTTTAGGCAAATTTTGAGATACATATTTCAGGTTAATTTTAACTATGTTAATGTCATTCGTAAACCAGTCTCAGCATCTAGAGTCGAAGTCACCCTTCTCTTTTGTTTAATTTAGTTTTGATCCCTTTATTATGAAATAGTTTATTATTTAATTCCTTTATTTAATTTGTTATAATTTGATCCTTTAATCATTATATTGTTATTATTTAGTCCAAATTGTTCACATAACATGCTGATGTGATTTAAAAAAAAAACTTTAAAGCATGAGTTCATTGGGTTAAGTTGTTTGAAAACTCTTAATATTTTGTTGACATATAATTTTTTAGAAAAAAATTAGGTCAACAATTTAATGAAAATAATTAATGGTGCTAACAATTTGGATTAATTAATAATATTAGTCAAATTAAAGTGTAAGGACTAAATTAAAATTTTTGCAGAATAAAAAGACCAAAAATGAATTAGAATATTTACTTTCCAATGCCAAAAAAAAAAAGGGGGGGATGGGTGAACATGACTAGACCTGTTCAAATATCGGGTAGCCCACTCGACTTGATGGGCCCAATTTGAATTGAAATTTTAAGCTTTTCATATCTAGAAGAATCTAACATGAGAGAAAGATAGAGGGGAAATAAATGACTATTTTGGTGGTTATTCTGAAAGGAGAAAGCCTTTGGCGGTGGTGAGTTCACGATGACGACAGTTCTTTATGATTTAGTTTATGTTAATCTTTTTGTACCAAAAAAGAGAGAGATGAGTAAATTTGGACTAATTGATAAGAGGCCCCTCTATTTTTGGTCAAAAAGTCAATAATGTGTGACGTGGTACCTCTTGATTGATCAGCATGCCACATCAACAAAAAAATTAACGGTGTTATTGTCATAAACGGAATTAAAGTATAAGCACCAAAATGAACAAATTAAAAATTCACGTACCACATTGACAATTTTATTAAAGTATAAAGGTAAATCTTTGTCAATATCTCAACTTTATTTTTCATAGAAAATTTGAAGTCCCATGGTCCAATATACAAGCCCAAGTGCAACCCTAATCTCTTACTTGACCCAAAACTCTTAAGACTGTAATTTCATGAGCCCAAATTCTCTTTATGGCTGCTGATTTAGTCCTTTTAGAGCATCCAAGCTAACCTATAGAAACAGTGCAAGTTTTGGTTTTTGGTTTCTTTTGTCTTCTACATAGGATTCCTTGCAAGTTCATGCATCTCCATGTTTGGTCTAATTCCTACAAAAGTTAAGCCTTAACAACAAGAAGTTGATTTGAGTTCTACAAATACGTACACTCGACATATATTTGAATATGTGTATAAGAATATACATAAAAAAGTATTTAAACATATTCGTATTAAATATATATCCATATATGAACATCAACTCTGTTTTATGTTGGAAAAAGTAGGAAACTTTATAAATTTTCATTTCTTTGTTCATCTGCATGAACTTTCTTAACATGGAACATCATACAATTACAATACAAAGTTGTTTTTATTTAGGAAACTCAAAATCATAACATACATAAAACTACCACATCATGCATGGTACAAAATTTTTCCCATGTGGAAACATATGGTTCTTTATATGAAGAAAGAACCAATTTTCCTTAGTTTAAAACCATGAATTCAGAGAATTGGGATTTCCCAATTTGAAGGAATCCCAGTGTTTCCCATGCATGGATAGTCTATAAGGTCTCCGAATTCGAGTCCTTCGAAGCTTATTTCATAAGGGTCTTCGTGGATATTAGAGAGAAATTTTGAGTCTTCCACCCATTTGAATGAATGTTGAGCTGAATCTTCTTCACACAATTGACTATGAACAACTTGATTACCAGTTATAGATCCTTGTAGGTTGAGCAAGGTAGCTTGTTCATCTTGGTAGTAGAGTGTGTTCATGGTTTCATCAATGGAACCAAATTGTACCGCTTCAATGGGAACCTCAACAGCATGATTTGCCATTTGGTTAATGAGAGTTTCAATCTCTTCTTGTAGGCCAGCAACCTGCAAAAAGTGGTGATGGAAGTGATCAATGCATGATTTCGTGGTCGGAGAAGTTTGTAATGTTAGTTAACAAATGAAACCTGTTGTTGAAGGGCAAAGATATGAGCAACGCAACCGTAAATCGGGTCTCGGATTCGAGCCAGTGCTTCGTAAGCTATAGTGATGGCCGCGTCACTTCGGTTATGTATCGGTAAGTGTAATAACAGCTTCGAAACATTGCTAGCACCAAACACTTTATGCACCGCGGCGAAGTGATTTGCAGCCTCATCATAACAAAAATAAGGTGCAAAAACACATTCATTAGTGCATTTTCTCCTCAAGAATTTGCATGCTCCACATGAAGATCCAAGCCCTGTCATTTTCCCAAGCTTGTGTAAGAGGGTTATGAGATTTTGGTCTTTATAACCATCATTTTAAAAGGTTTGGAAGTTGTTCTTTTGTCAAGTCCAAGGGATATTATTCATATTATTATCAAACTTTAGTTTAAAATGGTTGTGCTTTTTGGGTCTCCATAGTGGCCTACATTGTCATTTCTTATATTTGGAAAGTTTCTTATTTTATGCATTGTAAGGGCTTTTCATTCATAAAGATTCTTCACAAATAGGGCTATAACTCTAATGGAAGAATCAATCATCATTATGATTAGTTGGGGCTCTAGGGATAATTGAGTGATAATTAAAAGTGTTATTATTGAAGAATATTGTCATCATGTAAACAAAGTACATGGTTTTATATGATTGTTCATGAAAAAGTTTTATTCTTTCAATCTTGCATATTTTTGAACATATCCATGATCCTTGTGTGACATTACAAGCTCCAAAAGATTGAGAAGACAAATCTTTGTCTGAAAACATCTAAACTTGATTGGTTTGTTCAATGAGAACAATAATGTTTCTAGTTCATTTAATCTCCTTTGTGACATAGTAAGTTATGTACTCATTTCCAAATCTAGAAATCAGTGTCCTTGTTCTCTTTTGAACCAATTGCAAAACTCAAAAATCAAATCATGTGGTGCAAATTGTTTGGTAGTGTCAATACAAATGACAATATGTATTTTTGTTTTTATGGGTTTGGGTCTAATCCATCTCTTTTTGTGATCTTTTAAGCAATCTCTCAAATTGGTCTAGTGCATGCAAGATCAAAATAATCCCTTATATTATTTGATGATTAAACTTGAGATCGGTGTCAATTAAAAACATGAATACAAATCTTTTAACGCTTTACCTGGTTTAATCGATCAAGATCAATGGAACTAATTGACTTGGATTTTATACTATGTTCTCCATACTCCACTCAAAGGCTTACTAAAAGTTTTAAGAGGGTTAGGGCAAAAACATTAGTTTCAACAAACGGGGTTGGGGCAAAAAAATAAGCCTGTTTAAAATATAGCCTAGGCTCGAGCTCTGACTCAAACATTCAAGGTCCAAGCTTAGATCGGCCCGTTTTTTATGTTTTAAAATAATATATTATGTTATTTTTATATATTATTTAATTTATAACACATAAAAATTAAATCTATAGTAATATATAATACTATAATGTATATATTAAAAAAATGTTATGATGCCTATATGTAAAATTTAATAAATAAAAATATATAAAATAATGAATTTTTAAAAAAAATAGGGTAGACCTAAATCGGGCTTAAGTTAACTATTTACAAAAGTGAATAAATTTGAATAATATTTTAAACCATAATTTTAATTGAACTGAACTTAAACAAATATAAAATGTATTAATATTATACTTAGATTCCTTTGAGCCCGATTCAACCCGTTATATTTTTAAATAGGAATATGCTTGAATGCACAAATAGTAATACTATTTTACCTGTGAATCTATCCTTTTCATAGGAGATGGGAACTGGCTTCAATCACTCCATGGTTTCTTCTCATGAAGAAATAATGATGAATTTATGGAAAAAAAAATTTACCTTTTAACCTCTTTTCAGTAAAATAAAAACAAAGTTCCATTGCTATAATGAGAACAAAATTACATTCCTTTTTATATGCATAAATTCCTAGCTTAGGGATTGGATGTAGGCTACAACTCATTTGTCAGGATATGGCTAATTCCCAATAATTATGCAATTTTTAATACATTTATCAAAGGTTGGTCTGTGTTCCTTACTCCATTATTATGCTTATTTTATTATTTACATTTAATCAGGTTGTGTTGTTTGCCACTTAATAATGGTGGTAATAACACATTTCTGAATTTTCTTCTCTAAGTATTTTTATTATAGTAATATGATAGAAATTAATTTTGTATTATTAAATGAATTAATTTAATCTTGATATTATTAAAAGATTTAAATAAAATCAAATTAGATTTATTTATGGATCGGATTAGGCCTTATCAAAATTTTAGGCCCATTTATTAGCTTAGGCTCGACCTAAAAATGGGCTTAAAATTTTGCTCAAATTGTCTTGAATAAAAAACTAAAACACGGGCCCAAACTGACCGAACCACGAGAATTAATTTTTAATATTATTTTTATATAATTTTTATAAAAATATAATACATCAAAAATACTAAAAACATTAAAACAAATGTTTCCCAACAAATTAAAAATAAATTAAAATATATATTTATACTTAAATAACACTAATACATGTATATTTTAGCAAGTAAATGCCTCTAAAATAGTAACAAAATTAACAATAAAATAAGAGTCATACAATATCCAAACAATAACAAGAAAATAATAGTAACATAATAGTGAAATAGTAGCAAAACAATAAGAAAATAACGAGAAAATATTGGATGCTTTTTTTGCTAATTCGGGCTGGGCCAAGTCTGAAAAAAAAAAGCTTTAACTAATGCTTGACCCTTTTTTTTAAACGGGTCTTTTTTTTGCCCAAACCCAATTTTTGAGTTTATATTTCTGTCCAAACCCTCCCATTCTTCGGACAAGTCGGGTGGCCTGACCCATGAAAATGTCTAGGTTAAATTTGAATAAGGTTAATATTTACTGTTTAACATAATTAATATTTTTAAAGTTTTTATAGTTATGTAAATAAAATCTTTTGTTTAGAGCTGAATTGTAATCAGAAAAAAAAAGAAGAAGATATTTTTATAGTGTAAATGTCAGCTCGGTTACAATTTGGACTTATTTAATTATTTTTAATATTATAGAGATTAAATTAATTTATTTAATAATAAATGGACTAATTTTATCTAGTACTTGTAATACAGAGGCCTCCCAAATAATTTGACCCATTTATAATAATTTGAAAATTCATATATATGACTATCAGTCACAGTTGTTATTGGTAAGTGCTTCAAATTCCACTTTTGCTTATCAATAAAAGGCTCTTGAGAAGTGAAAAAAAAAAGGAGAAAGGTAGGCAGACAAAATGCTGTTTGCTAGTGACATTCATTCCCTACCCTTTTTATTCTGTCTTTTCAGACAATGATTCGGGTTTTCATATGAGTATGTGTTCGAAACAGGTATGTTGTGTTCTACTATACATGTGTAGATAGAGTAAAGGATTGTATACTTGTATTTTCATACCCTTTTCTCGAATATGAATACTGATATTATAAATACTTGAAGAAAAATGAAAATGGGGATTGTGTTTTTGGTGCAAACGAAATGAAACTTATGCATGAGATGGTGGAAATGGCTTTCGAGTTTAACGATGATAGTGTCTTTCTTTATCATGGATTCAATTATTCAATTATCAAAGTTTCTTCATTTCTTTCCATCTGGAAATGCTAGTCTGCTATAGCCTTTGGCCTTGCAATGCTAAATTCTCGTTGGAAGTGTCACATTCCCCAACTGTACTTTTTTAAGTTTTAACAGTAACAAGATTATCCTAACTTATCTCCATTTTCATCCGAACTTTAGCTGTCTGCAACTCAGTTTTTCTTTTTACTGTGAAATCTTGAACAATGGGTCTTAACTTGGATAAGGGTTTTCATATTATATACTTAGTTGGTTTATGTGATCACCTAGCACGATTCGGATTTTAACACCTGCATCCATTTTTTCTTCTTTTATTTGATAAAAAATTAAGGTATTTATCGCCAATAATAGTGATTAATTCTCTCACTGTGAATACTTTTAAAAGAGATAAACGATTGATTACGAAATGTACTTCATTTTAATGAATATAAAGATTGAACTCTCAACCGACGAAGCGAGTATCATCTCATATTTAGTTACAATTTTTTGCTGGCTTTTTAGTGATTGAATACTGTTTTATTAAAGGTGTGTTTAACATTACTTTTGGCTCAAAGTACTTTTCAATATCAAATGAATGCTAATTAGAGGGTTTTTACCATAAGAGGAAACATTTTTAGAAATCGTTACAATACCAAACCATGAAGTTGGTTGCTAGGGGATTTTCAAAAGTAATTTTGAATCACAACACTAATTGCTAAATTATTTAGGGAAAACTTACGATAAAAGTATTATAAAGGTCTATATATAAAGAGTTAGATAACATTTTGACTTATTTATTCAAAAGATATATAAATTAGTCTCTATATATTAGATCAAAGAGTAAATTAATTATTGTTGTTAAAAAGTTTCATCCATTTCTCCTATTTTGATGTACATGGGCCATTATTAATAGTAAAAATGAATGAAACTTTTAACAGAAGGACCAATTTGCTTTTTGATTTAATGTATAGGGACTAATTTACATAATTTTTTAATAGAGGAGCAAAATGTAATCGAACTCTTAATACAAAAGCTTTTATGATACATTTTACTGAAAAGTTACTGAAACTGTAAACATCTTGCAGGAGCTACATGAAACACTATTACAGAATTTCAATATTTCATATTCGAATTCTATCATCTGCAACTCTTTACCTCGGTCTTTTTCTGGTTTTAAGTGTCTTTTGAGTAAAACTAACATGAAAAAGTTACTGAAGATCATATATCTTCCAGGGACTATCTGGAATAGTGTAATGCAAAATTCCATGAACTGCAGGTTGTACATTTTATACAACAATAACCCCACTCTTAAATTTAATTTCTGAGGTTTGTGAATTTGGCGTAAGGAGATAGCAAAAGGGAGGGGTTCCCACAAATTATGGTGACTGATGACACTGATACAGTTTTTATTGGGTTCTCAAGTGCTGCACGTTTTGCTGCAATTGGGGGAAAAGGTGGACCATTGTGTGTTGGGGTTTATAATTTCACTGTGTTAAAGTCCCCAGATGTCTTTGCCCTACTTTGAATGATAGGGCGACATTTGCAATTTTTTAATTTTCTTTCCTTTTTTTTTGTCAATTTCAAGAATTTCAAATTTGTGTTAGAAAAGAATTGATTTGTTTAATGTGTTTTCAAATTTGTGATAGAAGAAATTGAGTTATCTAGAGTTTGGAGTAAAAAAATATGAAGTTATAAAATTGTGTTTAGACGGAAGAAATTGAATTATTTGAAGGTTTCTTTTACTTTAATTAGTAGTCGATGATTTGATCCTCGTTTTGAGTAATAAAAAAAAAAAGATATGTTAGACTTGAATTTTAATATTCAAAATTTGAACTTAATCTAAACGTAGCTTAATTTATTGACATCTCCGGTATTTTTAGCCAAATCCTTATCTCAATTTTTTTGCTAAAAGAATCATCTACAACATTTACAACCTCAAATGTTTACTGTAAAATTTCTCATTTTAGATTACTATTTGTTGTAATATAACCTTTTAGATTATTTGTCTTACAATTCAATTCCATTAACACCTTGAATTTCTTGAAAAACAAAGAAAGAAAAAGTAATGTAAGTGTGTGTTTGGATAATATGATTGACTAAAAAAAAAAAAAAAGAAAGAAAGAAAGTGTAATTATTAGAATATTAATAAAAAGATGTTGCATTCTCAAAAAAGTATGAAAGTATTATGGTTAATTATCCAATACCCACTCATTATAAATTTTTTAAAAGATGGAAAAGAAAGCATGCTTTATTCATTGATAATTGATTGGATTGATATAAGTAGAAAATTGAATAGGATAACAATAATTATTCAAATAACAAATGGATAACAACAATTATTTAAATAATAAAACAAAATAAATTCAGATTATATAAAAAAAAGAGATAAAAGTGATAAACTAAAACTAAGTGGAAGACTTGGTCAATTATTCAAATTATTTTTCTAATATTGCTAATATATCCCCTCAAGTTTGGGTTGTGGAACAACATCTAAATTGGGAAGTTGATGAACACAACTAGATTTGGGTAAGGCCTTTATGAGTGTACCAACTAGTGGGTTGACTAGATGAATATGGTTGATCGAAAGTTTTTCATTCAACTTTATCCTAGAGAGATTGAAGACAAACTTTGAGGTGATTCATCTTACTATACAGAATAAGGTGTTGACAGTGATATGTGTCTCCAAGATTATCACAAAAAAAAAATTTTAAAGAGTATGAGAGAGAGGGGCATAGAGTTCACGCAGGAGATGCAACAACCAAAGTGTTTCAATAGTAACAATAGTGACAAGCTTATATTAAGCTTCAATAGAGGACTTGGTTACAAGTTGACGGATTATGTTTGAATAGAAGAATGTAACTAGTGGTAGAAGCACGATCTGTTGGATCTTTAGCTTAATTTGCATCCACATGTATGTTAAAAATGTTTTCAGATAAACAATTGATTCATAGGCCAAAATGTGTAGTGTTTTTCAAGTATTAAAGGATTCTTTTGATTGTTTACAATGAGTTTCTATAAGAGAGTGCATAAACTAAGAGAGCTTATTTGCAAAGTATGCAATATCCGAAAAGTGAAAGACAAATATTGGATTTTTTTCAACACTTGCCTGTACTTGTAGATTGACCCATCATGACGAGTCAATTGCTAAGAAGAGGCAATTAGAGAGACCACACATTTACAAGCTTGCATATTTGTTTCATTTAACTAATCAAGAAGATACTTGGATTACTTTAAAAACAAGTCATCTATTGTTTGGGGAACTTCAGTTCCCAAAATAAACTTAAGTGCACCAAGATCTTTAAGAGAAGTTTTTGGAGATAGATGAGATAACTTATTAAACAACTATAGGATTGTTGTCGATGACTATGATATTATCACATATACTAGAAGATAGATTTGAGCTACTAAAGTTTGTAGAATAAATAATGAGGTGTCACACTTGGATCTTTTGAATCCAAGAGATAGCAAAAACTTGGCAAGTTCCTTCTACCATTGTTGAGGTGTTTGCTTAAGCCCATATGTTGCTTTTTTTTTTTTGTAAAGCGTAAAACATGCATTAGCCATTCTAAATCCTTAAAGCCTGGAGGTTGCCTTATAAAAATTTGTTCGTCAAGACAACCTTGCAGGAATGTATTATTGGTGTTGAGATTAAGTAAAACATCAATTATGTTGAACAACCTTAGAGAGAACCAAATGTACCATTGTGGGTTTGACTATTGAATTGAAGGTTGAATGATAATCCATGTTGGCTGTTTGAGAGAACCATTTCGCTGCAAGATGTGCTTTGTAGCAATCAAGAGTACCATATTATTTGTGCTTGATTTGAAAAATCCATTTTTAAGTAACAACATTGATATTGGGCTTGTAAGGAACTAGTTTCAAAGTGTTATTTTTGCGCAAAACACCATATTCTTTCTTCATAGAGACCTATCAATGAGGGTATTTAACTTTAAGATCCTATTTAGTGGTCAATGGGATAAGTCATAAGAAAGATTAACAATGTATCATTAATTTTCCTTGTTTATAAATATTTTTTTGTGATCATGTAACTATATGATTGGGTGGTGGATGGGAGTAAATAGGTTGGTTGTGGGAGGTTAGGGTGGCGCGTGGACTGATTTGGGTTAGTGGAGGTATCAATGTTTCAAAGGTTATTTGGTTTTCCAATTAGATTGGAGCTATAGTAAGAGAATATAACGCATGAGAGTTGGATTAAGATAATTTAGTAAGTCTAAGTTGTTGAATATAAGTGAGAAGAGGTTAATTTAGGTTTGGTGGATGCGACTGGTTGGAGGAAATTTGGAAAGACATACATTAAGTCAATTGACACAATTGTTGTTAACCAAGCAACAAAGAACATTGTGTACAAGGTGTTGGGGATGTTGATGGTTGCAATTTATTGTCAATGAGAATCAACACTAGATATTTAGAGAGTTTAGCAAATTACTAGGTAGACTTGGTGTGCTTCAGCACTGAAAGTGTGCACTAGTCAATGTTTGAAATGTTTTTGTAAAATTGGAGAAAATAGTTAAGGGGAAACTTAAGTATACACGAGATTTTGAGCATTGTTGTAATTTATTTTGCATGTGTGATTTTAATCATAGATAATATAGACACCAGACTTGTTGGTTTAAGTGGGTTCTTCTTTAAAAGATTTTTCATAGAACAAATTATTTTAGAGGTTTAAGGTAGGAAGATAGTTAATCAAATGTACAACATGATGACAAGTAAAACTTAAACTACACGGAAGATAAGCTTGTTGTACGAGGGTTTTTGTTGTTTTTAGGATATGGCAATGTTGTTATTCAACATTACCAACTCTTTATGATGTGTATGAAGAACAATAAATGTTCTATATATACTCCATAAACTAGAGGCGTATCATATTAATGCTGGTTAGCCCTATAAAAGGGAAGGGTGGTTAGAACCCATTGACAAATAAGAGTGCACGAGAATGTCAAAAGCGTCTGACAAGGCTATCCCTTAAAAAGGGAAGCCATTAAAGAAATATCGGCCAAATGACAAATTGTGTGGGGATGCATTATAAAATAAATATCGTGAATTCAAGTGGTCACTTCGAGATAGTGACTGAGTATTATGGACTATGGTGGTCTGTAGCAAAAGGATGTGCGCCGCTTAAGGGTAAGGTGAACAAGGCGAACTACGAAGAGGTAGTTCAATCACTATGCAAACCAAGAGAGGTTTTGGTCCACAAGTATAGCGCGAGGCCTTGTTAGTCATACCAATGGATGGACAATGAGCAAGTCACCTAGAATTAAGATAAGGAAAAAAGTTCGCTACAAACTAAATAGATTAGGGATACTCACCCAGAGCCTTTAGGAGGATAAGTTAGAAGGAGGTATTGATGAAGCATGACGGTGAGAGGATGAGAACTACTTGGGTATAAGTAAGAGAAATGAGAAGAGTTCGCAGAGATGGCAATACAATTTGAGGAGTTGCCAAGGCTGGTTGAAGGTCAATAGAATGACCGAAAGGAAATTGCTCAACAATCTATCCGCTAGTGGATAGGATCGGAAAATGGAAAAATACCCAGTACATCAACTTAGGAGAAATGTTCCTAGCAAGCAAGGAGTTATCATTTTTATTATTATTAATATTATTTATCTGAATCCTCAACAAAGTGGGGTATGTATTATGTAATGTAAAAATGCACTAAGTTCATTCAAACTTACAAACAGTTTGATCTATAATTGCATGATTTGCGGAATAAAAAACTCGAGGAGAAACCAAGCAAGACTGAATAAATCAAGAATTGCCTTAGTATAGTGTCATGCACAGAGGATAAAGGTCACCGCTAAGGACTTCGCCAAGGTGACGAACACATTTTATCCAATTAGATTCTTTATGGTTCCAGAGTTAAAAGAATAGACTTTTAATTTTTTAAACTCGGTTGTACAATATTTCAATAAATAGGAAATTTAGTTTAATTGTTTCTTTTAATTTAATAAAGTAAGAGTATGTACAATAACCCGATTTAGGAGTGACACATGCACCCGGATTCAGTGATCGGGCCGGGTGAGCGTGTTACAAAAAGAAATTTTTTTATTTAGATAATGACAAGGAATTTTTATTTAGAACAAAAAGTAAAGTTCTACTAAAAAGGTAATGATACGAGTAACTCAGCCCAATTCAAAGGCCATAATAGAGATGAGTTTAGTTTTCCTCAAGGCCCAATTACGAGATCCAAATCCAAACAAATAAAGTCAAAACTCAACTTAGTGGTTCAAGACTTTATCACAAAAAAGAATTTAAGAAGAAGAGTTGAAGTTTCAAGACAATAAATTCTGGAGTAATGATGAATTAGAATAGACTAATTATGTTTGTGGGCCTAAACTCTCAATCTATGACGACAAGCCCATGTGGAAAATGCTAACAAGCTTAAGCATTTCACTTCAAGAACCCCAATTGATCTTACAAGCTTAGACATTTCATATTGGGTTTAAGTTTTAGGCTTAATTTTTATTATATATAAGCACAATATTTTGTTTATTAGCTCTTATTATTTTATTATTATTTTATTCCGAATTTTGATAATTATTAAGTATTTTAAGTTATTTAGAATTTTATGTTAACAAGAAAGTTTAGTTTAAAACTACTTCTTGTTTAGATTAAATTAGAGTTCTAGTATACCTAGGAGTTTTATTTAAATTTATTTATCTAGCCTATATATAGGCCTTTGCATTGTACACAGGGAGACAATTGATTATTATTCTATTTCTCTTTTGAGTTAATAAATTCTCTTTGAGTTTTTTTCTTTTCAAAAATTTCTCTTGAGTTTCTTTTAGAAGAGTTTTAACAATCTTTTTAGATTGTGGGGATCATCTTCAAACTTTTTCTTGCCAAGGTTTTTATCTTGGAGGGGAAATTAGAGCCGCTTAAAGGGGGTTGTGGATTCTTCGTGTTTCCAAGGCTTCTTAGGACTTCTACACGCCACGTTCTATCTTTCCATTTATCTTCTTTATTCACTTCTGAATCCTTGATTTATTATTTGTTTTAATTATTTTATCTAACTTGGATTTAATTTCGTTTGAGTTGTGTCAAGAAAAATCCAAGTTTCTTTCCAACGTCTAAAGCCCTAAGTCAAATCCATGACTTTGACAAACTTTACGATCTGCTTTCGCGTTCATCCTTCTCAACCTTTATCATTTGGTATCGATTTGGGCGTTTTAGGTGTTCTTTTTAAATTGATTTCTAAAACGACTTCAAAACAAATTTTACCCTACGGTTTTCAAAAAAATATTTTTCAGTGGGTAAACGATTTTCAAATGATCTAAAATTTTGCATACTATTTCTTGGCACTATTTTAAAGTATAAAAAATATTTCCCACAAAAAAAGTGATAAAAAAGTACAAAAATAAAATACGAAAAAAATAAATAAAAAATTCTGTGGGTTGAATTTTGTGCGAAACTTTCAGATCAAATCTACATTATTTGAGGAGACATCAGTTTAAATTTTGTGATTTTTGGAAATCGGGAACACCTTGAACGAAGTTTGTCAAGTTGCTTGTGATTTTTGAGTTTTCGGGTTTCAACAATTTTCATTGACTCTTAGCTTTAAGTATTCATTTGTTTTCCTTTTATTTGTTCCTTACGCATTCTAACACTTTCTTGTTTCTTGTGTTAGTAGGTTAAAGCACGTTGCATATTCCTTCATCCGTGCAACAAAATTCTTTGATGTCTAAGCAAATTTTGGACTCATAGTGCTATTAGGTTTGCTTTGATAGTTTGATTCTAAAACATCTTGATTGATTGATATAGACACTTTTAAAAGACTCACAAGATTAATTCTTACCTCATTGAGAAATTTTTTTTTTTGAGTGCATATAGGTGAGGTTTGCTTAATTTTTTCTTTTGAAGTGTTGTGCTTTTCCAGGCTTTCACTATGACTCGTGACACTCGTGCCCGTAAAAACCATGATGAGATACCATCTGATGACAAAGAACAAGATGTTACATTGGAGAATATTGTGGGGATGGTAAAATTGCAACATCAACAATTGAAAGAGGTACGTGATACATTTGAGGCTAATTTGACTACGTGTCAAACAGAACTAAAAGAGAACATTAATCAGCTTTCCAATCATATTCAATTGCTCACTCAAGCTGTTGCTCGTTTGGAGACTTCTTCGAATCGACGATCTCGTGCTCGTGATAGTGATCATGATAGGGATAATGAACAACTTCGTATTCGTTCTAATCCTGGTAGACACGAATATCGTCACATTGATGAAACTTTGGGTATTTCTAATCAAGGCCATCCTTCTGTCGCTAAACCAAAGTTCAACATTCCACGATTCCAAGGAAAGTATGATCCAGATGCATATTGCGATTGGGAGGATAAAATGGAGATCATGTTCTGTTGTTATAAGTGTCCGGAGGAGGAGAAAGTTCCATTAGCTATATTGGCATTTTCGATTATACATTGAGTTGGTGGACTCAACTTGTGTTGAACCGCCAAAGGAATAAATAAGCGAGATGTTGATTCATGGGAGCAGTTGACACAAATCATGCGAAAACGTTTTATCCCACCTCATTATTATAGGGATATTAAAGCGAAGACTTCAACGCCTTGTTCAAGGTAATCGATCATTGATGAGTATTTTAAAGAGATGGAGATGCTTATGCATAGAGCAAATATCTAAGAAGATGAGGAGACTACCATGGTGCGGTTTGTAGATGGTTTGAATGTTTCGATAGCCAATGTTCTTGATCTTCAAACCTACATTGATCTTGAAGATACGGTACGTAAGGCAATTGAGATTGAGCGACAGTTTCAACAACGTCAATCTCGTTCATTTAGTACTTCACAATATTATAGAGGTACGAGTTTTAATTCTAATTTCAAGAATTGAAATTTCCTTTTGCTACTAATAAGTTCTTGCCAAAACATGATGAGACTAAATCTTTTGAGGGAAAAGTGGGGCTCCTACAAAACCTTCTTCTTCATCTTCTAAGCGGTTCACTTCTACTACTTCACCAAAAAACAACAAGCTCGTGAAATTGAATGTTTTAAGTGCAAAGGCGTGGGCACTATAGCGTGATTGTGCCAACACAAGACTTTTGTTGATCAAAGAAGATGGTGATTATACTTGATTACGATAAAAGCAGACCCAGATATGCCCGAATTAATTGATGATGTCAACGATTGCGATAAATTTTATGGTGAAGAAGAGTTGGTGGAACCACTAACTCATCCTCGATGTTTAGTTTTGAGGCGCACACTCAACATCCAATTGAAAGATGATCATGATCTTCAACGAAGTAATATATTCCATTCGAGGTGTTTGATTAAAGGTACACTTTGCTCATTTATCATTGATAGTGGAAGTTGTGCTAACGTTGTGAGCAGCTACCTTGTGGATTCTCTTGCTTTGCCATGTAGCAAACACCCTACACCATACCATCTTCAATGGCTTAACGAAGGTTCGGAGGTCCGTGTGGTAAAACAGTGCTTGATCACTTTTAAACTTGGGACTTACATTGCTGATGTTTGGTGTGATGTCATTCCCATGCATGCCGCCCACTTGTTACTTGGTAGACCATGGCAGTACGATCGTGATGTTATTCATCATGGTAAATTAAATCGATATTCTTTTATTTTCAGTGGGAAAAAGTACACTTTCACCCCTTTGAATCCGAAAGATATTCACAATGATCAAATCGACATGATGAAGTTTTGTCAGGAGGTTATGGGAAGTAAGACACAAAATTCAAAAAAGGCTGAGAGAAAAGAGGTCTCTAGTGAAAAAAGCCAAATTAATAATGACCCAATGGTAAGTGCATCCTCTTGTGAGAAAAAAAGAGTGGTTCATAATTTTTATGCGATTGGAAAAGATGTGCGACAAGCCTTACTCACTAAACAACCTTGCATCATTATTCGATTTAGGCAAAACTGTTTATCTTTGACTAACCTTCATAACTCTTTGCCTAGTGTTTTTATATCTCTTTTGAAGGAATATGAAGATATTTTTGAAGAAGCACCTAAAGGATTGCCACCTTTGAGGCCTATTGAGCATCAAATTGACTTAATACCTGGGTCAACAATTCCAAATCGACTAGCTTATAGAAGCAATCCCGATGAGACGAAGGAGTTACAAAAGCAAGTAGATGAACTTTTGGCGAAGGTCACATTCGTGAAAGTTTAAGTCCTTGTGCGATCTTGCAGTAATTCGGTGCCAAAGAAAGATGAATGCGTATAGAATGTGCGTCGATTGTCGACCAATTAACCAAATTACTATTAAGTATAGACATCCTATTCCAAGGCTTGATGATATGTTTGATGAACTTTATGGTGCTTGTATCTTTACAAAATTGATTTAAAAAGTGGCTACCATCAAATTCGAATGAAAGAGGGGATGAATGGAAAACAGACATTTAAAACTAAGTTTGGTTTATATGAATGGTTAGTCATGCCTTTCGGTTTGACTAATGCACCTAGTACTTTCATGCGCTTGATGAACCATGTTTTGAGACCTTATTTGGGTAAATTTGTGGTAGTATATTTTGATGATATTCGATTTACTCAACTTCTTTAGATGACCATGTTTTTCATGTTAAATCGGTTTGGATATTCTGCGAATGAAAAATTATTTGCCAACCTTGATAAATGCACTTTTGTTGTGATAAACTAATTTTTTTAGGTTTTATAGTAAGTGCTCAAGGTATTCATGTCGATGAGGACAAAGTAAAGGCAATTAGAGAATGGCCCACTCCTAAATCAATTACCGAGGTGAGATCTTTACATGGTTTAGCAAGTTTTTATAGACGTTTTGTGAAGGATTTCTCCACTATTGCTGCTCTATTAACTGAGCTTATTAAAAAATCTGTGGGTTTTAAATGGGAAGAAGTTCAGGAAAAGGCTTTTCAAACTTTAAAGGATAAGTTATGTTCTGCTCCGGTTCTTAAATTACCTGATTTTTCTAATACTTTTGAACTTGAATGTGATGCTTCAGGTATTGGAATTGGTGCCGTGTTGATGCAAGAAAAAAGGCCAATTGCATATTTTAGTGAAAAACTGATAGGGGCACAATTAAACTACTCAACTTATGATAAGGAGTTGTTGGCATTAGTCCGAGCTCTACAAGTTTGGCAACATTACTTGTTGCCAAATGAGTTCGTTATCCATACAGATCATGAATCTCTAAAATGGTTAAAGGGACAATGTAAGTTAAGTAAGAGACACGCTTGATGGATGGAATTCATAGAGACATTTCCATATACAGTTAAGTATAAAACAGGTAGAGAAAATGTAGTTGCTGATTCCTTATCTTGTTTATTCTTTGATAACTACATTAAATGCTAAAGTCTTAGGGTTTGAACATATAAAAGATTTATACTTAAATGATATTGATTTTGCAAATGTTTTTTCTAATTGTGGGAATGGTGCCTTTAACAAGTTTTATCTTGTAGATCGGTTTCTTTTCGCTTAAACAGGTTATGTGTTCCACAATGTTCAATGAGAGAGTTATTAGTTAAGTGAAGCACATAGTGGAGGCCTCATGGGACACTTGGTGTCGCCAAAACACTCGATATTCTACATGAACATTTTATTGGCGCACATGAAAAGGGCGTTGAAAAGGTCTGTTCTAATTGTATTACTTGTAAACAAGCAAAATCTAAGGTAATGCCTCATGGAGTTTATACTCCTTTACCGATCCCTTCTTCGCCATGGGTAGACTTATCTATGGATTTCATTCTTGGTTTACCATGAACAAAAAAGGGTCGAGATAGTATCTTTGTTGTTGTTGATAGGTTTTCAAAGATGGCTCACTTTATTCCTTGTCACAAAACGGACGATGCTACACATGTGGCTGACTTGTTCTTTCGAGAGGTGGTGCGCCTACATGGGATACCTCGCACCATTGTATCGGACAGAGACGTAAAGTTCCTAAGCCACTTTTGGAAAGTATTGTGGGGTAAGCTTTGTACTAAATTATTATATTCTACTACATGTCACCCCCAAACAGATGGACAAACTGAGGTAGTTAATCGAGTCTTATGTGCTTTACTACGAACTGTTGTGGGTAAGAACCTTAAAACTTGGGAAGAATATTTACCATTTGTTGAGTTTGCATATAACCGATCTATTCACTCTACAACTGCATATTCCCCATTTGAACTTGTTTATGGTTTTAATCCACTAACTGTACTTGATCTTGCACCATTGCCTATAGAAAACATTTCTAGTTTAGACGGTGAGAAGAAAGCTGAATTGGTGAAATCCATGCATGCGAAAACAAGACAACGAATCGCCAAAACAAATGAAACAAGCGCCAACAAAGCTAACAAGGCGCAAGCAAATTATCTTTGAGCCGGTGGTGGGTTTGGGTCCACATGAGAAAAGAGCGATTTCAACTAAGCATAAAACAAAATTGGACCCGTGGCGATGGACCTTTTCAAGTACTCAAGCGCATTAATGACAATGCATATCAAATCGACCTTCCGGTGAGTATAATGTTAGTGCCACTTTTAATGTCATTGCCCTTTCTCCTTTTGATATTACAGATTCGAGGGCGAATCCTTTTGTGGAAGAGGGGAATGATACGAGTAACTCAGCCCAATTCAAAGGCCATAATAGAGATGAGTTTAGTTTTCCTCAAGGCCCAATTACGAAATCCAAATCCAAACAAATAAAGTTAAAACTCAACTTAGTGGTTCAAGACTTTATCACAAAAAAAATTCAAGAAGAAGAGTTGAAGTTTCAAGACAATAAATTCTGGAGTAATGATGAATTAGAAGAGACTAATTATGTTTGTGGGCCTAAACTCTCAATCTATGACGACAAGCCCATGTGGAAAATGCTAACAAGCTTAAGCATTTCACTTCAAGAACCTCAATTGATCTTACAAGCTTAGACATTTCATATTGGGTTTAAGTTTTAGGCTTAATTTTTATTAGATATAAGCACAATATTTTGTTTATTAGCTCTTATTATTTTATTATTATTTTATTCCGAATTTTGATAATTATTAAGTATTTTAAGTTATTTAAGAATTTTATGTTAACAAGAAAGTTTAGTTTAAAACTACTTCTTGTTTAGATTAAATTAGAGTTCTAGTATACCTAGGAGTTTTATTTAGATTTATTTATCTAGCCTATATATAGGCCTTTGCATTGTACAGGGAGACAATTGATTATTATTCTATTTCTCTTTTGAGTTAATAAATTCTCTTTGAATTTTTTCTTTTCAAGAATTTCTCTTGAGTTTCTTTTAGAAGAGTTTTAACAATCTTTTTAGATTGTGGGGATCATCTTCAAACTTTTTCTTGCCAAGATTTTTATCTTGGAGGGGAAATTAAAGCCGCTTAAAGGGGGTTGTGGATTCTTCGTGTTTCTAAGGCTTCTTAGGACTTCTACACGCCACGTTCTATCTTTCCATTTATCTTCTTTATTCACTTCCTGAATCCTTGATTTATTATTTGTTTTAATTATTTTATCTAACTTGGATTTAATTTCGTTTCAGGTAGTGTCAAGAAAAATCCAAGTTTCTTTCCGAACGTCTAGAGCCCTAAGTCAAATCCGCGACTTTGACAAACTTTACGATCTGCTTTCGCGTTCATCCTTCTCAACCTTTATCAGGTAAAATGCGAGAACTGGGGCGACCTAATATTCAATGCCAAAATGAGGAGTTCTTGTTAGCAACTAAGTATGAATGAGGTAGGTAAAGTTAGGCCTCATATAGAGTCCATTGTTACTCTGACTGAACATCAATTGTGTTCCTGAGATCTTTCACCATAAAATGAAACGAGGAGATTTAAATAGATGTTAATTACCCTTACAAAATTGGGAAATAAAAAGAAGATTTTGTTTAATTGTGGGAGCACATAATGTATTGACTCTTTTAAAGGGAGAACCTAGTGCTTGCATATAACAGTACCAGGGTGGTTTATGGGAATTATATTACCATCCGCCATGGAAACCATTTTATTGCATCGATAATCAACATTGTGAAAAGAATATGGATGGACAAAAAGATGGTGAAAATCACCAATGTTTATGAGACTTGCAGCTCGAGATGCAAAATTAGCCTTGCATCCTAATGGTTATGAGACTTGGAGCGACAAACACATGTAGTTTGATCATATTTATCACAAAGTTGGCATTGAACATGTGTTTGAGCATTATAAGAAACCTGTATACGCCAGAGAGCTTGTTGTTGAGAGTAAAAATTTGTGACCAAGAAAATTGAGGTAAATTATTATGAGTATTTCAATAAAACTGAGAAGAATTGGTGTTGTGTTGTGCAATTGCAACAACGATAGAAGAAGACATTTGTTTCTCCTCATGTTAGAGAAAGAGTTGATAATCAATAAATTTCTAAAATAGTTCTTCATATTTGATTGGTGTTAGGTGAGTTTGAATAGAGGTAGAAACTTTTCAATATTCTAGATGAAGACAATAGAGGATCTTGATTATAAGCTCATCAGAAGTAATCAAAGAACTGATAATAATTAAAATGTCTATGATGGTCTTGATTTGTTGTTGTAGATACTTTACAACACTCTTGGTTTGCTTTGTGACGCTAGTTAGTTGGTCACGAAGGCTATAGACTCATGTATGGCTTCTGTTTGCATAGAGGGAATGCAAAAGGGCCAATACTTTTTGTAAAGTATGAGTAACAACAATAATAGAGGCAATTAAGCTATCAACAGAAGCAATCATGCCTTGTGGGATGAGTCCATTGGCAAAACCAAATGCAATAAGTAAGATTTGTTTAGGTGGTGTTATTCCCTTTATCATGTATTGTCTGAGCAGATTTTGTACCATCAAGATAGCCTTGGAGATCATACCCAACTAGCAACATGGTAAATTGTGCTTTCCAATTCAAAAAGTTGAAGCTACCATGAGGTTGAGGTGTTAGTAGTCATTAGTAGAAAGTTTCATTGGGTGGGGAAAAATGGAGAATCTTCTTCTCATTCAGAGACATTTAGCTCTGTATACCATATAAAATTTTGGTAAAGATAGAGAAGAAAGCATACTTTTATTCATTGATAAAAATTGAATATGATAACAATAATTATTCAAATAACAATAAAAATAAATTCAAATTATAAACAATAGATTAAGTGATAGGCTAAAATTAAACGAAAAACTAGGTTAATTATTCAAACTATTTCTCTAATATCACTCATACTAATTAGAATTGGAGCACATAATATGTACGCTACAATTACACTCAACTCAGTAACATCTAAATGTTTTCTAAACACATTATATATGTAATTATAAGTAATTACATCCAAATCCAATTATTGAATTATTTTCTGAACACGCTCTAATTTTTTTTTTTAAGTTAATAACAATTTACCCAAAAGGGAAAGTGGTAGTTTTCATATCTGTAATCTCATATTCTCTAATTTTTTTTCCACATCTAAATAATCCATTTTCTCTCTGATTAAGATTTCTGGACATTTAATAAATTTAAAATCAAACATCTATCATGATCATATTATAAGCTTCTTTCTATAACATTTTCCGAATTTTTTGGCCATACAATCCAATTACATTATCTCCAATTCTAAATATTTTTTTTTAAAAAAATGGGAAAAAATAATTTTAATTTCAAAATTTTCCCCCTTTTCAATAACCCATTTCTCCCATGAAAATGGTTAATTTTTTGTGTGGTCCTAAATCAAGCCACGTTGCTGGGCTAACAATGACGTGCCCAAGACTCCAAATTTTATGCTATCTCAAAATTTGGGCTTCATGGTCTTATTGCCACAAATTTTCCCATCCACCTTTGCATTTGTCTCTTCCTATTTGGATAATTTCAAAAATAAAATTCATATATGCAAAAAAAAAAAAAAAAATTCTTCTTGTTTTTTATTTGAGGCTTGCATTAATTCAAAATTTGAGACAATACCATGCCAATTAATTTCTTTTCTCCTTTTTTCTTCAATAATTTGAATTAAAATTATTGACCACACACACATGATTAATACAATATATAAAAATAGTACTTAATATATTGTGTTTACAAATATAATACAATACAAATGTATGCCTGAGTAATCACTTGGTATGAAAGTAAATTATTGTAGCACAAATAAATTAAGAACTAGAACAAAAAAAAATCAAATTATTACGACACAAACTATGAAATAGAACCATCCATATTACGAACTAACTAATCAAACTAAAACCTACATATGGTAATAGTTCATGATGAGATTTGCAGGTTCATACATTTTAAGTGCACATGATGGGTTTCGAATTTGGATACTCAAAACCTAGAGCCTCCGCTTTTACCAACTATATTAAGGCCTCATTAACTATTAAGAAAATTTTAACTACACAAGAAAAGTTCAAACATTGTTTGATTTGTATTTTTTTTATTATACCCTAAAGAGTATTGTCACTACCTAAATCCTACTTGTGGAGTTAAAATTTTCGCTAAAAATGTATAAAATATTTTTTAAATAAAATAGCATGAAAACAATAATGTGTGAAGAGCTGTAAATCAAGAATGATTAATCATCAATAAGTGTTGGGTGTAGTGGTAAGACACATTGCATTTCTGATAAGAAAAATCAAATTCAAACTTTGATGATGACATCGTTGAGAATAACAACTACGAACATTGAAAAGATTATTCATTCATTGGCTATAAAACTATTAACCTGTCAAATTCCATGTATTGCATATTAAAAGATTACGAACTAATTGGAGATCCATACATTTTAATTGAGCATGATGAGTCTCAAATTTAGATACTCAAAACTCAGAACCTCCATCTTTACCAACTAAATTAAGGGCTCATTGTCACTATCTAAATCCTACTTGGGGAGTTAAAATTTTTATTGGTAATGTATAAAAGAGTTGTAAATCAAGAATGATTATCACGAACACGTGTTGGGTGTAATAGTAAGACACATTGTATTTTTGAAAAAAAAACTTAAATTCAAACATTGAATATGACATTGTTGAGAATAATAACTACGAACATCGAAAATATTATTTCTCATTGACCTATCAACTTGCATATTTAAAGAGAAAATGTTTTGAAGTGCAAAAAATTAGAAATTCCCATTAATTTTCTTATAAATTTATCCACTAAATTCCTTAGTTTCTTTCTATGTTTTGTAAGTTTGTAGCTCTTTCACAATCTAAATTCCTTTATAAAATGGGACCCCAATGACCCATACCAATAAGATACCAACCTCTAATATATATTTTCCCATATCACAAAATTTGAGCAAAAATAATGAAATTAATTAGAATCACAAACAGTTTATTCACCTTATCTTTCATTATCTCTTTTCCCAAATAAAAATATTACCAACAAAGTCCCCCAAACAAGAAAATTTTTGTGTGGTAATAAATGGAACAGATTTTAGTGGCAAAGAAACCACCTTAACTGGTAACCTCTATAGATGAAATGAAAAATGATAGACTCTTCAAAATGTAGCAATTATCACCTGCCACGTGGATCGATGATGTAATCTTTGATTGTGAGTTGTGTGGCCTTCAACAAATGAGTGAAAGAAAAACAGACTAACATATTTGATTTGGTTAAATTTTATATAAGGTCCCTATACTATGTGTTTTTAGTAAATTTAGTCTTATTATAGTTTGAACATTTTTAATCTTTTTGCTTTTCAAAATGTTGAGAGACTAATAATTTTTATTAATTTTTTGTTTTTGCAAGATGTATACACCAACAAGTGATTGGATGATTGGAAGGAGTGTTAGTGAAGTTCTTCCTAGAACATTTGGATTGAATTTAAATTTTGAAGTCTTCACCTGTCCTGAATAGGATTAGTTTTAGACCGTAAAATGGACAAGAACACATTTAATTATATCAAAAAATTGTGATATATACATATGGGAATTTATGTATAGTTAGAACTTACAAAAAAAAAAAAGAAAACATTTAAAGGACAAAAATGTAAAATATGTAAAAAAAAATAGATCTTAGGATTATAAATGCACATTTTTTCACCCATAAGGGTAAAAGTAATTGTACAATATGAACATCAAAAGCATTGCAACAACACCTATAGACAATTTACATTAAAACTCTTATAAGAATCAAAATTAACTACATTTAAATTCTTGTGATTGACCTGATGATTAGGAGTTATTTATTTCTAGAATTCACCTGAGTTCGAACTTTCGAGGAGTAAGTGAGTGCGTGAATCTAATTATATATTACTAAAAAAGTTGCATTGGAATCCCATAAAAACACCCAATTCCTATTGCAACTAAACACTTTAGCATTCACAAAAGTTGTCAAATTACATAAAAAGATTATATTGGATCAAAATATAATAGGGGGGACTAAATGTGTCAAAAATGCATAATACATGGACCTTCTATGGAATTTGATCAAGATCTAAAGATTATACAAAATGCAGCAATCATCACCTGCCACGTTGATCCATTGATTGTAATATGTGTGGCCATAGCCAAATGAAAAAATATTAAAATTTAAAAAAAATCCTTAATATTTGTCACCCACACAATATATAATCCTTATAAGTTTTGCCCCATAGCTCAGTAAGGCTCATCAAAGTCCAATCACTCCCAATACTTTCATAACATTTCACGAACTTCACTCTCCAGTCTCCAATGGCGGCTGCCGTCTCCACCATCGGTGCTGTCAACCGAGCACCGGTACTCCATACCCTCGGTTCTTTTATTACATGTGTGTCCCTAACCAAACATGTTCTGAGGATATCATTGTTTGTGTTTTTTGCAGTTGAGTTTGAATGGATCAGGTGCCGGAGCTTCTGCTCCAAGCTCAGCTTTCATGGGGAACAGCTTGAAGAAAGTGAGCGCTAGGTTCAACAACAACGGCAAGGCTCCAGTGGGAAGTTTCAAGATTGTGGCTGCCAAAGAAATCGACGAAGACACACAGACCGACCAGGACCGATGGAAGGGTCTTGCTTATGATATCTCCGATGACCAACAAGACATTACCAGAGGGAAAGGTATGGTCGACTCATTGTTCCAAGCTCCCATGAACGATGGTACTCACTATGCTGTCATGAGCTCCTATGAGTACATTAGCCAAGGCCTTCGCACGTAAGTACATATACATATACATCATATATACGCATTTCGATTTTTTTGTTCAACCCTAAATTAAAAATGGTTTGGATGATATAGATACGACTTGGACAACAACATGGATGGATTCTACATTGCCCCAGCTTTCATGGACAAGCTTGTTGTTCACATCACCAAGAACTACATGACCCTTCCTAACATTAAGGTATGTGTGTCACCTATAACATATATAGTGAAATCTCTTTTTTTTTTTAAAAAAAAAAATAAAATAGCATTAAATTTACCAAATTTTACTACAATTGTTTCTATTACAGGTTCCTCTTATCTTGGGTATTTGGGGAGGCAAAGGTCAAGGAAAATCTTTCCAATGTGAGCTTGTCTTTGCCAAGATGGGAATCAAGTGAGTTCATGTTTTTTTAGATGCAAATTCAAGGTCTTGATTACATGGCCACCGATGAAGTCAAAAAATTTTGTGTGCTATAATTAAACTATAAATTTCTAGAGATATTAAGATAGCAATTTTATTATTGTATTAACTTAAAATTTTACTAGTTTTAGAGGGTTAAAATTATAACTTTTCTATTTTTAGAGGGTTTAGAATTTAATTATAATTTTTTAGAAGCAAAATGCAATTATTCTTTTGTGTTAACTTAAAATTTTACAATCTATAGATGAGCTAAACAAAAATTTGCCTTAACAGAGGTGATTATAATACTAAATGTCAATAACTTTAATGATTAAAATAGATAAAAATGTATAAAATTGAGGATTAATTTGGTTGGTTTTTTAAAAGTAGGGTCAAAATTAATGAAATATGTAAATATTTAGGGTCTATTGTGCAAATAGAAACATGCTAATGAATTGCTATAATGAATTAACATTACAGCCCCATTATGATGAGTGCCGGAGAATTGGAAAGTGGGAACGCCGGAGAACCAGCCAAGTTGATCAGGCAAAGGTACCGTGAGGCCGCCGACATTATCAAGAAAGGGAAAATGTGTTGCCTCTTTATCAACGATCTCGACGCTGGAGCCGGTCGTATGGGAGGAACCACACAATACACAGTGAACAACCAAATGGTGAACGCCACACTCATGAACATCGCTGATAACCCCACCAACGTTCAGCTCCCCGGTATGTACAACAAGGAAGAGAACCCTCGTGTTCCGATCATTGTCACCGGTAACGATTTCTCGACGCTGTACGCGCCGCTCATCCGTGACGGTCGTATGGAGAAGTTTTACTGGGCACCCACCAGGGAAGATAGGATCGGTGTTTGCACAGGTATTTTCAGGACCGACAATGTTCCCGTTGATGACATTGTTAAGCTTGTTGACACCTTCCCGGGCCAATCCATTGGTAAGCTTCTCGTTCAACACTTTTTCAATTCATGGTCTCTATACAAAGGTCTAATTTTTGTTTTAGTCCCTCCACAATGCTAAAATTCAAAAGTTAATACTTCTAATTTGGTGTGCTTACAATATTCAAGTTTGATTTAAAAATTCGAATCTGATTCAATCATTCTCAAGCAACTCAAGCTATTGAGTAAGTCGAATTCAAATATTTTAGTACTTGATTGGAACAACTTGTAAGCCTAATTTGTATATTTTATTAATTTATTTTTAATAATTTGATAATAAATTAATAGTTCATCTAAACAAATTGGTATATAGCACGAGGCCAAGCTTAAACTCGAGTTTGACTATACAATTGTGTGTGAATGAGCTTAATTGACCTCAAGCTTATATAGTAGTAATTGATTGAGCTTGACCTAAGTTTCGAGCAGTGAGTTCTAAATTAAATTTGAGCTTGAACTTCTCAGTATATGAGCTCAGCTGAGCTTGATTACAATCCTATTAATAGGTTTAAATTGATAGCATCATATTCAATCTACAATAAATTTACATTTCAGCTAAATTTTAAGTCTATTTAGTCATCAATTATTTAACAGCTAATAATGTTATCAATTTAGACATTCTGATAACATTATAAAAGTAGAAGTATCGAATTTATTCAGATTAAATTAACCATAATTAGATCCCATAGGAATTATCATTAACGGTGTATTTGCATGTGTGTTGGTTCAATTTGTAGACTTTTTCGGTGCTCTGAGGGCCAGAGTTTACGATGACGAAGTGAGGAAATGGATCGGAGAGGTAGGAGTCAATAGTGTCGGGAAAAAGCTCGTGAACTCGAGGGAAGGGCCACCATCTTTCGAGCAACCTACGATGACCATTGAGAAGCTGTTGGAGTATGGAAACATGCTTGTTGCTGAACAAGAGAACGTGAAGAGGGTTCAATTGGCTGACAAATATTTGAGTGAAGCTGCCCTTGGAAATGCTAATGACGATGCTATCAAGAGAGGAGCTTTCTAAATGGGAAATTAAGCTCCAAGGGAAGAAAAAAAAAATCTATATTGGACACAAACAAAGGAAATCCCCCCTTTGTGTCTTAATAGAATGTTGTTTTCCTTTTCTGTTTTAAGTGGATTTGTGTCCTCTATTTTTGTGTTATAAAATCTCCACTTCGTTCTTGTCTTAAATGTTTCACTTTATTTGTTCCAATCAAACTTTTTTTTTTTACATGATTAGTTTTGAAATAAAAAATTTCGTGTTAAAAGATTGTGTTATTTGATAAAAAAATTGAATTTTTTTATAGGCATAATAATTTTTTTGGTTTTCCATTTTACAAAAAAATTATTTTTGTTATTCATTTAATTTTTTGTCTCTTTTACCTCTTGAACTTGTATTTTTTTTGTCAAATCACCTTAAAATGAATAGAAAAATTTGTTTGTTAACTTTATTAACGTGACATACACGTAGAATGTCATGGAGATGACATGTCAACATTTAATTAATTTTTAAAATTTTAAAAATTAATTAAATGTTGATGTGACATACATACATGTTAAGTCAACAAACTTTTAACTTTTTATCTATTTTATGGTGATTTAATAAAAGACGTAAGTTTAAGCGTTAGAAAAGATAAAAATTAAATGAAGGGTTAACATAACTAAATAAGTCATTATGCCATAAAAATATTAGACAAAAATGGAATTGAAAGAAAAAAGTTAGACCTATTATGTGATATATTGATTACTTCATATTTAGATATTATGTCATTTAAATCACATGAAAATAAATTTATAATAATGTAACGTAAAAATTAAAAATTTATTAAATTTTTAATAAAAATACTAAAATAAAAATAGTATAAATTTTAGATAATTTATAATAAATTATCGTTGTTATGTCAATAATGTCTAAGAAAAATAGATATTGTAAAAATTTAGGTGTGAGGTTTTGAAGCTTTTATGAACCACTCTTTTTATTCAATTTTATTTTTTCAGTTCTTAATTATGCCATTTTACATGTAATTTGATTGTTAAATTAACAGTTTCAAGAATGGATGAATCTTATTGATATAGTATTAATAATTTAGAGATGTAATTAAAACGTCTTAAAATTTAGGGATTAATTTAAAATAAAGATTATAATTTGAGGATGTATGATGAATTAAATTAAAATTATTTTAAATTAAATTTAAATAAAATATGTTATTAATAAAATGAAATTCAAGTTTGAGCTATCCTTGGCCCATTTAGAAACCCTTAGGCTTTAGAGAGGATAATTTGTTTTATTATTGAAGCCCAAAATAGTATTTGTCTATAATTGCAACAAAAGTTTTAATAATAAGTGATAATTAATAGAATTATGAAATATTTTATTCAATGGCGAATCTAGTGAGGCTAGCATGAGCTTCTGCCCACTCTAAAATGTAAATTTATTATTTAAACCTTTAAATTTTTAAAAATTTAAATTAATAAAAATATAATAGTATTTTATTTCTTAAAATTATAAAAATTGATTTAATCTTTTAATAATTATAAAAATATAAACTATAAAATTTTAAAATTTCATTTACCCTAAAAGATTATTCGGTTTCGTCCCTATTTTAATCAATTTAAAAATGAAAGTCGAACTGCAAGCACAACTATATTTTAATTTGTTAAATTCATATTATATTATAAATATTATATTTTACTTACAATTAATTTTAATTTCACAAATAAAATTAAAAAATCCTTTTAGTTAATTTTTATTTTAGTTAATTTTTATTATATAAAAGATAAATGAGAAAGGGACTCGATTCATCTAGTATACAACGTTGACGTGGATGCTTGCATCATTGGCATGACATCACATTAAGCAACCTTATATGAGGACTTAATTGACTATAAAATATAAATGGAATATTATTATTTAAATTTGAATTAATTAAGTTATATGTTCAACGTTTAAAAGTTTATCACAAAAAGTCAATTGAGTTTTAACTCAATTAGTATGAGTATTATTATTAATGTAGGAGGACGTAGATTTAAATGCGTTGAATCGCATTATCCTCCTATTTATGGGTCGAAAATGAGCTATGGATAATTCTAAGTATTTGGTCAAAAAATAAATATAATTAAAAATTATAATAAGATTATTACAAAATTGTATTTAGTAAATTTAAAAAAAATTAATTATTTAAACACGAATTTATTATAAAAAAAAACAAAGTGAATGAATATTTAAATTTATTATCAAAGTGAAAACGAATTTTAATAATGAATATTCGAAAATTAAACAGCCATCACATCCCTGCTATAAAAAGAAAAGTGATGGCTTACCAAACTATATGTGCAATTAGGCTTACGAGTTTTGGTAAAATTTTACTTTAGGGCCCCATAAGAATTTGACTTTTATGGTTTGCAAAATAAAATCATCTATTTGTTTCCAAGAAAGTTCACTATGGACTATATTAGAAGAAAGTGATGGGTTATTTCTTTTGTAATTTTGGTCTTAAATTTCCTTTTTTTTTTATCATTTTGACAGTTAACCTTAAAAGTTCTGCTGAATTACTTTTTGTTAGATAAAAAAATTGAATGAATTGGAAAAATGTTAACGGCATTGATGTGACAGCTCGTATGTCAATTTACATGTACTTCATTGTTGACATTGATAAATTTTTAAATTTTTTTTTTGATTTTTTATGAAGTACATGCCCGATGATAGTGTTAATGGGGAAGGCAATAGCCTTGCCCCCTTAAAAAGGAATAGTTTTGTTTAAGTCCTTTTAAAACTAACGGTGGCGGTGAGATTAGATATTGTAACAATATTGTAACGTGAGATAAAAAGTAAGCTAAGTGCACCGTACTAGAGGTAAATGCCCATCCAAAGAGAATCTAAGTCTAAAAAAATATTTAAACCTAAATTTATTATAAATAAGAATAAAGTGAATGAATTAGCTGGTTCAATGGTAAGGCTTTAGCTTTCCTTTGGGTTCCAAGTTCGAATCTTGTCGTGTGCAAGTGGGGATTATTTAACCACGGGAGTTAGATGAGATGACAATGTTAGATGAGATGACAATGGTCTCTCTTACCTTAACCAGTAGTCGAGGGTTTGATTCTCGCCTTGAGTATAGAATAACTTTAAAACTTATGACCAGCATTTACATCTTTAATGAGTCTGTAGAATGTGGAGGATTAATTACTGGGCTCGTTCTGATAAATACCTTAAAAAAAGTGAACGAATATCCAAATTTATTCATAAACATTTTAATAATGAATATTTAAATTTATTATCAAAGTGAAACGAATTTTAATAATGAATATACTAAAATTAAACTCCCGTCACATCCCTCCCATAAAAAGAGAAAGTGATGGCTTACCAATCTATATGTGCAATTAGGCTTACGTGTTTTAGTAAAAATTTACTTTAGGTTAAAAAAAATGTTTATATTTTTAAAAGTTAAAAGTTAAAATTATAGTTGTTTTATAAATATTTACTCCTTAAATTAAAAGAAAAAAATATTATATTATTTATGTAGTTAAATAATTTCATATTTTATCTATTAATTAAATAATTAAATCCTGTAAACATAATATTAAATTAAATAATAGTTCGGATGGACGGTTGTGGTTTAAATAGACAGGGGTGGGTCAAAGATACTCAGCATACAGTCAACTGAAATAGCATGGAATCAACAGGCGGCGTGGTCCACGTTTAAAATAAATGCTGAGTCACGTGGCATGGGATAAAAACACTTTCTCTCGCTCTCGCTCTCTCTCCCGGGGTTTCTATACTGTGCCCTACAAGATCGTGAACCTTCACGCTACTTCTTCATAGAGTCTTTTAATCAACCCACATGTCACAAGCTTGGTTGATCTGTGGTGGACGGCAGAAAGTCTTCATGATCCACCTCAGTTACACGTTAACCACAAAAAGAGAAAAAGTACCAAAGTAAAAAAAAAAGCCATAATTTCTTCAAAAAAATTTCATGCTTCAATGCTTAATGTCAAGGTCCTTCATTCATGATAAATAATGATTTAGTTGAAATAATAAAATAGAAATATACAGGTTTTATTGATTTTATAAATAATATAAACAAATTAAAATATATTTACCATATTACTCACTGCTTTATGTGAGCGCAATGTATTTTACAATATTATTCATTATTTCTTTTAATATTTTTACTTAAATTCATATTTGATTAATTCATTACACCAATTTAATTAAAAATTGTATTATAGTAGACATAATAATAACCTTAAAAGAAAGTTTTCAAAAGTTTTCAAAAGTTTTTAGCTATGGATGTTTCAAATATAAATTATCACAATGGGAGATGAACTAAATAAATGTAGTATAATTGTGTTAAATAGATACGAAGTTAAAAAAATTGTTTTAGGAGGATCGTAGACGGATCATAAATTATTAGGGGTGAGGTACAATTTTACCATTATAAAAATATATAAATGCATGGGATCTTTCTATATGTTTGTTAATTTTTTTGAACAATCTCATTTTAGGCTTTGATCATATCTGCTCCTTTTGACACAATACCGAAAATTATCCATAGTCTCCCTAACCTATAAATAAAAAGATAATGCGTTTCAGCGCACTAAAACACATATCCTCCTGCATTGACAATAATATCCATTTTAAACAAATTAAAATACAATATATTAAATTGAAGTGTTTATTATAATCTTTGTTAAAATATAATCTTATCTACTCTAAAGTTTGACTTTTGGATAAATTTTTAATTATTAAGTAACATGGATATTTAATTTAATAAATAATTCCCAAAAGTTGGTAAAGTAGCCACTAACATGATAGTAGAAGAAAGTGTATTTTCTAATACAACGTGTGTTTATTTGACATTTGGTGTTTGTGTTCATTCCATTGATTAAATTAATACTTAAAACTTTAAATATAAAATCCATAAAAAGGTGAGACCATGCAGGTAATGGTTGAAATAATAGGGCATTGGATTATGTTATGTAATTTTTACCTAAAATTATATTGTTTTTCATGCTTTGGTCAACATTTGAGTTTTTTTTTATATTAGTAGTTTATATAAGTTAATTTAATAGGCAATGTTAAAAATTATCAAATATCTCGTTTTTTATTAAATTATTTTCTAATAATTTTTTTTTGAATAAGCTCGGAACGAATAGAGATAGAATCAGACTGATTCCTTAAGTGTCTTTCTGAACATTCTTCAATGTCCTGGTTATTCACGGAATGTGAGAAGAGGATGAATAATCATCTACTTCCGGAAGAAATTGAAGAATTTCTAGGGAATCCTACAAGATCCATTCGTTCTTTTTTCTTTGATAGATGGTCAGGACTTCATCTGGGTTCGAATCCTACTGAGAGGTCCACTATAAACAGAAATTGTTGAAGAAAGAACAAGATGTTCCTCTTGTCCCTTCGAAATAACCAAGTTGGATCTAGTGTATTTTAAGGGATTTGTCTTTTCTATTGATTCCTACGGATTGAAATATATATTTTTTGAATAAGCTCATTATAAGTGTTGATTATATCTGCCTTTTTGATACAATGTTTAGAACTACTCATAAACTCTCCCCAACCCACAAATAGGAGGATAATGCATTTTAGCGCACTCGAACCCATGTCGTCATGTATTGGTAACAATACCCATGCCAACCGAGCTATAATTCAAGCAACATTTTTAATATTTTATTAAATATGTATTTATTAAATTATTTTAGTATTTTAAAAATATATATTTTACCTTAAAAATAAAAATAAAATTTTATATTTCAAATTTACAATTTGTTAATATTAATAAAGCTTAAATATGCATTTGGTCGCAAAACTTTGTGAGGAGAGTAGATGAAAAGTATGTTTGGGTAGTAAGTTATGATAAAAAATAAAATATAAGAATCAAATTGATAAAAAAAAATCAAGTTCTTAGACTAAATGCATAATTAACCATATTAATATCTATCTATTGACATTTAAACTTTTAATGGAGAGGTTAATTAGAGAAACACCAATTAAAAATAATAATTAGGGATTTAGTTTTTTTTTTCAAATTTGGGAAAATAGGTTAATTTTGGAGAGGGAAACAGAAAACACGTCTTGCAGGACTCGTTTTTTGCTGAGGAGGCTGAAAGCGTGTCCTACAGCTGCCACCTCAGCAGAAAATGCTTCCTGCAAGACATGTTTTCTGCTTTTTTAAAAAATAGATATATTTTTTTGGGTGTTGAAAAATTTGGGGAGAAAATTTATTTATGTTAGTGTTTGAGTTCAACATTGTGATAGTTTTAAGGTATGTTTATGCTTACAGTGATGCGATAGCGCTTGAAGACCCACACATTTTATCTGTGTGTGGGGATAGAATCATCACCTTAGAAGCCCATCGCATTGCAACTTAGGCTCTCAGTTCATGATGGTTATATGGTCACTGGTTGACGTATAAGTCGAGCCCCCAGTTGATGGTGGTTATGCGGTCATGGGTTCAAGTTTTATAATACTAAAAGAAAATGATTTATAAACCTCATACATAAGTTTGATATCATAATCATAGGGGGAAAATGACTTTCTAAGATAATCAACTTATTCTTTTCTCCATCTCCACCAAAGATAATATCCTTAACCTCATTGTTTATAACTTGTGACAGAGTTGGGAGCAAGAAGGCTTTTAGGGGGAGGAGTGATTGCGATGTTGGAGAAAAAGTTGAATCTCGAGTTGAGTCGAGGCGGTAGTAGTTGTCTTTATTAATGAGTTTTTTAATCATAGAAATCGCATACAATACAATACAAAAAATAATTTTTTCTTAGATTGTAAATAAGTATATTATTAATGTAAAATAGAATAGAACAACCTTTTTTAAGTAATTGGAATAAGTACATTATGGATGGAAAAATTCAATACAATACAAATTAAAAGTTAATAAAGCAAATGATGATTTACATGAAAAAAATTTAAAAATAAATATTCATCGACGTCGTCAGCTTGAATGTGTGCCACAACTTGGTAGGTGTCGGTTATGAGGAGGATTTCGTTATATTTGGAGTTCTAGCTCCTCATATTCTTCATCTTCACTCTGACCTCCATGTTGATCTTCATCTTCATCTCCTTCTTCCGTGCTAAAGTGCATTTGCATCATAGGTTCCCATCGTATATTGCCCGTTTGTATTAATAGGTGGTTGAACAAATGACCCACTTCTGTAGGACAATGATATTGAGGGTGTTTGCGACACTACCAGTGGATAAGTGCATTGTGTCGCATAATCCAATTGCAAATATATAAAATGTTAGAATTGTCGACGATGGTAGATGCATTGGTGTTGTTGTCGGCATTGGCGTGTAATATGGTCTTAGGATGGAGTAGCGCAAGAAGTATACCTAGAGAAGGTTTTAATGCACAGTATGATGGTGTATAATGTGGTGCTTGTGTAAAAAAAATGGGATTAGTGAAAGCACCCAAAAAATATGAACCATATTGATTTGGGAGGTTGTGCACCCATCAGTGCCTCATGTGGGGTTGGAGCTGATGATGATTCCATAGAGGCATGTACTCCCGACCTAGGATTCATGCGTGGTTGTCTTGGCTTCCTATGACGATATTGTCTACTCTTTTCCTCCTTCGGCTATAGATATAACTTGCCATGAAGTCTAAACCATGTAATGTAATTCGAAGAGGTCGCCAAAACTAGTGGGGGAATTGGTTTGCGCATAGGTATGAAATCGTACCTATACTCCCAAATGTAGATATATTTGGCATGGAATTTTAGCCAATCTTCATCAGTTCTTCCCCACAAGTAGATATTTGATGCGATCGTTGAGAGAACCAAAAATATCCTATCCCTATAAAATAATGAAAAAAGAATAGTATAAAGGAAGTAGGGTCAAATCCTCAGGGACTGGATTTGCACAAGTGCTTGTTCTTTGAAATCCCAGACAGAGTCGTGCTCAAGAAATCCTGCATACCTGGAAAAAAATAAAAAAAATAGAATTAAAAGTTTTGATTGAATTGAAATTAGGAAAATTAAAATTAAAATAGTAGAGATAAATAGAGTTAAAGAAAAAGAGTTCTTATGGAGAGATTCTAGTCTTTGGTTGTCTCGATCCGCCTTGGGTTCAATCCTCGATTTTTAGGTGATCCATCTTAAATAGAATAAGCCAGTTATAATGGAAAAAGACGCCTACGACCACCAGCTCCAAGATTTTAGACTTATGATTTAGAGGAACCTGACTCTAGCCAATAATTGCTTTTATGGGACCATCTTATGCTAGATCATCATTTCTTAATGGTGAATGTCGCGCCATTTTGTCTCTTGGGCTCGCTAACCTCTAACGCAGTAAGCTAACGAACCGATTGTGCAACCTTCCCAAAACATACAAAGCGACCGTTCCTTACACAAGTTGAAAAGATTACTTTTTAAAGGACATGGACGGAAGCGTCAACCCTGTAATGCAGAGAAATAATAAATACTCGTTGAGAAGGCTAAGTGCGGATTCTAAGCCTCATGAACCCTTTTGGAGATTTTTGACAACCTTTAGCTAGATAAGTTTAATGGGTCATGATTTTTGGGGAAAAAAAATAAATGTAATGGAAATAGAATTTTTATTGAATAATATGAAGGGAAATAAGGCTAAGCTTTTTTGGGGAAAAAGTGTTTACAGAAAAAGATATGTCAAATTTATGTCACTCCATCCCCTATTTATAGTACTAGGAAACCTAGTCTATTCCTAATTCAATTCTAAAAGATAAATACAAATAAATAAAGATAAATAAAGATAAATAAGGATAAATAAAGATAAAAACTAAAATTAAATCTAAATAATAATATTTAATAATTATCCTAATATAATTAAAAATTAAATAGAGTCTTGTTTGTATAAAATCTCTTATTTGCACTTTTGCCCTCAAGTCTCCCATACTTTTCATCTGGCACCACTTTTCTCCTACTTCGCGCTTTAAATTCACGCTTTTTTCCCCCAAATTTCCTTTTGCCTTTAATTTAGCCCCTACAAGATAAAAAAACCATAAATAACTCAAATTAGTAGGATTATACTCAAAATAAATATATAATTAATACATAAAAATATGTCATTCTAGAGTATTATCAAATTCCCCCTACTTAGCCGATGCTTGCCCTCAAGTATGGTTCATATCCATTGTGAAATTTAGAATTTTGCCATGAAAAAAATATCACTTCAAAGTTTTATAAAAAGTAGGCATAATGCATATGGAAAATAAAGAGAACCTTTAGCTTGCTTTAAGTAAAACTGAAAAAGTATTCTAATTAATACACACAAAAATTAAAATCGACTTGGATTATTTCATGAAAATTAGGTAATTTACTAAACTTACCAAGACACCTTATTTGTTTCCACCTTTAGTTCCCAAATGCAATTTTATTATTAATACATTATTTTTTTTCTTTTTTTTCTTTTTATCATTACTATTATTATTGCTTAAGAATACATTGAACCTTTTGAAGCGAAAAGAGATGATAACCAAACACCCCACCCCGGTTACTCAGCCCAACATACTCCTAATGTATTATATTTTTCTTTAGAACATATCGAACCTTTTGACGCGAAGAGAGATGACAGCCATGCACCCCACCCCGGTTACTTAGCCCAATATATTCCTAAAAAAATTATTTAATTCCGGTTAGCGAAGTTACCTAACACGTCACACAACCTTTTGACGTGAAATAGGATGATAACCCAATCACCCTACCCGATTACTCAGTCAATCACGTTTTAAGCTGTACTCATTACGACAGAAACATCACAATTTATTATAAATGAAACAGAATTTTAATTAGGAGGACTAGAAAAAAAAATCAAGTGTCAAAAATAAGTTTCGACAACTACCTAACAGTTATGAACATAATTTTAACATGCAATTGTGTTAAGTGTTCTCTTTGCATTTAGACTTAATCAATTGTACTATAAGTAAGATAGGGTTATCTCTATTAATCATAATTATTCAGCCTAAAAGAAATAAAACAGTGGAGATGAAATCAAACAAGCAAAATCATAACTAACTCAATAGACAAGAATCATGCATGTAGGTCAAACAGTGGGTAGGTCCTGGTCAAATTTTTGGGCATGAAAAGAGGTAGAATATTCATAAAAAAAAAGCATGGGCAGCAACAATAATCAAAGCAATAGCAACAATGAAAACAACATATAAAATGATAGAAATAAGGAGGAGTGCCTCTCCCTACTTAAAACACATTGTCCTCGATATGAAAGAAAAAGAAAAAAATATGTGAAAGAAAAAGGTTCAGAAAAACTCCTAATGTAGTCATTGTTGTTTATGCATAGCTGCAAGGAGGAAAAGGTTCGACGTCGTGTGGAGGAGAGGAAGGAGGGGAATGCGTTCATTCGCAAAGTTGACGTGTTGGGGTGCCAAGAATCAATTCCGACAGCTATTGACAAAAAATAAGGGTTAGGCGGTGGACCGACTTCTAATCCTAACCATGGTGGTGGGAAAATCAATGGTGGGGGTTAAGGAGAAAGGGAATCGTTAGCTAGTGGGTTTTTGAGTGAAAAACGGGGAAACTGTTAGGGTTTGAGGGTGTAGTTTGGCTGTAAGATGGTTGTTTGGGTAAGTATGAGGCAGGGGTGCGCTATTCCTACTTGGAATAGGGATAAGACAAGGGCTGTTTCATGCCATTTTTTTAGTTTTTCTCATTTTTCTCCCTATTTTCGCTTTGGTTTATCTAGACAGAAGAAGAGAAATTTATTAATATCAAAAATAAAGTAATAAATAATAGGATAAAATAAAGTAATAAAAAATAATAAAATAATAAAAAAATTGGGTTGCTTCCAAACAAACGCTTGTTTAACGTCGCTAACTTGACGTCTCAACTAGTATTGGGGCTGTTCCAGCTGAATTCTTTCATTCGTATGGGCTTGAAAATTCTCTCTTTTTATCATATCCACAATATTTGGGTTGAATCATCCTTGCACCTCTTTATTTGGTTTTGTATTTTCCTCCAAGAAGATCTTATGTATGCCTGTCAAGGGGTTAATCTCTTTTAAGTCAGCAACGGTCTCATCATTCTCTAAAAATGTGCGATTGAGATGTTTGTGAAGTGATTTTAATTTCAGATCTTGTACCTACACAAGAGGAGGTAGAAGTTTACTATCTATAGGAGCCAGTAATTCATTAAAAAATTCAAAATCATCAAACATCATTTTAGATTTATCTCTATAAGATGACTCAACAATTTCTTCTACTAATGAGTCAATTATGTCGACACAGTTTACGTTCAAGATTTCACTTGGGTGACTAATAACGTCGTAAACGTTAAACTTCAAGATCTCCTCATCAAACTCCATCGTGAGAGTTCTGCTATGCACGTCAATCTTAGTATTTACAGTACTAAGAAGAGGTCGCCCAACAAGATGTCTGAAGACCCAGAAACTTTATCCTCTTCTATTTTTACCACATAAAAGTTCGCAGGAAAGATAAGTCCGTTGACTTTCACTAATACGTTCTCAAAGACTCCTTCTAGATGCACAACAGACCAGTCTGCTAATTGAATGATAACACCTATTTTCATAAAAAAACCCACGTTAAGTGATTCATAAATAGAAAAAGGCATGACGTTTATAGAGGCCTTTAAATCACACATAGCATTTTTAATTCCTAAGTGACCTATTTTGCATGGTATTGCAAACATGCTCCTATCTTTGCATTTCCTTGGCATCTTCTGCTGTAATACAGCAGATACATTCTCACCAACGCTTACCCTTTCATTATCAGTTAATTTTCGCTTGTTGGTGCAGAGCTCTTTGAGGAACTTAGCATAATAAATATTTTGTTTGATGTCATCCAACGGTGGCATGTTGATCTTGACATTTCTGAATGTTTCAAGGATCTCCTTGTCCTCTTTACTTTTCGACATTAGTTCAATCATCCTGAAAATGAAGGTTGAAATATGGGTAGTGGAGGTTTTGTTCGGACCTGTTCATCATTCTCGTGCTTTTCTTGGGCGGAATCTTGGCCAAGATTTCTGCCAGGAATTGGTTCCAGTACTTTTCCACTTTACAACGGCACTGCATATACATGTTGTTTTGGATTAGGTTTCGTTTGTGATGGCAGCTTTCCTTGTGAGTTCATTTTCTCAATTGATGTGGTCAACTCTCTTATAAACGCCTCGATTTTCTGTTGAAAATCCTTTGTTTCCTTTTGGAAATCAAGAGTTTACCGTAGTATTTGCTGTTGGAAATAAATAGTTTACCGTTGTATTAACTGCTAATTTATTGACCATGGTTTTTAAAGAGGTACCTAAATCTTGCGTTTGTTATGGAAACCGATTTTGGTATAGCTAGTTATACTATAGGTTTGCCCCATAACTCAAGTTAGTATGGTCTCTCTATCCTGGGTTGTAGGTATTAACATAAGGGTCATATCGCCTTTGTGGTGGCCGAGGAAAGTTTCCCACAATATCTAAATAGGCGATAGTATCATTATACAAACTAGGGCATACATTAGTTGTATGTTTAGGTGTTGCAAAAATTTCCCATGGTCGGGCTGTCTTGCTTTTTCTACAACAAGAGAATTTAAAATATTAGTAAGTTTATCAACTTTATCTTCTAAAGTTGAATTACTTAACTGGTAAACCCTTTTAGTAAGTTCAGGATTGCCTCGAAATTGTTGAGTATTTGCAGCCATCGTGGATATCAAGTTTCTTGCTTGTTGAGGAGTCATGTTGACCAACGTTCCTCTTCTGGCTGTATCTACCATGTTCATCTTTATGGGTTTTAAGCCTTCATAAAAGTATTGGAGTAAATACTGTTCCGTTATACCATGTTGTGCGCAACTTGCACACAACTTCTTGAATCGCTCCCAATAGTCGTAAAGAGACTCTATTTCTTTTTGCCTTATCCCAACGATCTTCCTTCTTAATTCAGCTGTATGTGATGGTGGAAAAAACCTGGTGAGAAACAAACAAGAAAGATCAGCCTGTAACACCCCAAACCCGGCCCAGACGTTATGGCCGAATTCGACGTGCCACATTGAAATTTAAAATCCACGTTTCGTATTTAGTGTTTTAAAAACCGACTTTTGTTAAGCTAACAAAGTGAATGGAAGCTGGGCACCAGGTAGGTATCCATAACAGATGAGGTAAGCCATGAAGGCTGCTTAAGTACCAAGCTCTTTGATTGGATCCAATCTTAGACATGCCCACAACCATTGCCACACTTGGTTATAATGAGTTGAAATTTATTTGAGTGGATATCTTTGATAAACTAATTAATCGTGATGTTGTGTTATTTGAAAAAGAGTATCATTTTGAAAACGCGCCCTAAGTCTAGCCCATTTGAATTATTATCAACTAGTTTAAAGTTACTAAAATAAAATAATCCCAGAAAAGAGAAGAAAATAAAGTTAAAATGGCCTTATTTCAACCCAAAAATAAATAATAAATAAGGTAAACTTAAGAAAACCAATCACTTATTTCAAAAGCCAAAAAGCGATCACCGTGGCCACTCTAAATCCCCTCCGGCTCCAAGCCCCCACTTCAAGGCTCACTGCAAGGTTAAGGAAGGGGTGAGTTTGGAAACTCGATGTGTAAAGTATCCCAATCGAGCCCAAATCGGTTCAAGCTTTCTTGGGCCTAAGCCCTATTTAGAATTTAGTGTTAACTGGGCCTTAGCCCATATCAATATTAATCTGGGCCATAGCCCCTTACAGTATCAGAGTATATTGGGCCTAGCCCATATCAGTATCAATCTGGGCCGTAGCCCTATTACAAGTCGAGATATATTGGGCCTTGCCCATATCAACCTGATTGGGCCCATTTCAATCTGATCTCATATGATTAATGCATGATAACCCCATCCAACCCTGCACTTGCCTCCGTCCATCCCTACACTTCCTGTGGGGAGTAAATCACCCACGCCATCCCTACACTTACAGTGTTAGCACCGGTTGCGACACTAACTATAATCCATGACAAAAGTCGCTTATATCGTAATATGTGGCACGACCACCGAGCAGGTTCTTCCTCCATAACAAAATCCAACCCCATGCAACAGATATACATGTCATGGCATACAACAAACATAATCAGAATATCATGCATTTCAGTCAAAATTAACCCTAGGGGTATAACGGTCATTTTACACCTAGGGGTAAAACGATAATTTTCATACTTAGGGGTAGTTTAATAAAATTTACTATTCTAGAGTTTACATACATATTCTAACCATTAACACATTAACAGAAGCACTTACCGAGCATTTTTACCGAATTGGGCCTGTTGGCCCACTAACTCGTTTTCGGCCCATTAAGCCCAAATATACCGAAGTGCGTGAAATTGTGCACTCTGCAATCATACTGCTTGCGATTACCAAAATTAACAACCAAACCACCTCACAAGCGCTTGCAAGCTCGCAAGTTCACAAATGCCTCTTTTCGGCTTTTGCCGATCTAGTCTATGAGTGGGTGTCGTTTACACACCTGTTTTATGACGATTCGCTAACGAGATCTCCCCTACGATTAACCTTGTTGATCTTACTAGCCTCCAAATAGATCTTGATCGCTAGCCTTTGATCTTGCATATATAAAAAAACCGAATGAAAAATACTTAATTTTAATCTTGGCAAAATCGATAGTCTCCCTAAAGTATTTAGGGTTTTCACTTATCCTCAATTACTAAATAAAGAAAAATAAGATCTGAATGCTTACCACCAAAGGCGTTCTTGTCGAAGCGTTTCCAACACTTTTCAAATCTTAGATCCTTTGTGAATCTATCTTAATCGCAAGTAGGAAATAGATCTAAAAATTAATTCCCGAATCACTAAAGTATGGATGTTTCAGATTTTAGTATAATGAAAAAGAGAAAATAGAAAAATAGAAAAGAGGAGATGACAGCACAAATTCGGCTTTGAAGGAAATTAAAAAAAGAAAAGATGAGATAAAAGAAAAGAAAGAAAAGAAGAGTAGAAGAAGATAGGTTCGGTTATTATCGATGAAGGAAAGATGAACAAAAAGGGAATAATTCATAAAAGCCAAAATTAAAAGAACAAATACGGTACTTAATGCTTATTAAAAATTCTTTCTAATTTCAAATTCCTTGCTTTGCTCAATGAATTAGGCATTTGAAATTCATCCAACCACCTAGCAGCCTTATCCACCATTTGACCGCTTCAGCCTGCTGTCTAAGAAGAGTTTTGGTCCAACTCTACTACTCTCCCACACGTATGCAGCAAAAAGGGGCATCGGGGCGCTCAGCAGCTCAAACCTGGGCCTTCCACACGCATAGGCACGCTACTGGCCACTGCGTCGTAGCTTGCTTTTGGATATATGACAGTCGCAATTAACTTTAAACCTTACCTGCTGAAGTCTTGGTCCGCCTAAAAACAAACCAAAATAACGCTAGCACTTAGATTCAAACTCCCGCCTCTCGGTCCCAGAATGCTACTGCCGCCATGTGATCAAGCTCTTCTCATGATATAATCTGCTCACAACTAATCTTAAGACTTATCTGCTGCAGTCCCGATTCTGTTTAAAAATAAAACAAAATATGCTACTTACCAGACTCGAACTCCTAACCAATGCACACTCTTAACGCCTCCTTGTCACTTAACCACGTGCCTTTTTTGTGTCACCTTTCCTCTCGAAATATTTATAAGGCCTTCTTGCGGAAATTCTTGGTTGTAAAAAAAACAACCATTTGCGCACACCGTGCCTTAAACCCAGGCACCTCCCATGCCTTTCCTAGCGTGCTTAGCCACTAGGCCAAGCGTTCCTTCATGCTAAAACTCAGCCTAATTTATTAATAAGGCCTACTACACAGATTTCCTTGAGAGGCCAAATTTAAGAATTTTGTGGGCCGAACCCTAGACTTTTCCCCACATTATAAGCCCTTCGTTACTTATTTAATTACCAATAATAATAATTTTATAAATATATCTAATAATAAAATTTCAAATAATACGATAAATAAAAATTTCATAAAAATTTTTCAAACATACATCTGATAATATTTTTTTTCTAATAGTAATAATTTTATCCCATAATACTAATAAAATTTAAAATATCCGTAATAATAAATACAGTAAAAATTTTCTAGTAGTAATTAAATTTTTTTTCTTAAACGATAATATTTAAAACTTCTTAATTATTCAGGTTTTCTTCTATCCGAATCCCGGACTTAAGGCCCAATTCTTTCTAGGCCCAATTTTTGGGGCGTTACACAGCCTAAATGTTGTAATAGATCTAGGGGGTAGATAAAATAACCATTCTCTAGAAGAATTTGCTAGGGAGAAAGGGAAAGCACGCAATTTAATTTGATCATCAGTTACCCCCTCAGGTTTCATTTTAAAACAAACCATATGAAACTCTTTCAGATGTTTGTGGGGATTTTTGTTTTGCAACCCACGAAATGTTAGCAGTAACTAGATTAAACCCGACTTTAGTTCAAAATCAGTATCTATGATAGGATACGTGATGCACATGGCGGTTGTTCTGCTAGAATTTTGGCCAGTTGCCGAATCGTTTGAGCCATAGGTTGATGTGCTAGATTCGGGTTTTCGTTAACCCTAGTGTTAAGCACTTCTTCTGGTGAGTCAACTTTTACTTTTTCGCTTTCAAGTGTTTGAGTAGGGTTTTCGTTAACCCTGGACTCAACTTCGTCGTTGACTTCGATTTTTGGTGGTGGGTTGCTCTGAGTCCCAACCACTCCTGACTATTTTTTTCGTAACTTTGTCTCATTGCGATCAGCTCTTATAGTCTTCTCTATTTCTGAATCAAACGCAGGAATACTTGGAGCAGATCTGGTCATAAGAAACAAAGAAACAAGATTAGTACGTTACCAGTCCCTGAAAACGACGCCAAAATTTGATGCGATCGTTGAGAGCACCAAAAATATCCCATCCCTATAAAATAATAAAAAAAGAATAGTATAAGGGAAGTAAGGTCAAATCCTCAGGGATTGGATTTGCACAAGTGCTTGTTCCTTGAAATCTCGGATAGAGTCGTGCCCAAGAAATCCTGCGTACCTGAAAAAAAAACAGAATTAAAAGTTTTGATTGAATTGAAATTATGAAAATTAAAATTAAAATAGTAGAGATAAATAGAGTTGAGGAAAAGGAGTTCTTATGGAGAGATTTCAGCCTCCGGTTATTTCGATCCTCCTTAGGTCCAATCCTCGGCTTTTAGGTGATCCTTCTCAAAAAGAATAAGCCAGTTATAGTGGAAGAGAACGCCTACGATCACTAGCTTCAAGATTTTAAACTTATGATTTAGAGGAACTTGACTCTAGCCAATAATTGCTTTTGTGGGACCATCTTATGCTAGATTATTACTTCTCAATGGTGAATGCCATGCCATTTTATCTCTTGAACTTGCCAACCTCTGACGCAGTAAGCTAACGAACCGGTTGTGCAACCTTCCCAAAACATACAAAGCGGTCGTTCCTTGCACAAGTTGAAAAGATCACTTTTTAAGGGACATGGACGGAAGTGTCAGCCCTATAATGCGGAGAAACGATGAATACTTGTTGAGAAGGCTAAGCGCAAATTCTAAACCTCATGAACCCTTTTGGGGATTTTCGACAACCTTTGGCTAGATAAGTTTAGTGACTGATGATTTTTGGGGAAAAGAAAATAAATGTAATGGAAATAGAATTTTTATTGAATAATATGAAGGGAAATAAGGCTAAGCTTTTTTGGGGAGAAAGTGTTTACAAAAAAAGATGTGTCAAATATGTGTTACTCCATCCCCTATTTATAGTACTAGAAAACCTAGTCTATTCCTAATTCAATTCTAAAAGATAAATACAAATAAATAAAGATAATTAAAGATAAATAAGGATAAATAAAGATAAAAACTAAAATTAAATCTAAATAATAATATTTAATAATTATCCTAATATAATTAAAAATTAAATAGAGTCTTGTTTGTATAAAATCTCTTCTTTGCACTTTTGCCCTCAAGTGTCCTATACTTTGCATTTCTGGCACCACTTTTCTCTTACTTCGCATGTTGGCCAATTTTATCTTTAGATTCACGCTTTTTGCTCCAAAATTTTTTTTTGCCTTTAATTTAGTCCCTACAAGATAAAAAACCATAAATAGCTCAAATTCGTAGGATCATACTCAAAATAATTATGTAATTAATACATAAAAATATATCATTCTAGAGTATTATCAATATTATGTTATTCATCGAGCTCTTGGGGTGACAGTGGAATGCTTTGCTTAAATTGAAACTAGTGCATCACTCTAACGAATTCATGCATTTTGACCGTTTAAAAAACTATCAATGGCACTTTGACATGCCAAATATTGTGATTGGCCAAAAATTCTACTAGGATGTATTCTTGAATTCTTGGATCAGAGTATGACATCCATTCAAAATACAGTATGAAATTATAAATTTTATTACGTACCTAATATTAAATTTCAAATACTTACGTAAATATTATATAATTTAAAATTCAAAAAACCAACCTTGGCTTCAAATCATTGATCTAACAATAGCAGATATCTTGAGCTTGTCTGCTATACCTACATGACTCGTGTCATTGTTCCATCTATGTAAATAATATGCTATTTAAAAAATATAATAGTTAAAAAAATATTATGATACTTATATTATCAAATGAATTTTACCTTATTACAAGTGAGAATTCATAAAGGGGTGTTTACTCGGGGATATAAAAATGATAGCCGGTACTATGTACATGACTGAAGGAGTATGCAACCATCGATTTTAATTTTTTGTGATTTCATTGCTCGACAGATCTCTCGGTACAATGTTGCCAACACAGTTTACTCCCAACTAAGTCATCTCGCTTCTTTCAAGTCGACTAGTTGTAGTAGCCACCTTAAATGTATTAGATTTCAAGATTTATCTGGCATTAAAAGCCTTTCGATTAACCTGAGGATGAATGCTCTTGCATATTGTTCTCTTTCAACAGCATTCATAAAGTTGTTGATATAATTGAAATTGTCTTCTAACCATTTCATCTTTATCAAACTACCACTAAACTTGTCCAATACATTTCCTAATAGTTGCTTGCAAATCGAGCTCCAATCGCCAATGCCCAATACCCCCATAACGACTGTCTCATTCACTGGTAAACCATGTTGTTAACCAATGTCCTCAAGTGTAATTGTATGCTCACCTCCCGAAAGATGGAATATGTGTGTCTCGGGTCTTCATCTTTCCACCAAAACACTGATAAGTGTGAAATCCAATTTAGTCCCCCCGAGCATACGAAACACGTACAAGAATCTCGCCTCTTGCAAGTGCTGTTCAATAATACGCGATGCCCTCTCACTTAAATTTTGTATGTATGTCTCCATAATCCGATATTCAGTCTGATTATATAAACATAAAAAGATCATAAAATTAATGATGTTAATAACTTACTAATTAAATTAGTTAAAATAAAAAAAATTAATAATATTTTCTTACCATTTGCAGTTGAACGTCGGAAATATGCTTGCCATCTAAATGAATAAGTGACATTAACATTTTTAAAATTATAAAACCAAATAAAATCGAAGAAATTAGAAAATATAAAATTAAAACAAGAAGGATTTGAGAGAAATTAAATGAAAAATTGAGAAGTAAATAATTAAAAAAATTGACAGAATAGAAAATGAGTTGAAGTTTATATGGTAAATAAACTAGTCGACGTTAACTCTTAAGAGTGACCATTAGATGAAAACGCGTCTAAGATTTTCGGCAATATTCATGTGAAAAGGTGAAAGATTCATCAAACTCTATGTTAATTTCACTCAAGAAATTGAATTGCATCATTTCTAAAGGTTTGAATTTCCTCGTAATTCCCTGTAAATCCCCACGGGAGTTCATACACCAAAAATTTGACCCTTAATTCCCACCTTAGCTATAAATCTCTCTTTAGCTCTCCTTTCTATTCTCATTTTCTTCAACCCCAAAAAGCAAAAATTTCAATCCCAATTCCCCTTTGCATGGCAAAAGAGTTGATATTTTTCTTGGTTTTTCTTGTTTTTTCATCGAACCCAGTTTTTTCTCACTTCATCTTCAACGGGTTTCATGATTCAGGCGACCAAATGAGCTTAAATGGAGTTGCAGACATTACAAAGAATGGGTTACTCCGTTTAACCAATATTAGCCAACGTGCAATTGGCAGAGCTTTTTACTCATCTCCTTTTCAGTTCAAGAACTCCAGCAATGGCAAAGCTTTTTCTTTTTCAACAGCTTTTGCTTTCGCCATGGCTCCTGCGTACCCAACCCTTGGCGGCCATGGCCTTGCTTTTGTTCTTTCTCCTTCAAAAGAAATTGCAGGTTATCACAGTCAATATCTAGGCTTGCTTAATCCAAGTAATCATCATGGGAATAATTCAAGTAACCCTGTTTTTGCAGTAGAGTTTGATACTGTGAGCACTATAGAGTTTGGTGATAGAGATGATAATCATGTTGGCATTGATTTGAATAGCATGCATTCAAATGCTTCAGTTACTGCTGGATATTTCCTTGAGAACTCAAAAGTGCAAGAGTTGGATCTCAAGAGTGGGAAAGTGATTCAAGCTTGGATTGATTACGATTCAGCTATAAATCGATTAGAGGTTAAGCTTTCAACTTTATCTAAGAAACCCAAAAAATCAATCTTGCATTTTGATGTTGATCTCTCACCATTTCTCCATGATTCCATGTTTGTGGGGTTTTCAGCTTCAACAGGTAAGCTTGCAAGCTTTCACTACATCTTGGGATGGAGTTTTAACATGAGTGGAGAGGCTGAATCTTTGTCTTTACCTTCTTTACCTTCACTTCCAAGGCCTAAACAAAACTACACTGCCTTAATCCTATGTGTCACATTTCCAGCTGTTCTTGTAATGATGTCAATTGCTTTCATCTGGTTTTACCTTGTTAGGGACATGGAGGATTTAGACATGATTGAGGCTAAGGACTTTGAGATTGGTCCTCAAAGGTTTTCTTATCAAGAACTCAAGAAAGCAACAAGGGGTTTCAAAGACAAAGAGCTACTTGGTTTTGGTGGATTTGGCAGAGTTTACAAAGGAACTCTGCCAACCACAAACACTCAAGTTGCTGTCAAACGAATCTCTCATGAATCAAAGCAAGGGATAAGAGAATTCTTGTCTGAGATTTATAGTATCGGTCGTCTTCGCCATAGAAATCTTGTTCAGTTTCTAGGATGGTGTCAACGCAGACGTGATCTCTTATTAGTCTATGATTTTATGCCTTGTGGTAGCTTGGATAAGTACCTGTTTGATGAGCCAAAACAAGTTTTAAGTTGGGAACATAGGTTCAAGATCATCAAAGGTGTGGCTTCAGGTCTTTTGTATTTGCATGAAGAATGGGAACAAACTGTAATTCATAGAGACATCAAGGCAGGCAATATTCTGTTAGATTCTGAGCTAAATGGAAGACTTGGTGACTTTGGTTTAGCCAAGTTATATGACCACGGCTCGAACCCGGGCTCGACCACGGTGGTTGGTACGTTGGGGTACTTGGCACCCGAGCTTACAAGAACTGGTAAGCCTAGTACAAGTACTGATGTGTTTGCATTTGGTGCACTTTTGCTTGAAGTGGCATGTGGGAGGAGACCTATTGACCCAAAGGCATTGCTTGAGGAGCTGATCTTGGTGGAGTGGGTGTATGAGAAGTGGCAAAGTGGGGCAGTTCTTGAAGTTGTGGATTCAAAATTGAATGGCGACTTTGATGAGTGTGAGGCTATTCTTGTGATTAAACTCGGCTTGATGTGCTCCAATGAAGTGCCAGAGGCGAGGCCTACAATGAAGCAAGTTGTAAGGTACTTGGAGGGGGAAGTGGCACTGCCAGAACTGGTGCCATCACCTGGTGGATATGATAGAAAGGAGGGCAATCGAAGTGACAGTATCGCTTTCGAAGATTATGTGCATTCATATCGAAATTCATCGTGCGCATGCTCATCAGCTTTTGAAGATCAGGACATAGATGTTGAAGCAGGTTTAACAACACATATCAATCTCAGCAGAGGAAATGGCAGATAGCCATTGAAGAGCAAGACAGAGTTCATAGCCATTGAAGAGCAAGACAGAGTTCTTTGCCTTTTAGGAATGCTTTTAGAGAAGAATGTTTTTTCTTCTCTTCAAGGATTGTTAAAAGGATTATATTTTTGTATTATGTTCAAAGAAATGTTGTGTAGAAAGGGGTAAAAACAAAAACTGTACCTGTAATAGTGTTCGGAACTGTGGTCACAATTTTAATTACGAAATCAATAAGAATATATTTTCACAGTACAACTAATGATTTAAGTTTGAATACTAGTTTAACAGTTATGAATTTTGCAACCTCACCATTATATAAAGACTAGATCACTCTCCTACTAGCTTCTCATTCGCAAGCTTAGCTTGCTTAAAAAAACAATGCAGACATACACATTCCTCAATTGAACAAATTTATACTTTATAAAATGTAACTTTACTTGTTTCACAAGTAACTTGACTTAATCAGCAAGAAACTTCAGATCTTTAATTTTAACTTAATTGGTGTTTATTTATTGGGCTTTTCGTCCAAAATCATAAAAAAATAAATAGCCCAATACTTTTGTTCTAAAACTTAAAACTTAATTGGTCTAATTTTGGTTTTAAGTCCCTCCACAATGCTAAAACTTAAAATTTAATTTTCCTCTTGACATAATTCTGTCCCTATTCTCTTTATTTTTCGAATTGCTAATTTCAGTTATTTCATTAACATTTTGTGTTAATTCTATTTAAAAATCCAAGCATAATCATAAATTTTCCCTTAATTCTTATAACTTTTGTTGCCTCCATATTTTTTCTTTTATAAATCAGTCCTCAGTCTTTTATTTTTTTGTAGTTGAACAAGAAAAAGAAGCATTTAGTTTTGTAAATTTGAAAAAATTCCACAATAATTTAATGGAATCCTAAACATTTCACTAGTTATTGATATGACAACTCGTGTTTTATGTTAATAATTTACAAATTATAAAAAGAATTAAAAATTGTTTTATTTTAATTTTAAACATTAAAAGCATATATTAATTTCCCACTATTTCTGCTTGTGAAAACTCAAAAACTCTTTGTATTAAAAGCTAATAATTTTGATTAATTAAGAGTTTTAACTTTAAAATGTTATTCCTTTAAATTATGTTCTTTCAATACCAATTAAGTACGAATATTACACTCTCATACAAACTTTTTCAACATTTAACATTTATTTAAACATCGACCTCTCAAGTTAAAAGGCTTAATGCTTATTTTAGTTCCTAAAATATATCGGATTTTCTTCACTTTGGTTATTAAAGTTTTTTTTATCAATTTCAGTCCCTAATATTATCAGGTGTTCTCAGTTTAGTCTCTAACATTATCGGATGTTTCTAGTTTAGTCCTTTGAACTAAACTAAAATATCTAACCAATCATATACTGCTACATGTCATACGGTGACATTCTTGTGACATTATCATTCGAAAAAACTTTAAAATCTTTAAAAATGAAAAAGTACAAAAATTTAAAAAATTATTAAAAATTGAAAAACTTATAAAATTACAAAAAATTAAAAAATTACTTAAATTACTAAAATTTTAAAAAAATTGTGGAAATTTTAATATTTTTAAAATTGTATAAATCACGTTTACTAGAGCATGAGGTTGTTGTCTCTTGGAAGGATATCACATATGATAATTATCTTAAGATTTAATCAATGAGAATTCATAATGGGTAGATCTTTTAGGTGAAAAATTTAGATAGTTTTTTTAATTATTTAAATAATAAAAATAATGGCATTTATTATTTAAATGATGGTTCAAGCTCTAATAAATGTGATTTATAAAATTTCTAATATATTAAAATTTCTAATATAATTTTAAGACTTTTAATAAACTTTTATATTGTTTTTAAAGTTTTCAGACGTCACAATAACATTATCGTATGACACATGGTTGATTAAATATTCTAGTAATTAGTTTTTAATGTCTAAAGGTTTAAACTGAAAATGTCTAATAATATTAGAGACTGAAGTGAGCCAAAAAATTTTAAAAACTAAAATAATATATATATATATATATATATATATATATATATATGAGACTAAAGTGTGCATTAAGCTAAATTTAAACATTATTCTTAATCTTTATCTAGCAATTGCAGAAAATAGATATTATACTTCTATATAGAAAATTTAACAAATCTTAGCTACTAAGTAGATGACAATTGTTAATTTCTTTTGAAAGATGAAATTTGTTCAATATTCTTTAAATTTTATTACGGTCGGGTTTGAATTCGGTTTGATTCAAAAAAATAGTTTAAAAATTTTACTAAAATTTAACTCAGATTAAAAATGTTAAACTCGAACTCGATCCGGCTTGCCTATATTAAATTCTTTTAAATTATTTTTTTATATAAAAACAAATTTTAAAAATATAATACATTAAATACATTAAAAACATTAAAATAAATGTTTTCCAACAAATTGAAAATACAGAAGTCTTTATACTTAAAATAGTTGCAACTTAATAAACAAATGTCTCTAAAATAGTAGTAAAATTATCAATAAAACAAGAGTTATACAATATTCAAACCATAACAATAAAATAGTAGCAATATAGTAACGAAATTGTAGCAAAATAATAACAAAATAGTTGATTCGGGCCGAATCCAAACCAAAAAATTTTACCCGAGGCTTGGCTCATTTAGAAAACAGACATTATTTTTTGTCCAAAACCTTTTTTTTCTGAGCTTATATTCTTACCCAAAACTTCTCACTTTTTTGCCCATGATCATTTCTATCTAAAGTTTTCAAGGCTGCCATTTTGACAACATCATTGCTTTCAACAAAACCTCTTTTAAGTTTCCTAGTTTAATAAGAAGTACCTTTTGTAGACGAAGAAAACCTCGAGCCAGAGCAAGTGGAAAGACATTCTAGATTTGGGCATTCTTTTATCTCCATAGTTTTCAAATTTGGCAAATAAAGTGCGTTGGATTCAACATTACTTTCCACCTCCATGAAAACTCTTTTCAGTTCATTGCAGCCAACTATCTTGACTTCTTCCAATACCATGAAGCTTCGAGCAATGGATATTGAGAAGAGAGATTCCAATTTCTCGCAGCTTATTATTTCTAGAACCTTTAGACATTCGAGGTCGACATAATGGGTGGGGCATTTTACTATCCATCTCAAATCTGGTATACGATAACTCCAAAAGCTCCAAATTTGAGAGTAGTGGTGCTGCGTGATTTGCTTCATCAACTCGGAATATCTCAGACATGTCAGGCGAATTAACACTTAAATATTTAAGACCCATCATTGTTTTTAATGTATCAACCAAGCAATCACCACCCTCTCAATTGACAATTTTAAGGGAAATTCATTCGTCTCGAATTTTAAGGTTGATCTTTGTGTTACGAGATTAGAACTTAAATTTAGCAAACCGTGCGACCTTAAGTAGATTTGAGGCAATTTCTTTGCTTTAAATTGCCTAAGTCAACTTAACTACTGAAAGATGAGAATACTTTAACTTAAGAATTATGTCTCTAGTTATGGTTGAGTTCCCCTAGGTCCAACGGTACAAATTAAATTATATTATCAGTTGAAATTAATGCCTATTACAAGATGAGAATCTTAAGATATTTAAACTCTATACAATCTTATCCTCTTAAGATTTACACTATTTATCTTGATAAATCTAGTTTTACTGGAGTTTTTCACTAGGCCACCAAAGTTTTAAGTAGATGAACTCGTCCATATATTTCATGAGTGGAGGCAGTTCAAATGGGTCGAATGAGCAACATTTCATCAATTGACCTCCATGGGATGCTTTTTGTGACTTTCATGGGACACTTTTCATTACACTTGCATAGCTTTCCAAAACAAGCATATCTTTTCTACTTAAAAACTCTCCAATATAGTGAACGCAAAGGTTGGCTCATTCCCTGTTGTGGTATTAACCAAAGATTTAATATCCTTGCAATGCTTAAGTTCAAGGGAAGTTAATCCATTTAGTCCTTCATTTGCATCTTGAACCAAATTATAATACTTAATTACTTCAAATGGTTGAAGATGTTTTAAATTATGGAACGAGTCTTTGAATGTTAATAACCGAACCTTCTAATTATAATTCATCGCATAATAAATAAAAATAAATTATATATACTGTTAGGATCGACTCGATTAAGCAACAAGTAAAAAAATAGCGGAATAAATTGAGAAATTGAACACACAAATTTAATGTGAAAAAACCCCTCCAAAGAGGATAAAAAATCACGGGCAAAAATAATTTTACTATAATAGAAAAAGAACAAATAGTACAAAAGATGGAGATAAAAACAAAACCCAAAAAACTCGAAAACAAAAAACCCTCAAAACGTAAACACAAAATTCTATAATTGTGTTATGAATTCTAACATCTAATAGGTGTATTTTCTAAACTTGTAAAAGAGCCTATTTATAGGCTAAATTCATAGGTCAAATAATAATAAAATAATCTAAACTAATCAGTGTTTGATTGAAACAAATAAACAGAGTTTAACTAGAAGATTATTTGTCAAATTTGACTGAAATAGGAGTCATACTTAACAAATCTCCACCTTGACTCATATTTCCACAACGCCATCTTTGCCAAAATCCGTCACGAGCCTATCTTGAACCATGTAAGGAATTAACTGAGTCGAATCTGTGCTTAGAAACTAGAAGACTTCTAGCCTTCGACTTGTACACTGCCAAATTAAAACTAACCCGGGTTTGATTTTCATGAACACAGTACCCTAACTTTTCAAAACCTGCATCCAAAAGAGAACCTCTCCTCGATGAAATGGTCATACCTTTTTCCCTCCTATGACCAAGTTGCCTCCGCTCCAAACGAGTTGACTTTGACTCTGTAACGGAAGAGGGACGTCTGATTTTGCCGATCACTGTAGAACTTTTCAAAATATCAAGACTGTTGGTTCTTTTACCTTTTAACAAAACGAGAGCTCCACGAGATACTTTAATGTCGCTCGACTCGATATTGATTTTGCATCATTTCAAGTCTAAAATACTCAAGGAGATGAGATTCTTTCGTAAATCAGGTACATACCTAACATCTGAGAGTGTCCTAATCGTCCCATCATGTATCCTAATTTTAACAGTACCAATACCAATTACTTTACTAGATGAATCGTTTCTCATGCGCACAACTCTACCTTCAACTGAACTGTATGTGGAGAACCATTCTCTATTGGGACATGTGGAAAGAACATCCCGAATCTAGGATCCACTTGGACATGAGCTTGGAGTTATCGCTCGTTGATACTAACAAGAAATCATCACTGCTTTCATCGGCCAAATTAGCACTAGCTACATCTTCACCATCAATATGAACCTCACCATTCTTTAAATCATTTAAAAGAGTAATGAATTGACTGATGTGATCTCTAAGAAGCTCACCTTCGTTCATGCGAAATGTAAATAAACATTGTTTCTGGACTAAACAGTTAGCTAGAGACTTAGTCGTATAAAGAGTTTCTAACCTTTTCCACAAGGGCGGATGAGGTCTTCTCCATTAATACCTCCTGCAATACCGTATTCGCGAGGCACAACTGGATTGCAGGAGGTATATAAAAAGGTCTTCTCCATTCGATTTGATTTAGATTCTCAAGCTTTTTCCCAGTAACAACCTTTTTCAAGCCGGTTTGAACTAGAATTGCCATCATCCAAACTTGCCACAGATTGAAATTTGTCTCACCATCGAACTTCTTAACTTTAAGCCTTATTGCCGCTATCTCTGAATTAGCTAATCTATGAAAATTAAACTAGCTCTGATACCACTTGTTAGGATCGACCCGATTAAACAACAAGTAAAAAAAATAGCAGAATAAATTAAAAAATTGAACACACAAATTTAAAGTGAAAAAATCCCTCCAAAGAGGATAAAAAACCATGGGCAAAGATAATTTTACTATAATGGCAAAAGAACGAAGAGTACAAAAGATGGAGATAAAAACTAAACCTCGAAAACCTAAAAACAAAGAACCCTCAAAACATAAACATAAAATTCTCTAAATGTGTTATTAATTCTAATATCTAATGGGTGTATTTTCTAAGGTTGTAAAATAGCCTATTTATAGGCTAAATTCATAGGTCAAATAATAATAAAATAATCTAAACTGATCAGTGTTTGATTGAAACAAATAAACAAAGTGTAACTAGAAGATTATTTCTCAAATTTGACTGAAATAGGAGTCATACTTAACATATACTAATACTACTATTCTATGGATTAATTGATGATATACATGCTTTAGAGCAAACATAGTTCCTTCCTTTGAATTCTTGTGCAATGATTACAGTATGTCTGTTTATATACGTATTATGTGTAAATAAAACCTAACAGTTCATGCATCTTGCTTGGTAGGCAGCTTTGAAAATATTACATGTATAAAACTTAACTAAACCAGGCACAAATTCAATTAAATAACTAGGAAAGGAGAAAAAGAAAGCATCTTGAGGATAGCCTTCACAACTTTTAAGTGAACAAATGAATCAGTTAATAGAGGGCAGGCTGACACTGAAAACTCCGTCAATGGTTTCAGAAACTTCACTGGTCAGGGCGCGTCCCTTCTTCATTACATCTGACCACTTGCTTCAATTGAGGGCAATCATGAATAGGACGATTTTCAAGCTCCGGAAGCTCTTGTGGCGCCATCAAAGTCGGAAAAATATACTCCAAACCATTACACTTTACTATGTAGAGTTCTCGTAACTTTGGGAAACAAAAAGAATCATGAGGATCAACGCTCGATGATATTTCTCCTTCATCATCTTCCAATTCTGTGGCAATTTGCTTCAATCCATGACAGTTAGATATCTCAAGGATTTCTAAGAGCACCAAACTTTAAGCAAGACAAATTGGAAAAAGTGAGTTCAAACTTGGGCAATTATCTTATCATCAGTTCAACTAAACCTTCCTTTCTTGGCCCAAGTTAAAAAGATTATTAGGAGTTTAATAGAATTGATACCGTTAATAGTTTACTTTGTGTTTCTTGCGATATTATTGGTTAATTTATTTGTATAACTTAAAAGTTATTGTAGAGTGTTTTTATGTTTTTTTGTAGTAATTTAATTGCATTCTTGGATTAATGAATTTTATCATTCATTAAAAAAAAACCTTTCTAATATGTAATATTAATATAAGAAATCAAATTATACATGGTTTGGATTTTTAATAAAAATATCAATTCTAAAAACCAAATTTAAAATAATAGTCTTAATTTATTTAAAAATAAATTACCCATTATTTTAAGATTATTATATGCCTGATTTTAAATAAAATGATTTTCAAATATTTTATTTCAATTTAAAAATATATTTCATTATTTTTAAATCAAACCTCGATCTAGTTTGATTCATGAACACATGTAATTTCTACTAGTGAGGAGATACATGAGTTAAATCAATAAGACATTAATGTTTGTTTGTATCTATATTATATATAAAATAGCTGAGTGAATTGGTGTCATGAGTGAACACGATACTAATTTAGTTGTGAAATTATTAAAATACCCTTACTTTTAAAGACAATTAATATTATTATAAATGTATTTTTATTTTTCAATATTTTTATACGAAATCTTAAATAAAACAACGAAAAACATTATTTAAAAATTATACAGATGATCAATAAATTCAAAATGAAGTCTCTTACTATTACACCAATAATCATTTGTTAAAATATTTTATTATTTTTAATATAAAAATTTTTGTTCACCTGTTTAGATCCAATGTATCCGGTAAAAAAAAAAACAGCTTTTAACTTATAAACAGTTCTTGAAGCTGTGGATCCAAAATTGAATGGTGAATTTGTTGCTCCTGAGGCAGTTCTTGTGATCAAACTCGGGTTGATGTGGTCCAACGATGCGCCCGAGGAAAGACCTAGGTGGTGGGGGGAGTGGCACCACCACAACCAGTGCCATCACCTGGTGGACACGGTGGCAAACATATCGAGCTCATCATTTGAATTTTTCGTCCAAAACAATATTCTACAAATTTTCACAATAACTAATATCGTATAATCAACAGTTTAGGCCATTTTTTTTTTATTTTCGGATTTTTAATCTAAATCATATCATTGCTGAGAATGAATAGTTATTGACAATGCTAACGGGAAATTTGCCAACTTTTCTTTCTTTTTTATTTTTCAAACTAGCTATGAGACCCCATTAAAGTGTCTCTTGTCAAATTAAGTATTTGTGGGACATAAAGTGAAAGAATCTTAAGCTAAAAAGCAACAATAGTAACGTGGAGATCACATGATTGGTACCTTTGAAATCAAACTCCATATATTTTGCTGTGAAAATTACGATAGACATTGATCCTCCCCCACTATCTCATGTTGGAAAAAAGGAAAGTGTATGATAATAAACAGCTTTTTAAATATATAATCATCATTTATGTGATCATAAAACTCTTGATTATGCTTTGATTTGCATAAGTTTCAAGCTCTTGGGAAGGAGTGGCAATCATGATGTATTATGTTACTCGAATTCCACAGATTGTTTATGTGAATACGTACTGTAAATATTCGGATTTTCATATTTGTGTATGTGGAACATAAATATTTTTTTTGGTAAAGTAAAACAGTATAAGTGAGACAAGCGAATAGATTAGAATCCGTCATAAGCAATTTTCTAATCGAAGGCGGAGGTTACTTAAATAGATGAAATTATAACTTTGGATCTTTAATTTTAGCTAAAAAATTTGTCATTGTATTCTACGCCCAAGGAATATGTTTGACACGAATCTCCCATGATCAAATAAGCATGTGATGTATCAATCGAAGTTCTGTTAGCCTGCTATTCGCAACACCACCAGCAAGAATAATCTCAATCAACAAAGCGTTATCACACTCCAATTCCAACTTCCGAAATCCTTTGTTCCATGCTAAGTGAAGCCTTTTAAGCATTGCCCTTGCTTCAACCTAAAATATTATACCTTCTGTTAAATATGACTCCTATTTTCAGTCAAATTTGAAAAATAGTCTTTCAGTTAAACTCTGTTTACTTGTTTCAATCAAATACTGATTAGTTTAGATTATTTTACTATTATTTGACTTATGAATTTAGCCTATAAATAGGCTCTTTTACAACCTTAGAAAATTACACCCATTAGAGATTAGAACTCATAACACATTTAGAGAATTTTGTGTTTACGTTTTGTGGGTTCTTTGTTTTCGGATTTTCGGGGTTTAGTTTTTATCTCCATCTTTTGTACTCTTCGTTCTTTTGCCATTATAGTAAAATTATCTTTGCCCGTGATTTTTTATCCTCTTTGGAGGGGTTTTTCCACGTTAAATTTGTGTGTTCAATTTTTCAATTTATTCCGCTATTTTACTTGTTCACTACTTAATCGGGTTAAAATCCTAACAAGTGGTATCAGAGCTAGTTCAATTTTCATAGATTAGCCCGTTCAGAGATGACAACGACAAGGTTTGAAATTGAGAAGTTCGATGGTGAGACAAATTTCAATCTGTGGCAAGTTCGGATAATGGCAATTCTAGTTCAATCAGGCTTGAAAAAGGTTGTTATCGGAAAAAAGCCTGAGAATCTAAATAAAATAGAATGGGAAGAGCTTGATGAAAAGGCTTTATCTGCAATCCAGTTGTGCCTCACAAATACGGTATTGCAGGAGGTATTGATGGAGAAGACCTCATCTGCCTTGTGGAAAAGGTTAGAAACTCTTTATGCGACTAAGTCTCTAGCTAACCGTTTAGTGTTGAAACAACGTTTATTTACATTTCGCATGAACGAAGGTGAGCTTCTTAGAGATCACATCAGTCAATTCATTACTCTTTTAAATGATTTAAAGAATGTTGAGGTTCATATTGACGATGAAGATCAGGCTATGCTATTATTGTGCTCTTTACCCCTTTCATACAAGTCTTTCAGGGAGACCCTGATTTATGGCAGAGACAAACTCTCGTTCGAAGATGTGAATGGTCATTTGTTGAGTAGAGACAAACTCGACAATGAGCTTCATTTGGATAGCAAGACAGATAGGCAAGCGTCCATTTTGGTAGCATCAAAGAAACGAGATAAAAGGTGTCGCTATTGTAAAAAGTTAGGTCACGTCAAAGCAGATTGTTATAAACTGCGAAATAAAAAAGCTGCTGAGAGTAACGAAGAAGATGTAGCTGGTGCTAATTTGGCCGATGAAAATGGGGATGATTTCTTGTTAGTGTCAACAAGTGATAACACCAAGCTCACGTCCGAGTGGATCCTAGATTCAGGATGTTCTTTCCACATGTGTCCCAATAGAGAATGGTTCTCCACATACAGTTCGATTGAAGGTGGAGTTGTGCGCATGGGAAACGATTCATCTAGTAAGGTAATTGGTATTGGTACTGTTAAAATTAAGATGCATGATGGGACGATTAGGACACTCTCAGATGTCAGATATGTACTTGATTTACGAAAGAATCTCATCTCCTTAAGTATTTTAGACTTGAAAGGATGCAAAATCAACATCGAGTCGAGCGGTATTAAAGTATCTCGTGGAGCTCTCGTTTTGTTAAAAGGTAAAAGAACCGCGATCTTTATATTCGGAAGGTTATCGATGATCGGTGAAATCGGACGTCCCTCGTCTGTTACGGAGTTGAAGTCAACTTGTTTGGAGCGGAGGCAACTTGGTCATAGGAGGGAAAAAGGTATGACTGTTTCGTTGAAGAGAGGTTCTCTTTTAGATGCAGGTTTTGAAAAGTTAGGAACCTTGTGTTCGTGAAAATCGGACCGAGTTAGTTTTGATTTGGCAAAGTGTACAAGTCGAAGGTTAGAAGTCTTCAGCTTTCTAAGCACAAATTTGACTCGATTAATTCCTGCATAGTTCAAGATAGGCTCGTGGCGTGCTTTGGCAAAGATGGCGTTGTGGAAATATGAGTCAAGGTGGAGATTTGTTAAATATGACTCTATTTTCATCAAATTTGAAAAATAGTCTTTCGTTAAACTCATTTACTTGTTTCAATCAAACACTGATTACTTTAGATTATTTTACTATTATTTGACTTATGAATTTAGCCTATAAATAGGCTCTTTTACAACCTTAGAAAATTACACCCATTAGAGATTAGAACTCATAACACATTTAGAGAATTTTGTGTTTACGTTTTGTGGGTTCTTTGTTTTCAAGTTTTCGAGTTTTCGGGGTTTAGTTTTTATCTCCATCTTTTGTACTCTTCGTTCTTTTGCCATTATAGTAAAATTATCTTTGCCTGTGGTTTTTTATCCTCTTTGGAGGGGTTTTTTCACGTTAAATTTGTGTGTTCAATTTCTCAATTTTTTCCGCTATTTTACTTGTTCACTACTTAATCGGGTTAAAATCCTAACACCTTCTCCAGTACATTAAGAAACCACATTGCCACAACCCATTAGCATCTCCAATAACACCTCCAACAGAGGCACAAGCCCTTGAAGAGAATACAACACCATCAGTATTAAGTTTAACATAACCCTCTTTAGGAGGTGAGCAATGTGAACCTTTTACCCAAGGATGAGAATAAAAATGTATCTATATGCTCGGGTTTGCATAAGTTTCATGGGAAGATTGTAGATGAAACTATAGCAATCATGATTTATTATGTTACTCGAATTCAATCTTATTGTTTACGAAAGCGTAAAGCATGAGAACGAATGTGTTTGATTTAAAGAAATGGGTTTTCAAATTCATGTATGACAAATAAGTGCTAGATGTAATGGTAAGGTATATTGTATTCCCAAGAGAAGACATAGATTCAAATATTTGTTATAAAGGCAATCACGAACCTCGAATATGGATACTTAAACGGATATGAAAAATTGAGATTAACTAAGATTTGAATAAATTTAAAGATTTTGGAAGAAATTATACCAATCATACTCAAATTGAGTATTGATTTTTTTCAAATTTCGGTACGTGAAACATGAATATTTAAAGAAAATGAAAAATGGAGTTAATAAAAAAAGTAACTATAACTTTAGCGGTTTAAATCTTCTTTTAATGGCGAAAAAGTGGCAGACCACTCTTTAACATATAGTTCCTCTTTAAACCTTAGCAAAAGATCAGCAAGCAGTTTCACTTTCATCCGTCAAATTTCAAAAAACAAAATGCCAGAATCTTCAAATCATTTCATCATCTTCTTGTTTTTTTCCTGCATTTTCGTTTCCACAGGTATAGAAAATTTTTCCCAGATTTTTGGTCTAAGCATTGCATTTTTCTTGACTAAAAATGGTTTACTATTTTCTCGCAGATGCCATCCAACTGGTACTAGTAAACAACTGCAAAGAAACAATATGGCCAGGAATCCTCGCCGGCGCCGGCCACGAAACACCCCGAGACGGCGGCTTCCCTCTCAACTGCGGCGAACAAACAACCCTCGAACTCCCTGAAAGATGGTCGGGTCGAATCTGGCCAAGACAAGGTTGCTGTTTCGACGAAACCGGCAAAGGCTCATGTCAAACAGGTGATTGTTCAGGCCTTTTACAATGCCAAGGCGTCGGCGGAAACCCACCGGCAACGCTCGTTGAAATGACACTCGGTGGTCCAACATCGGGTCTACATTACTACGACGTGAGCTTAGTCGATGGATTCAATGTCCCCGTCTCAATGGTCCCTATAGGTGGTGGCGTTGGGTGTGGAGTAGCCGCCTGTGAGGCTGATTTAAACGTTTGTTGCCCGGCGGCATTGGTGGTGAAGAAAGAAGGGAAAGTGGTGGGGTGTAAGAGTGCTTGTTTAGCTGCTAAAACCGATAGGTATTGTTGCACCGGTGAGTTTGGGGATCCAAAAAGCTGTAAGCCCACCATTTTTGCTCATCTTTTTAAAGCTATTTGTCCAAGAGCTTACAGCTACGCTTTTGACGATGCTTCAAGTCTTAAAACTTGTAGGGCTCCTAGGTATCTCATTACCTTTTGTCCTCCTAATTGATGTGGTTTCATTGTTGAGATCATTGGGTTTCTATTATGGTTTGAGGTTTTTTCTTTATGTTATTAGTAAATTGCTGAATTTGTTGCTTTAATTGTATGTTTTTGAATTGATTTCATGGTAGCAATGATGGTATCTTTTTCTTGTGTATAATCTTTATAATGTTCTGACTTGAATCTTTTACTAGAATCCAAGGTTTTGGTTTTACTTAAAATATTGACAAACCATCAAAATCACAAATATAGTATGCTTACTCATATCTGCATCTATACGATTTTGTATCATATAATTTCTTTTTATCAACTTTGAAGGTTTGGTGGGGAGCTAAAAGTCCAACATTCTACTAATGGACCACATGTCTATTAGTGGATCATGGCTTTAAATTATCTCAGATAGACTTAGCTTGTCAAATAAGTTTTTTTAGATTGGGTCAAACTATAATCTTTTTGGGTTTTATTTGGATGTGAAATTCGAGTTCATATCATTTAGGGTTATATGTTTCTATCATTTTTAAGCTTCAGTCCTGTTGGATTAGGTTAGTTTTAAGTTTTAGATCATTTTTGGTTTGAGATGTCAGAATGAGACATTTTATATTTGGATCATTTTGAGTTTGATTTATTTTTTCGATTTTATCATTTTTTTATCATTATGATAAATTCATTTTAAGATCAAGTCATTTTAAGATTTGGGTTAATTCAATTTGAGTTATTAATTTTTTATAATTAAATCTCAACTTTATTTGAGTTCAGATTAATCATTTTAATTCACAATCACAAAAATAATACATCTCAATCACTACAATCACAGCAAGCAGAATTAAACATTATAAACCCTTAAAAGAAATTTGAAGTTGCAAAGAACTCTGTCCTCATTAAAGCTTTTGACGATCTTGATTCTTCATCCACAAACTTTTTTTATTAAAAAATAAATTAAAATTCCAAGTTGGATGATTAATTTCTCCCATGAATATCAAAATATATTTTACTTAGTAGTCCTAACATGAATTCTTGACATTAATTGCATAATAAAAAATAGATGAGGCATGTGCTTAGGTTCCATAACAATTTCAACATATAATAAACTGAAAGTTCATCTCAATATCGTATTACAACGATCAAATCCCACTTTTCACCCACCATTTTTAAGTATCAAGTCAAAACCAGAAGCAAAGCTCCCAAGTTTTTGCTAGAAGATAAACCAAATTCCCATTGAAAGAATCAACTTTGCTACCATTTTTGCTATTAATGGAGCTCAAAGTTGTAAAAGCAAGTGTTGAGAAAGGTGAGGGATTGGGTTGGGGCAAATCTTTGCTAGTTCCAAGCATCCAAGAGATATTGAAGAATGATTCTCAATCAGTCCCTGAAAGATACATACAAGAACAGAAAGACAGGCCATTAATTTCTCAGAACCTGTTTGATTCACTTCAAGTCCCTGTCATAGATTTCTCCATGTTAGCTCAAAAGGATGCAAATGAAATAAGGAAGCTAGATCTTGCCTGCAAGGAGTGGGGCTTTTTCCAGGTAAATCCAAACACCTGTATTAAGCACATATTCGTATTTGACACTCACCCGGGGTTATCCTATTTTTGTAGATAATAAATCATGGGGTTAGAAAGGAGACCATGGTTAACATGAAGGCAGCTATGGCAGCTTTCTTTGAATTGCCATTCCAAGAGAAATCCAAGTGTGCAAAGGCAGCTAATGAGATTCAAGGGTATGGGCAAAACTTTGTGGTCTCAGAGAAACAAAAACTTGATTGGTGTGACATGATGTTCTTAAAGACATTTCCCCATGAAACCAGGAATTTCAAGTATTGGCCACTCACTTTACCAGGTTTCAAGTATGCATTCTTTCTTGTTTGTTAAGCTATTATGTTACTCGGGCAATACAGGTATGTATCTGATACGGATATCTTGAAACAGAGAGGCGGTGGAAGAATATTCAACAGAAATACGAAAGGTTTCGAACAAGATCGATGCTAACTTATCGGTGTTAATGGAGATGGACGAAAATGGATTGAAAAGGAAGCTAGGAGAGTTTCAACAAGGAATACGAATGAACTATTATCCAACATGTTCAAGGCCTGATCTTGTTCTTGGTATTAGTCCTCATTCTGATGGAAGTCTATTCACTTTGCTACTACAAGATGATGAGATCAATGGCCTTCAAATTAAGCACAAAAAAGTATGGATTGATGCTAAACCAATCCGGAATTCTCTTGTGGTCAACATTGGTGATGCTATTGAGGTTAGCTACAATGTTTTTATGAGTCAAATATTTTACCAATGGTCAAATTTTGCATTAGTCCCTATATTATGTGTAATGGATTCTCGAACAGTAGCCATTAAATTCATTAAGTCAAATTTACCCCTACAAAAAATTTCTAGCATAATGACTTAATGGATTTAATTTGACCTTTATCAATCCTAGAATACAAATTCTGTTTCCTGTCTTGTTTTTATCAGATTCTGAGCAATGGAATGTATAAAAGCATTGAACATAGAGCCATCAGCAATGAGAAGAAACCCAGAATGTCAATTGCAACATTTGTGATGCCAGGTGATGAAGTCCAAATAGGTCCACTGGATTCAATGGTGAACGGGAAGCATCTCCCTAGAAGTTACAGAAACATCAAGTACATCGATTACATCAGGCAAAAGTTCGCCATGAAAATGCAGGGAAAAGCTCACACCGCCATTGTTAAGCTATAAAGCAAGTCAAAATGCTAGCCCTGTTCTTCATGTCTGTTTTATAACAAGACAATATATGATAACTCACCACTCTTTAAAACAAGAGTAGTATTGAATTCTACATTGCATAACTCTAATAATCCAATTATTGAATTTTGTTGTATAAAAATATCTTGAAAATTAATTTTTACAAAAAATTCATTTACAAAATCATAAAAACTTTAAAAATATTAACAAGCTAATTTGATAATGTAATAACAACAAATTAGGTTCTGATCATATTGTTCTTTTTTATACAATGTTTAATACTAACTATAACCCCTTCCAACCCATAAATAGGACGATAATGCACTTTAACGCACTCGAAATCATATCCTCTTGCGTTGACAACAATACCAATATTAATCAAACTAAGACTCAATCAACTCCAAAGAATACATTTAAATTTATTAAAATTTATACAAAATTATCGATATGTCAAAATTTTTATAAATGTTATATATACCAAATGTATATATTGAATAGGATGATGACTATAGAAAAAGAAAAACAATATGAATATACAAGATACAAAATTTGGGAGTAATTGTGATGTTGATGTAGTTATGCTACACTCATATTACTTTCTATACTATGTTTGTATTTTTGGATTTAGAATATCATGAATATACAATTACATGTATAGAATTTGATGCATTTTCAATGCATGTAACATTATGTTTCGCATAATTTTAGCGGCAAAATTTAGAAAATAATTTGTGTGTTGATCTTATATTATATTTCAATTAATTTCGTATTTTACATAATTTTTAATATTGAGAATTTTAAAAGAATATTAATGCATTTTTTTGCTTTTTTCCTGTAATTAAAATGTTATGAATTTCTATAAATTTTTGCATGCTAGTTTATAAAAATTCATAACATTTTTTATTTTATTTTATTTTTATTTTTATTTTTATTTTTATTAGAATGTTTAAAATTTGAAACTACTATCACATCATTTATGAAAAATTGTAATAAAAAAATCCTGTCCTTTTTTCAAAATTTTAGAAAAAAGTTGGAAATTTTATAATTTAGTATTATTAAGAATTTTTTATATATCTTTTGTGTTAAATTATTTATTATTTTCTGAACTTTATATAATTTTTAATGAATGTTTTGAATTTTTAAATAATTTTAAAGGTAATTTTATTTTTACTTTTTAATTTTTAAAACTTTTGAACTTTTTTAATTCTCTGATTTTTTAAATAATACTTTTAAATTTTAAAATATTTTTAGAAATTTTATTAGTAGTTTCATTTTTATAAGTTTTAAGTTTTTTTTAATTTTTAATTTTTATGATTTGTTGACTTTTAGATTTTCTTGAATTTTTGAAAAAAAATTCAGCCAACCCTTATTAATTTTTCTTATTTACTCACTTTGGAAAAGTAAAAGAATTAAATTAAATTTTAGAGAATTAATTTACCTAATTTTAAAATTGACAAAAACCTGTCGATTGAGTTTTAGCTTGATTGTCATAGATATTATTGTCAATACAGGAAGATGTGGGTTCAAGTGCGTTGAAATGCATTATCCTCCTATTTATGGGTTAGAGAGAGACTATAATTCTAGGCATTATGTCAAAAAGAGCAAATATGATCAAAACTTATAATAAAATTATTCAAAAATTGACAAAAAAACCTATTCTGCGAACAGACTCAAATGGGGCACAGACATTTTCTTTCTTAAACAAAGGAAAAAGACTGGATTTCCCCATCACAACAAAAACTTTACATGGTGGAGTTGTCAATTATCCAATACTCTTCAATCTTCAATTAGGGATATTCAATGCAATAGGGGCACATTCAATTAAGGATTCTCAATGCATTAGGGGCACCTTTTATATTAAGTCATAGATTCGATTTTATTTTTGTTATATATGAGAATATATCGGTGTAAAACTAAAGTAGTTTTATATTCTTTCATATCTTTTTGTATGATTAATATTTTAATGATCAAACCGTCATATTTCATTCATATATATTATGCATATTAAGTTTAACATAATAAAACTTTCAACCGTTCAATAAATATTAATTTATACATTATTTTAGAGATAGAAATATCGAATCAGTTAAAAAATTTGTTCGCATAACAAGTACAATTATATTGATAGATTCAAGGAGTTTTACATTGATATAAATAGATCCTTTCCTATATAATAATAATAATAATGGAAGTAGAACAATCAAATTTGATCTCAACTTAAAAACCTAATTTCATTGATTCAATTTAAATTCGATTCAATCTTAGCTAAAAATAATTCAAACAAATAACCTTAAATAACTTACAGAAATTGATTCAAATCTAAACTAATTTAAACCGAAAATTCTTTGAAAGTTTTAGAATTCAAATTCACCCTACTCAAAAACATGTTTAAATGGAAGTGAGTGGTTTACAAGTAGAAATAGAATAAGATACAATTATGATTAAGGTAGGATTACAACTTCACTTAAAACTTTATTTAGGCATCGATTAAGTTTTAGTTTGATTGACATAGACATCATTGTCATTGCAGAAAAATGTGGGTTTTAGTGGCTGAAGCGCATTATCCTCCTATTTATGGGTTCAGGAGTGACTATGGATAGTTTTAGATATTGTGTCAAAAAAGAACAAATATAATCAGAACCTATTATGAAATTATTATTAAAAAAAATAAAGACTTTACTTAGATAAAAATTTGAAATTTTTTTCTGGGAATTTTTCGAACCTTCATTTAAAAAGTTTTAAAAATATTAAATATATGTTAAATTAAAAATACATAATTAATTTGTGTATGACACGTCGTAATAAACTAATACAAATATATTATCTAGAAAATAAAAATTATTAATATATAAAATTTGTATAAATAAAATATTCTTTTAAACACAATTAAGAAATTTATAAACTAATTAATACACAAATTACCAATTCAGTAGTATCCCAAGCATGAAAAACGAGGCCGTGAGTATTAAATTGAAAACTTGAAGATTACACCTTTGCCGAAATGGATAGATGCTTGCCATAAATCAGATTTCTATAAATATAGCCTCATAAAACCAAGTTTTATTTTTGGCATAATTAGCAGCAATGGCAATGAAAACCCAATTTTATTACGTCCCATTTTTAGAAATATAATGATTTTTTTTATTAAATTTGAGGATTCAGGTTGTTTTTTTATACATATATTTACATGGATATGTTGTTTTTGGAGTGAGAAATGAAAACGCATCCCACAAGGCTCGTTTTTAGGAGAGAAACGAAAACGCGCCTTGGACGCATTTTCAGGTCAACAGTAAATTTTTCCCCATCAGTCACAAGTCCAATAGCTACAATACCCCAACAACCATATTTTTTTCCTATATAAACCCCTCCAAACTTCATTCTTTTCAATTCAAACTCAATTCTCTCGATAATTTCATTTTAAATCTTTATCTGAATCCTATTCTCTTCGATTTTTTTTATTCCTTATAATTTGTAAAATGGAAAATCAACTTTTTCATTTGGATGCCAAGCACATCTCCAGCATTCAATTATAAATGGCAAGAAAATATTTTTAAATTATTTAATTTTAATTAGTTAACTATTATATTATTAACATTATTAATTTTTTATGTTTATATACTCAGGTCGAAGATCAGTTTTTGGAGACATACATACACAATTTAAGCAAGAGTGTATCGGTTTCTATTTATGGAAATTTGCGATGTCACATCCCAAAAATCAGGTTATTAGAATCGGATTTTTAAGTCGAGAGTTGGAGTCAGACATTGAAATTAGGGTCGTAAATAAGTAATTAAAGTACTAAAGTAGCATAATTGGGTTTTTCTTTTATTAACTAGCTTAAAACGAAATTTAATTTTAAGGTCTAATTAAAGAGTTTCTTTCAAAACCGACTTATCCTTTCAGATTTATTAACCTTCAAACACTAAAATAACCTCCAATTTTAAAAGAGAATCATGTTTTCTTCCCTAATTTCGTCATTGTTCTTCTTGAGTTCAAATCCCTAATTAGAGTTGTAGATCATCGTTTTCAACGAATTAAGGTAATATTCTAACTTTTTAAGACTAAATAAAGAGTTCTGTTAATTCAAATTGAGTTTTAAACGATTGTATGAGGATTTATTTAGATTTAAAGTTTTTAAAGCAAGCTTTGATTCAAAAATGACAAATCTCAAAATCTTGAGTAAACTTGTGTTTTGAAATTTGTTTTTGGTTCATTCTAACCTAATTAGAAGGTATTTCATCTCTATTTGATAGATCCTAATAGATTTTTTAAGAATCAAGCATTTTCCCTCTTTTACATGTTCTTGAAAGCTTGATTTTTTTGGAAATTCTAGAACCATGGATTTAGGTAAAATTGATGGTTTAGATATGAAACTAAATGATATTTAGGATGTTTGAAATCAAAATTGTGGATTAGAAACGAGATTAGAATGTCAAAACTTCAATGTAACAGCCCGATTATGGGCCTAGTCGGAACAGTAGTTTTGGGACCACTATTTCGAGGCCAGAGAAAATTATTTTAGTATTATTTTGTGTTATAATATAATTTTATAAGTGCATGTAAATTTTGGTAAGTTAATTTTAGCGATTTCTAGTCCAATTTTGAAAAAGGACTAAATCGCGTAAAAGGTAAAAGTTGTGTGTTAATGCCTAAATGTGTTAATAGACTAGAGAACTAAAATTGGAGGCATTTAAAGGGCAATTAGACCCTTTTTAAGTGTGTGGCCGGCCAAGGGGAGACCAATTGGTCAAAAGGCCAAAATTTGTGGCTTTTATGTGTTTTAATTGACTAATTAGTAATAAAATAAAGAAAAGAAAATATCATCTTTTCTTCATCTTCTCTCTACCGAAAAATGGCAGAAAAGAAAGGGTTTAGAAGCTGGAAACTTTCAGCAAAGAAACTCCCTTTATAGTAAGTGATTTAAATGTCTTTGCTTGATGATTTTTACATTTTTGGAACCCCTAAAGCATGAGCTTTCATAAGAGGGGATTATTTTGCAAAATGATGAAGAGTCTAGGGTTTTACCATGAGAGTAAATATGTTGTTTTCTGTGTTTTTATGGAAGATTATGAGTCCTAGTTGTCTAATAAACAACTTTTGTGAAAGAAATTGCATGAAAATACCTTAAAAAGGGCTAAATTGCTAAGTTGTAAAATGAGTTGTAAATGTGTAAAATAGTTGAAATTATGAGTTGCTATAGTTATGAAAATGGTTCATCTAGACTCAAGGAGTAAAGAAATGTGATAAAAATTAATTTACGAGCATTGGGGCAAAAGTGCAAATATGCAAAAATTTAGGGGTCAAAATAAAAATTTGTAAAAATATGATTTTTAGACCCATATGAATATCGTGACTGATTTTTAGGCTAAATTGATGTTATAGATGATGAAAATTGAGATTTGGACCTAGAACGGAAAGAAATCGATTTATGGACGAGTATGTCTTTTCACCTTTGTGGTATCGAGGTAAGTTCGTATGTAAACAATACCATGCTATACATGTATTTAAATGTTATCATTACATGAATTGTACAGATATTAATGTGTATGTGATTAATAGAAATATGATAAGACAAAGCCTTAATAGGCAAGGAAAAATCCCGTTTGAACCTTAGGAATAAATTAGGATACGAGTGACATGTCACTAGGAATTATGAGTCTAGATGACTAGCTCGATAGTGAGCATTGAAATGTCATGAGATATGAGATAGCTTTAGCTACAATTGAAGCACTTATGTTCAAAGGCTTTTCCGAGTGTCCAATTAGTATTCCAAGTGTTCAACGGGCAATCCAAGGAAAGAGTTGATGATGGTCCCAATGAGGTAAGTCATTGGTGAGTATGCACTCGAGTTATGTTACGAGTTGTGCAAGTATGTATACTAAGCCTATGAGAATGCCTTGATATGTGATGATCTATGATGCATAATATGTGTTCTTACCATGATGGATAAAATGGTGTTGTATTAATATTATGAACAATAACCATGAATGAGTAACTTAGCCTTGACAGATTTGAGTTACTGCAGTAATGTAACTTTGAAAATACACTAAAAATAGTGGGAAATGAATTAGAGGCAGAATAAAATATGGGATTAAAGCTTAATGAGTCTATTTTCACATGAAAGAAATAGAGGAAGAAAAAGAATACTATATTGTGTAATATTTAAATTCTCGTGAAACAAGGTCTGAATGAATTCGAGATCCCCTGTTCTAATTTTATAAATTCACCGTAAATTGTAAAAAAATTATTAAGAGTCATACCTTACATGCATGGATTCCTTATTGAGTCTATCTTTAAGGGAAACAAACGGCATGATGATTGGAATTATGTACAGGGAGAAATTTGGTTTGTAGTGCATAGGGGTCAGAGTAGTCATACCCTGAAACAGGGAAAACTTTAACTAATAAACTGTACTAAATGGCTTGACAAAAAATTCTAGAAAAAAATTAGTAAGTATACGTATGAGTTTAGTTTCAAGAAAAATAGACGAGAACATTATTTGAGTCCTGTACTATGAGATAATTGAACTTTAGTGCAGAAGGGTTGAAACTGTCAGACAATGAATCAGGAGCAAACTTGAGGAATAAACTGTACTAATTGGCTAAGTAAAAAATTATGAAAATTTTATGGAAGAAAGATAAATGAGTCTAGTTTCAGGGAAAATTAACGGAACTTAATTTGGAGTTTCGTAGCTCCAGATATAAATAATTTAGTGACTGCATCTCAGGAAGATAGCTTGTAGTGAACTTGAGAATATGTTGTAAACATTGATAAAACAAGTTAATGAATTGCTTATTGTTTTCATATGAACTTACTAAGCAAAAGCTTACCCTCTTCTTTCCCATGTTTTCTAGAGTTTCCAGGTTAGCTCGGGTTGGAGGCCGTCAGAGATGTTATCACACTGTCGAGTTAACGCTATCGGCGTAAGTAAACTCAAGTGATTCTAGTCTATGGCATGTATAGGGTTTTAATGTGAGTATGTAATATTATGATTTAGCCAAAGGCATTGGCTTGTTATTAAGGTGGTATTGTAATATTATGATTTAGCCAAAGGCATTGGCTTGTTATTAAGGTAGTATTAGTCGTGTAAATTGGCCTATGTCGGCTAATATCGTTATGGGCCCATATGATTATTCTTATGCATGTATGTTATTATCTCTTGTGATGTGGCTTACAACATGTATGCCTAGAGATTGAATTGAGATTCATTGATGAGCTAATAACTAATGCAGGATTAAGTGATTAATAAATAGTTAATAATGCTTCATGAATGGTTTGTGGATATGATTATGCATGCTTTGTGATGGGCATGAGGTTTGATGACATGTTGATAGCTATAGCATTAATATGGTAAAGATGAAAGAAAAAATTATTGTAATGGTTGCATGTGAAATTACCATGGTCATGTCATGTTAGGAAGGTTTAAGTGCCTAATTTTGTCATGTTGTATGCTATTGTATAAGTATGCGTGCATGTGTTGTGAGTGTGACAAAATGGCTTGGAAAATAGCCTTGTATTTGTCCAGGTTTTTGGACATGGGTTCGGGACACGGGCGTGTCCTTAGCACCCCGGCGTGTGCTCTATACCTACACGGGCGTGTGGAGCCTTGATGCAAGAGATTTCTTAAGTTTTTCATGAGTTCTCGGTTGAGTCCCGAACCACCCCGAATGTATGTATTGGGCCTCGTAAGCTCGCATAAGGGATAGATTACATGTGAAAAGAAAAGTTTTTAATTATTTGAGATTTCATGGCCTTGTTTAGTATGGAAGTGTTAGTAAAAGTCAGGTAGCACCTCGAACCGCGTCTCGACGTAGGATGCGGGCGAGGGGTGTTACATTCAATTTCAAAAAAAATTAGCTAGTTTTTGGTAGTGAGAAAGAAGAGGCTTGAATTGTGTTTTCCTTGATGTTTAGTTGTGTTCAAGGCTATTTTTGATGAGTTTGGAAAGTGTTTTTTGTGTGTGCAAAGTGACAGATCAATTGGGAGCCACTGCAAGCATGTCAAAATGTAAGGAAAAGTTTGTTTGAGCTTTCAGTTAGTAAGCGAAAGCATGATTGGTGAGTGTCCAAAGTCACTAGTGGTATGTGCAATTCGTATTGTTAATCGGGAGCTTAGGATTAGCCTAAACCCTTATCCTATGTTCTGAAAGTAAGCTTTCTTCTATTCTTTTTGCCTTGTTGTGAAATTATGCCTAATAAAGATGAGTTGTGATATGTGGTGCTATTACAGCGGGTAATATATGAAATTACGTGAATATGATATATGATATACTTATTTTAATACACACACATATGTAGTCTGATATATGATAGCTCAATGAGCATTATTGTGGCACTTAATGTGTAAATAAATGTGAATTCGATAGACAAGAATTGTGTATGAGATTGTGATGTAAATTGATAAATATGAACAGAGGTTATGTGCATTAAAAAAGTGGTTAAATATGTGTAATTATGGATATTTTGGCCTTGTGTTCTCTTGAAATCATTGGATATGGTTGGCATGTCATAGGATTGTGAGTACTCATGCTTGTCTTTGTGATTTGGGCGTTGAGGCCCCGGGATAGGTTAGAGAGATAAGGGAATGTCAAGCTAAGCTCCCTTCAGCGGGACATGTTGGTGTGTTGGAGAGTGTTTAGGTTAATGCTACACTTATGGGACGTGTTAGACTCTTTGAGTCATTAGTGTGATGGAAATCCGTTTATCTAATGTGTGGCAATAGAGTCCACTTTTATGTTTCATAATCTCAAGCTGCCAAATTATCCTTATTTGAATTATATATATATGAAATATGCTTTATGTAAATGCATGTAAGAGTATATGCTAGACTTGTGAGATAATGAAGCATGATTATATTATTTTGAATTGATGAATATATGGTTGCGAATGTGCTTTAGTATGCTCTTGCTTAACTTATGATGATGTGTATGCTTTGTGGTAATTAATTATGAACATTCACTGAGCTTATTTAAGCTCACATACTCCTCATTAAAATCTTACAGATAAGTAGCTCTTTCGGTGTGAGGGGAGCGGTAAAGGAATTGATCTAAGTAAGACATAATTTTCGAGTAAGTGGTTTTGTGATTCTTTTAAACATATTGAATAAAGACATGTGGGTTATAGTTACAATTATTATTATCATGATTTTAGGATTAGACTTATGAACAATTAATGTTGTTTTTGGACTTGAGATGTGGACAACTTTGACGCTTGAGATTGATATTAGTAATGTATTTTGTAGTTTCTTTATGTACATGTGTTAATATGGCATGGAAAATGGTTAAAGATGTAAGTAGGCTTGGTTGAGTTAGCCATTACTTGTATAATGAGCATGAAGAACATTTTAACTTGTGAATTTTTAACATTCTGGGTAAAAGTCTCGATACTCGAGACCAAAATATCGATACCTTGCGAATGAAAAGTTTTCAAAAATCGACAATAACCAAATTTGGTGTTGATACCCAAACACGAGTATTGATACTTGTAGTAGAAATACTGATACCCCTGCTAAGGTATCGATAAAACATTTTTAACTAAAATTGGCAGAAAGTTAAAATAGTATCGATACTTAATTTCGTATCGATACCGGCCTATTTGGTATTGATACTTACGCTGGATTTGTGTCTCTAAAGGTTGATTATGATAGCCATTGTCCTTAGTTGTTATGGTGAATGTATCTATATAAGTTTCAATAGTTTTTGTAGCATCCTGTAACTCGGGTCCGGTGACAGAACCAAGTGAGGGGTGTTTCATGTGAAATGCGAGAGATTCTTATACGTGGCTCATATGCTTGGAGGAATAAGTTGGACCTGTAATGACCCAAATTTTACCGATGCCGGAAAAGTGTATTTTCAGGTCTTTATTTCTGAAAAGTGGATTCGTAAATATTTATTTAAAAATATTTACGAAGTTAAGTGAATAGTCAATTAAAGCTTAATTAAGAGAATTTAGCTTAATTAAGTATAAGGATTAAATTGAATAAAGAATAAAAGTTTAATTATAGAATAAAGAAAAGTGAAGGGACTAAATAGGAAAATAAGCCAAAAGGGTGACAAATGTATGGTTAAAATAAGTTAAATGTGTATAAATATAAATGGTACACATGTATTATACATGTGTATTTACTTATTATATAAGTAAAATAATAATAATAATTAAAGTTTATTATATTAATATTATTTTATATTAAATAAATAAATAAATAAAAGTTATAACAAGTGTAAGGTGATAAATGAATACATGTGTATTAATAAATATACACATGTATAAATAATAAATATTATAATAGTTTAATAATAAAACAAAGAAATAAATGAAATAACAGAAATGAAAAAGAGAAACAAAGCAAACGAAACAGAGAAGGACAGAGGAGAAAGAAAGGAAAGAAACAAAGAAAGGGAGAAAAGGGAAAATCAAGGTTTTGAATCTTTAAACTTTAATAGGTAAGTCAATCAAGCCATTTTTACTTAATTTTGATGTTTTAGAAGTTTTAGAACAAATTTTTGATGAAATTAAGTTGATATTGTGAAGGTTATTAGATTTCTAGATATTATTCATGTTGAATAAAATGATGAATTATGAGTTTTATTGATAGGAATTTAAGTTAGAAGTGGGAAAATGATTAAATTATAAAGAGAAAGTTAAGTTTTGACATAGTAAGGACTAAGTTGAAAGAAATTTAGAATTTAAGTTTTATTTTGAATATGAAAAGCTGGAATTTATTTTAAGCAAGTATAAAGATGAAAACTTAAGTTAATTTTGAAGAAAAAGAATGGTTATGGTGGAAGGACTAAATTGAAATTTATGGAAAATTTATATGGAAATCTTAAGAATGTGATATTAATGACTTTGAATGACTGTAAATTTTTCCGTAGCTAACGTAGTGTCGGAAATGTCATCGAAGAAGGGGAAAGAGAAAGTGGATGAGGATATCGAGTAAACTTGAGAATTACGGTTTGTATTTCTATAAACCGAATCTAATAATTATTTGTTGAATTTATTATTTATATGAATGGTAAGTATTATTATTATGGTATTGAATTGAATAAAAATTCATGAATTATTAGTGATTATTGATATTGAATAGAATATGTGAATATTGAGTGGAAATTGAAAAATGTATATTGTATTGAAATTGATTTGCATGCGGATTGATATGGAAAAATGTATTAAATTGGATTGAAACTAAATTACAAATGAAATTGAAAAGTTGAAAGTTTATTGAATACCCTATTAACTGTATCGGGCTAGTCGAATATAGTTGGCATGCCATAGGATTGGAAGTGTTTAGGGATATTCCGACTGTGTGTCGATGAGACACTATATGTGCCGACTCATCGTGGATCGTTCGGATTCGTTCAAGAGGTACTCCATACCGATATTATCATTATCGTTCGGATTTGTTCTAATGAGGTACTTTATGTATCGCTACTGTTACTGTTACCCTTACGGTGTATTCCGGCTTCGGCCGATGAAACACTGTATACTATCCCCGGTGTGTGGGTTGGATCCGTGTATCCGTCCAGGTCCGAGTCATGTTAATAGGGGTAATGAAAAGTATTAAAGACTGTCTACTACTGAATAATTGACTGTTACAGAATAAATGACTGATACTGAATAAATGAATATTACTGATTAACCGATTATTACTGTTGACTGACTAGTACTGAACGATAAAGATCAATTGGTTGTTGCCAAAGAATATTGACTGTTATTAAAATGAGATAGTACTGAATATTGAATGAAAGGTGAATAATATTATTACTCAAATGAATTGTAAATAAAAGTCTTGAATAACTAATTATTCTTGAATAATAGACTACTCTTGAATGTTTGAATGATCTTGAACACAAGTTATTCTTGAATAAATATGAAAAATCGACGGATAATGAATAAACATTGAAACTGTATACATTTCAACGAAAGTGATTAACAAGATCTTAGCATTATATTTCAAAAACAAATGATTGAACTATTAGGAGTAATAGATTGAATTCTCAAGGTTCACTGATATATGATTTATTATTGACTTAAGTATCGGTTTATAGAAATACCACTGAGTTTATACTCAGCGTACGGTTTTGTTTCCGTGCGCAGGTTAGGTTAAAGATAGATCATCGAATCAGCATCATAAGTCAATCCCGAACTCAAAAAGGTAAAGCATGTTAATTATCAGTAATGGCATGTACCTAGGATGTCTTAAGTGTGTTATATTGGATTGTGATTGTAATAGTGAAATAAGTAAATTGATAATTGATAATGATACATGATAAGTGTTTAAAGTTAAGTATTAGATAATATCGTTTGGATTGGTTTAATATTGGTATTTGTATTGGTTATGGATTGAAATTTACAGGATTGGTAAATTTTTAAAATACAAGGTTCATTTTGAGTTCACATAGTTTGTCACACGGGCGTATGCCTTGGTTGCCACGACCGTGTCTTAAAGTCAGTTTAGTACACGGGCAGGCCACGCGGACGTGTGTCATGGTAGTGTCTAAAATTCGTGTTGCACACGGGTTGAGGACACGGGCGTGTCCCATGCCACACGGGCATGTTAAATTAGCCCCACGGGCGTGTGGTACTGTTCAAAAGAAGAAAATTTAAAATTTCATGAAAAATTTACTAAGCTTTAGGATCAAATCCCGGTTTGTTTTAATTACACTTGTAAAGTAATGTGGGCCCATTAAAACTATATTTAGATGGATATATTGCATTTGTACTTGTTTATGTGCAAATGTACTGTAATGACTAGTAATACTCTGTAATCCTGTTCCGGTAACGGGACGGAGTTAAGGGTGTTACAGGACCCCCCACTTATTAGTGCTTTGGTGGAAAGATGGAGGCCAGAGACACACACATTTCATCTTCTTTTAAGTGAGTATACAATTACACTCGAGGATGTTGGTTTACAATTGGTCTATCAGTCGATGGGGAAGTCGTTACAGGAATAGTGTCGAGTGTCGATTGGAGTGAAACATGCGAGCAACTACTAGGGAAAGTGTCGAACAAGTTTAAAGGTAGTCGGACCGATATAGGATGATTGGAGGACAACTTCAAAACTATCAAAGCTTCCGCATGTGACGTTGAAAAAGAACAATTCACGTGCTTATTCATCTTAAGGTTGATTGGGGGTTTACTTATGGCAGATAAATCTTGAAATCTAGTACATTTAAGGTGACTACTACTACTAGTTGACTTGAAAGAAAGGGAGACAACTTAGTAGGGGATCAGTGGTGTTAGAAGTATTGTATCGAGAAATGTGTCGAGTGACGAGACCAGAAAAAGTTAAAATCGACGGTTGCATGCTCCTTCTTCAATTGTGGGCATGGTATCGATTACCATTTTTACACCCCTAAGTGGACCCCCTTATGAATACCAACTCGTAATATGGTAAAATTTATTTGATAATATCATTATCTTTATCATTTTTCATTGTTGTAATGTTGAAATAACATATTATTTGAATAGGTGAAACAATTGCACGAGGCACACATGTATACCGACCGAGTTCGAGGATATCCATCTAGCTTTAAATCAACAAACCAAAGATGAGGTTAGTTTATGAAATTCAAAGTTATATAATATTTATTTCAACATTTGAAATTAAATATTAGACACGTGATAAAATTCATAAATTCGTACTACAGTTTGTATGGATGCTATATGTGGATTCGAGAATTCAAGAATGCATCCCAGATGGATTTTTGGCCAATCGTGTAATGCCCTAAAATTCTTTAAGTTTTTGGGTAATTATTTATGTCAAGTAAATTTATTTTCTTTAGCAGTTAAGTGTTACGGATGTGTACTTGAGGTTCCGTGTTTGATTCATTTTCCTTGAATTTTGAGTATTTTTATTCCTATACCTAGCTTGTCACGTTAATATTATCTTTAATTTTTCATAAGTTATTAACAAGAATGAGCTTACTGATTCAGTGGTAAAGCCTTAGCTTACCTATGGGTCCTAAGTTTAAATCTTTTAGTGCCTAAAACAAAATTAATTTTTGTTTCCCTCGTCCCTAAAACATTTCCCATGTTTTCTCTTTGACGTTTTTCCTTCCACTTTTCCATTTCTCTTTCATTTTGACATATTTCTCCATAAACAAACCATAGTGATTTTTCTTTCTTTGAACCTTTCTTTATTGTCATTCCTCTGCTACTGTTTTATTGTCGCCTTATCTCTATTGTGTCGTCGTTTCATTTATGCTATTTTCCATGTCGTGTTTTTGAACGAGCAGTTTGTATTTTCGTCTCAGTGTAAGTATTGTATGTGCATTTTTCCTTGTGATAAATTAATTATTTCTTTTTTATGTGAAGGGTAAGAGGTTTTAGTTGATCTATAACCTTCATTTTTTATCTTTTTTAGGTTCTAATAACTAAGGATCCTGCAACGGTTACCCTTCCGACAAGTTAAGTGTAGTTGGAATCATTCTTATTCATGGGTAAGTGGCTAAATGCCATAGATTGAGGTTGTTTTATGTAGAAGTTGTAAGGGTAGAATGCCCTAGTTGCATTTTGGTTGAATACTTTAATTGAGTAAGGGTCGAATGCGTGTTTGGTTCTTGAGTGTTTTTTGTTTAATTAGTTAAGTGGATGTCATGTATAGGTTTCGGTTTGTTGCGGTAGTAATAACATCTCGGAAACACTCAGGTGTGTGTTCTAACCCGAAAAACTGTGGAAAAAATTATGGAAAACTAAAAAATGCATGAAAGACCAAAGGTGACAATCGACGTTACATGAACATGTGTCTAGCACTATGCCCGACCGTGTGAGCAGGCCCATTTTCATAGCTCGTGTGCTCATCTATATTCACAACTCGTGTAAGCAATTTTATCCTAAGTATCCAAAGTAAATTCGCTATAGTTCTTCATTTAATAAATGAAATGTTATGAATTGGAATGGAAGTAAACTTATGAATATACATATATGTTCTCCTTGATTTGAGCATGGATCCTTAGGTTCTTAATGCCAAAGATCTTATATGTTCTATTTTTAATCTCATGCTATTGAACTAACCATTTTGATGATGGCATGGATTGTTTAAGGTGTCTAAGGAATTCAATAATTCCTCTAATTAAGTTTCAATTCTTGAATATATTATTTGTTGGGTAAATTATGTTAATTTGGTACCAACTTATTAAGCATTATGTATGCTGATTCTTTGTAGATCATGGGTTTGTTTGTTGGGTAAATTGTATATTATTCATGTTTGTATATGTATATGTATATCAAAACTTGTATTGACTAATATCATATATATTTATATGTGTTTGAATGAATTCGTTGCTATTATTTAAGTGACAATAACTCAGTTATTGAATTAAAAAGTAAATATCATCTTTTATAAAACAAATAATTATAAACACAAACTATCCTCCTTTTAAATCCACTATCCTAAAATCAATCGATTTATTTTGAAAAAACAAAACAAAAATGTAATATTTTATTAATATAAATATAATTTTTCAACCGCCAAACAGGTCTCACTATATCTAATATAAATGGAAATTTTAATCAATGTTTTAACTATTAAATTAGTGGTCGATCAAATCATCAATTTGATTCTTAATCTAATAATTAAAATATTTTAAAAATTAAAAAATATAAAACCAGTTAAATCTTCAATTTTTTATTCCAATTTTCAATTTTTTACCACCTTCAAACAGTTACTTAGACACCGATTCAACTCGAAAGAAATTGCTCGGTTCCTTCTCATGCAAACAATGCGTAAGAGACTATCCATATATACATATACGGTAATAATACCCATACTTTCTTTGGCACATTATTATATCAACTACTTTTCACATAATAAACTATCCAGTAACCCAAGTTAGTAACCTAATTAAAGTACGTTAAACCGATGGCCGCAGTCTCCATTAAGTTAAGCTTCAGAACAACGTTTTTTTCGTCCACAAATTTTGACCCAAGTCGATAAACTGCCTTGTTCTTGCATTAGAGAATAGTAAATCCGAACCATAACTCTTTAACCTTAAATTCTCGCAGTCCCTTTTATTTTCTCTCAAATCAAGGAGGGGGAGGGGGGATCTTAAGTTTTTGTATGACATTTTGTGTGCAAAAGACGGCTATGGAGTACTCAATTGTTTCTGAGTTTGAAGGGTTGTTAATTTTTCCTTTGGAATAAACTTCATATTGTAATTACCTGCTACCAGTTCTATATATTGTATCTCGATTGGAATTATATATACCGATTATTATAATATATATATTTAAAATTAATCTACGTTTGAAGCTCAATGCCACGCCCAAGATGTGGGTTTGAGTCATAGAAATTATTATTAATTTTGTGAGAGTTAGTATAAAAACAAATCGGACTTAATACATCATTTAGTATATGAGTTTGACAATTTTTTTCTAATGTGGCATCTGTATTATATTTTTTCTTTGGTATTTGTATTTGACAAAAGTTATATATTTTAGTACAAAAAAGGGTGATAACTTCTTAATATTTAATTCAGATTTTAGGGTTGTTGTGAGGAAAGATAATAGCTAATATTATTAAGTTTGAATTTTTCATGATTTTGTTAATATAATAAATTTAGCGTTAATTGTAAATTTGTTTAATTTTATGTTCAACTTGTCAAATAAAGTCCAATAGATGTGATTTAATTCGAGTTTTAAGATAGTTTTGATGAAAATTAATTCCTAATATTATTAGATAAATTATGAATTTTATTAAATCAACTTAAAACTCGAATTAAATACTAAAAATTAACATTGTTATCTTTAGGTATTAAAATGTATAACTTTTGTCAAATATAGATATCATATTGGACCAAAAATAACATAAGTACCATATTAAATAAAACTGCCAAACTTATATACTAAATTATGCATTAAATCGAAAACCTAATCTATGTTTCAAGATTTTAAAAAGAAATTCGAGTAATCAATCTAATTTTTATATCATTTTTTATTAGCCCAATATTCAATTAAACATATCCAAAAGTCAAGTTATGAAGTTTGATTCAAAAATATGGGAGAATTTGAAAAAAAAAATTAAAAAAAATAGTAATCTCAGAATATAAGCTTAGACAAATATAATAGGCACATTTGAAACGTGGGTTCGGCTTGGGCTGTAAGGCCAAAATTTGGGTTGAGCTTGACCCATTTTTAAACATTGTAATATACTATTTTATTCTTTTATTATATAAATTATATCATATAAATTTTTTTAACATTAATTTTATTATAGATTCTTTTCTTCCACCCTTAAATAGGAGGATAATGCGTTTTAACGCACTCAAACTATGTCCTCCTGCATAGACGATAATGTCGATGTCAATCAAGTTAAGACTCAATCAATATATATGACTTATGTCTATGGTAACATATTAATATTAAAAAAGTTGTCTTGATTTAAAATTTTAATTAAAAAGCTTATAGAATTATTAATTATTAAATTAAGAATAGCAGGCCTAAAAACGGATTTGGATTAACTATTTACAAATAAGGTAAATTATATAGTTAGTCGCTCAACTTTCAAAAGTTTTCATTTTGGACATTGAAATTTTAGTCATGCAACTTTGATAAATTTTTATTTTGGCTACTTATTTTATCTTTTTAATTTTTTAGAATTAATTTTTTTAATAAAAGGAAAAAACCTGGGTTTATAGGAAAAAAAATTAGATTTTTACATAGAAATATCTTTTTAATTTTAGTGGCATTGGTGGATTGTTCAAGGCATCAATCTTAATCGCTGCTTGCAAGATAACCTAAGATGGTCTGACGGTTTGCATCTCCATATCGACTGAGACAACTTCTTCCCCCCTTGGAGTGACTAGAATAGAAAGTTCAGAAGAGAGGTAAGAAACAAGAGGTATCGATGTTGTCTAGGTTACCTCCGGTTATGATGTGCCTTGGGAAGTGAGCATTTCCCTGTTTTCACCATCATCCCTCTGAACTTAGGGATTGGATGTCCCCTCACCAGTTGATTGTTGTGATTGTTGTTGCTTTTCATACTCTCCAACAGATGTGATCTTTACACAGGCCATGGTCAGAGAACATGAGATTTCTTATAGAGAGAGTTTGGGTTTTATGAAAGAGCCAAGAACTTGGAAACAAGAAGGATGGCAAGCTTTTAGGGAATTTAGAGATTCAAAATCAACAGCAAAAATCCCAAAGGATATGATTGGGCATTTATAGCAAGTAAAGTTGTCATTTCCCAAAATATACATGTTACCTTCAAAAAAAAAAAATGGAGCCAAAAACATTATTTTATTAGCCTCCAAAATTTCAGCGAATAAATATAAACATAATTATCGCAAAATACACCAAAATGGCATAAAACATAGTCGTGTGGATGCCTTCCAAAAGGGTCAACCCCTTCAAGCTTGATGTACCCCAACTGAGCTTCTCAAGCTCTCAAACCTATTTGAAATTAAGGGTTTGGTGAACATATTAGTTAACTGGCCTTTAGCGGACACATACCTTAGCTCAACAGGCTCATTCTCAACCAACTCTTGAATAAATTAGTGTCTGATATCAATTTGCTTTGTTCTTGAATGCTACACAAGATTCTTTGAAATGTTTATTGCATTAATGTTGTCACAATAGGTCGTGACAATAGGTAATGCAACCCCAAAGTCCTCCATCATCTGCCTCATCCACAGAAATTGAGCACAACAACTATAAGTAGCAATGTACCCTATGTAATAACCCTTTTTTGTCCGGGCCCAGAGAAGAACCAAAATAAAAATAAAAAACAACAGTTCATTATTACAAAGTCCAAATTACAGAACAGGCTACAGACCCAATACCCAAATTTGCAAGCCCACACATGAGCCTAAAATGAGGACCAAACTATGGCCCAAAATGTTTAACACCCTCGGATGAAACCCTAGGGTTTTTGAAACCTTAGGCGCCGCTCCTCACGTGGTGTCAGCGCGTTAAGCGCCCAAGACAGATGCCCCGTCCCATCACTCCTGTCAACGCCTGCAAAACAAAAACAGAAAGAGAAACAGAGGCAAGCAAAAGCAATGACAGTAGAAAACAAAGCCAAACACTGGCTAAATGGTACTAAACAGTAGCAAAGGCAGCGAGAATAGAAACAAGAAATATTAACAGCTGTAATATGGTTCGGCTATAAAGCCATGAATATCTTCATTGTAAAAAAAAATGACACGACAATATCAATAAAAAAAACAGTATTCAAAAGTTTTAAAAAAGGATTCTTGTTCTTTCCTTTTTGCGTTTTTTTCAAAAAAAATAAGATAGAAAATAGAAAAGGGGAGTTGTTTACCTGTTGCGCTGCCGTCGGAGGGATAGAAGCTGAAGGGTTTTCTTCCCTTTCGAAAACTTCCGGCGATTTTTCTGCGATTCCAACTCCAGATCGGAGTTCTACGCGGAAAAAGGGAGATGACCGGCGGTCCATGACGGTGTCGATGGCCGGACGGCTGACCGGAATTCAGAGAGAGAGAGAGAGAGCAGAGGGGAGCTCTCAAACTTTTTTTTAAGTGGTGTAAAAATGAATTTGTTTTAAAAAAAATTAACTTCTATAGACGTTCAAAAATGACGCCGTTTCAGGCCTTGATCCCACATGCCAAAACGACGCCGTTTGGCGTATGACCCGATGACCCGACCCAAGAAAGCTTATGATCCGCGTGTTTTTGGACCAAGGGTCTATTTGCGCCCTTGGTTCTTCCTCTTTTGAGGCTGTTTTAATGCGGTCCTTTTATTTTTTTCAATTTTGCCACAATCTGTTTACTTTATTTCAATTTAACCCCCGAACCTTTGGTAGACAAACACCTGAAACAGTGTCGTTTTGAAGGGTGGGGATATTTTCTACTTTTATCCCTCCACGTTGTGCGCGTATTGCAATTGAGTCCTCTCCTTTTCATTTTATTTTAGATTTCCCCCAAACACTTGTTTTGACACTCAATTTAGTCCTTTCCATTATTTTTGTTGTTTTATTGTTAAATTGATTATTTTAATATATTATTAACCATTGTTATTACATTCTTATTTGTATTTATTTATTATTCTAATACCATTATTATTTTATTATTACTATTATTTCTATTATTATTATGGCTATTGCTTTTATTATGATTATATTTTCTTTTGAGTTTTTTACTTATTATTTTATTATTAATTAATTTAACATTATTTATTATTATTGTTATTTTTATTATTAATTAATTTAGCATTATTTAATATTTCTTTATTCTTTCATTCATTTGCTTATCGTCATCTTTATTTGTTTTACAAGCTGTTTTTTTTTTTTTTTGTAATTATTTACTTGTTTGTTTTCCTACTATTTATTTAGTAAAATTCCAACTCTTTCTTGTAAATTTGTACTTGTTTTAAAATCTCTTCATATATTATTTATTTTTAACCATATTTTTACTCGTTTTAAATTTTCTTCCGTAAATCATTCTTTTAAAATTTACATTATTTCATGTCAAATGGTTCCATATAGTTCCAAATTAAATTGTTTTATACTTTATTGATTTTAAGTTGTCACATATACAGTTTTAAGTCATTTTCATGTTGGCTATCTTAATTTGTTCCATGTATTATTTCCCTCATCATATTTTGCAATTGTTTCTTAGTTTCTTTTTATTTCGCCCTTTGTGTTTATTTATTTTAATCATTTATTAAATTAGATTTCATCATTGTTATCATCATTATTCTTATTATTGTTATTATTATTTTTGTGTCATTGCCTTATGTTAGTTATTTCTTATTTGATCGTTCATATCAATAGTTAAAAATTATGTGATCATTGTGATCATTGTTTTCTTATTAGTATATTCATATTCTCATTATTTATTAATATAATAATCTTATTAGCATATTACCATTCTAAATAGAATAAATCTACATCGTTTGGAATTTCATATTTATTATTATTTCATCAAAAGAAAAATTCTCTTATAAAGGCAATATTTCGTGTTTGGGAAATTCGAGAGATCGTGCCCTAACGTGCTGGGTTTCGATTTTTTTCGTTTGACCCAAATAACCGAATAACCTTTTAAAGTTAAAATGCATGAGTTTTAAAAATCAAAAGACAAGCTTATTCTTGATAATTTAAAATATCGCGTCCTAACGTGTTGGATGTGACCTTTAATTACTTCGAGATAAGAAGGTCTTTAGCATCCGCTTCGATTTATTCAAATATTTTTGTAAAACGAACATTCATAAAAAGGGATCATAAAAATTTGAAATAAGACAATATTTCGTGTTTGGAAATTTCTAGAAATCGTGCCCTACGTGTTGGGTTTCGATTTATCGTTTGACCGAATAACCGAATATCCTTTTTAAAATTTCAATGCATGAGTTTTGTAAATCATGAGATGATTTTGGTATCGAAGGTTCGAAATGTCGTGTCCTACGTGCTGGATGTGATATTTTATTTCTTCGAAACAAGAGAATCTTAATATCCACCTCGAGTTATCCAAACATTCATAAAAGAGATCATATTTTAAAATTTATTTTAAAATATTCTCAACTTTCGACATCAAGACATTAATTAATCAATTAGGTACCAATTTGGGGCGTTACGAGGTGCTAATCCTTCCTCGTACGTAACCGACTCCCGAACCCGTTTTTTCAAATTTCGTAGATCAAAATCGTTGTTTTAGTAAATCAAAATATTTTATTAAAATGACCAAATTTCTAAGTGATCCGATCACACCTAAATAAAAAAAATTGGTGGCGACTCCCAATTTTCGTTTTCTTTTCAAAATATAAAGTCGATCCCCGTTTTTCAAAAAAACAGTTTCGACACCCTACTTAAGCTGTTGAGAGATATCGATCCTTGCTTTCTGCTATACCATGAGACAAGATTGCTTCCCAAGTAAAAACATAATCTAGATGTGCTTTTATGATCATTTATATTCCCAACCCAATCAGAATCAATGTATCCTACTAAGCATAATTCGTTTGGCTGCCTTGACTTGAGATTCTTTTGGTTTGGTCTGGTATCTGGCACAAGCACCAACACTAAAGCACAAATCAGGACGATTGGCTATGAGATATAGAAGACTGGCAATCATGCTCTTGAATGTGTTTAGGGAACTGGGCACTCCCTCAACATCTCCGCACACAGTTTCTCATTGACAAACATTTGTGTCTTGGTTGGCTTAGAGTTCTCAAGTTCGAGCTTCCTCACAAGATTCCTTGCATATTTCTAATGTGATAAGAATGTCTTATCTTCCAATTACATGATTTGTAATCCAAGGAAATATGATAGCTCCCCTACCATGCTCAGTTTGAACTCACTTTGCATGATCTTCACAAAGGAATCCTTAGCAGCAGTTGAAGTAGTACCAAATATTATGTCATCCACATAAATTTGGGTCATGGTTGTAGTCCCTCTATGCCTTTGAATGAACAGTGTCTTGTCCACAAAACCTCTCTGAAAACCTTGGCCAATCAAGTATTGAGACAGCCTCTCGTACCAAGCTTGAGGAGCTTGTTTCAGTCCATATAGTGCTTTACTTAGTTTGTAGACATGATCTGGGTTAGCAGGATCCTCGAACCTTTAGGTTGAGCTACATACACAAGTCTGGATTTGTTGCAAGTGATATTTTCCTACTCATTTGTTTTGTTTTTAAAGATCCATTTTGTACCAATTATGTTGCAATCAGTGGGCCTTGGCACCAGCTCTCAAACCTCATGCCTCTCAAATTGTTGTAACTCCTCTTGCATGGCCTGAATATATATATTTATTAAGAAAGATAAAAGTTAGTCAATTGTCAATATAATAATAAACAATAAAATATATTTTCTTCAATTCATATACATATCATATAATAATAAATTTGACACACAACAAGATCTTTAATTATTTTATATAAAATAACTCTATTAAATATATATAATTTATGCTTTTATAAGACAAATCTAAATTGTGCTGTTATCCTTCAAAAGTAAAATGAATCATTACATTTGAAATTAAAATATTTATAACTTAAAAAATTTAACTTTATTTAAATTTATTAAAACCTGCTCGGCAGAATCCGAACCCAAATCCAAAAAGATCTGAGCCCAATCCGAATCCACCTATTTACCACCTCTAATTCAAATCTAATTCAATCCATATTTTAATCAAATTTAAATTTTTTACCAATCACATTTTTTGGTCTAATATTTTATTTAAATCTTTTCAAATATTGAATTTACCTTCAAGCTTCAACAACTAATTGGATACTCGACTTTTAAATAAGTTTAATAAAAAATCTTAAATTATTTAAAAGTTAAATTCGATGTTAGTATCAATTGAAAATTAAAACACAAACTCTATGTAACCCTCTTATGGGGATGTTATGACATTTTCCTTTCGAATCACTAATCTTTTATTTTAATGGGCCATACACGTACGCCATAGCCTAATAAATGAATAATGCAAATGAAAAAGATGTTTATTCATCACAAATCAATTTATACTAAAATATAATTCATTCTCAAAGATTGATTGTGTTCTAGTTATTAAAGATATCCATGGTGATATCAGAGGACATTCAAACAAATATTTGGTGATGCGAATTCAAAAATTGTGCAGACGAGAGTGGAGAGTGATTATTTAACAAATACCAAGAGAGATGAATTGCGCCTATGATATTTTAACTGACCTGATGAAAGGTTTTTCAATTGGTGTTTGAATTTTTCATGTTGTTCCTTTATTGATTGATGATCAAATACGATTAGATAGATGTTTTATGTTATCCAATCCTATTGCTACTACTCTTAGTTCATAATTAATTTTTCTTTTATTTTGTTACCAAAAAAAAATTAAGAAATTAAACAAATGGTATATATTCACTTTAATTTCAATTTTCTAACCAACCTTACCTAAACTTAGGCAAGAAATTTTTTCCTTAAAAACTTGAACAAATAAACCGCCATTTTTTTCCCTTTAAGAGACACCAAACATTTCAAAGTTTTTCTAACCTACTTTCAATTCTTCTTCCAAGCTTCCCATAACCACAAAAATAGCTTATTTGCAGCTGCTTTATATAAACTAATTGAGTAAGTAACTGGAATTGAGATTTCTAAAGTTTTCTAACTTTTAAGGGATGAACAAGAAAGTACAGGTTTGCTTAGTAGAAAATTGTGGTTCAACCCATATTTATGTGACTTCTGAGCTAATTTTGCAAATAAAAATGGTGGTTTATATCAATTTTCTTCAAATAATGATGTTTGAGTTTTATAATAATAAAATTGAAAATTGCAATTCTAATTTTATCCAATAATTTTTTTCTTTTTTTCAAAGTTAGTATATATACATCAATAGGTATCATTGATTTTTTTTTTCGCATCATTACAATTAACCATTATAATTAACTTGTTCACCAGATTTACATAAATGAGACTCGAACTATAATGTTTAAAATTTTAAGACTTTAACCTTATCATTAATTATATTTAAATTTTAATATGCCAATTTATTACAAAAATCTTTTAAAAAAAAATTTAAAAGTAATCATATATATATATAAGTAATTGTTTATAAAACCATTCTAACAAGTTTACTTCTTAATATTTTATAGATAATTATTTGATAAAGTGGCAATGAGATTTTTAATTTCATAAGTGAGTAGAATAATTGTAGTTTTAATTTATATTTAAAATTAAATATAAAAAGATATATAGTGATTTTTTAATCCCACTAAAATCATCATATAGGTATATCAATATCAAATAATAATCCATAAAATCTTATTATTTATAGATTAATGTGCTTAAAACTTGAAGTGTGAAATAATTATATACATACAAATATATATAGGGAAGCCAAAAGATTTTTGGAGAGTCAAAATTGAATTATAATTTTTAGAGATAAAATTGTAAATTTATTAATGTATTAACTTAAATTTTAATACTTTAAACGAGATTGAATTAGATTATAAATTTTACCATTGTATTAAATTAAAATTTTATATTTTTTAATGAGACTAAGTATAAATTTGTCATTCTGTATATATATGGGGAGATGTATGAACTTTTGTGTATTAAAAATTCCATTTCTTCTTCAATACTCAAACTAAGCTATCAAATATTCAATATAACCCTTTTGTATTTTTTTAAGAGAAAATATTTGGTACATTATTAATGAGTTTTAAATCCCACAAATAAAGTTAAGGATTGACAGTATTCTATAAATGTATAGTAAAATATTAAAATAAATATTTTAAAATTATTTGTAAAATAAAAATGTACTACTAATATACTAAATACCCATCCTTAATTAAAATACATCATAACAAGAAGTCAATATAAAATATAAAAAGAATATTATGAGAAAGACAAACTATAGATTAACCCATTAATATTGGTTGGGCCAAGAGTTGAAACAAACCCTAACTTATAGTAACTATAAAGACCATAGATAGGGATATGTTGATGTTGGAATTTTATATTTATATTTATTTTTATTTTATATTTATAAGAAGATATCATTGTAATAACTAACAAATACAATTAATTGGATTTATTAAAAGAAGTTAGAGAACATCCCACCAAACATTTTGACTGCCAATAACACTGACAAAGACATGTGGATGTGTTAGAATGAAAACATGTTGATGCTGGAATTATGTTATTTATATCAATTTATTTTTTGGTTATATATAGAAAAGGGATATATATGATGGAAGTACAATAATCAAATCAATTTTGATTAAAAAAACTTAGTTTAATTAATTTGAATCTAATTAGATTCAATTTTAATTATAAATTATTCGAACAAATAAAACTCATAATGGTTTGATCTAAAATTTTAATTAATAAATTTAAATAATCAAAACTCAATTTTAAATTAACTCGAAGCAAAATATTTATACTTAGAAATTACTCAAAATAATTCAAACCTAATATACAATTAAGACGTGATTAAGATAGGATTAGACATATTAAAAGGAGATTGGCATAGCTAGACATAGAAAGTGGGTCCCTACCGTTTAGGTTCTCTAACTGTTGGGTTTCTCAAAAAAGATTTGACCAATGGTAGGCTAATGGGTTAAGGACTTGGAGGCATAATGGGTAAACAACATTATCCATTGAAATTTAATTAATTTAAAATTTTTAATTTAATAAGTTAAACAATCCTTTATTTTTTTTCCCGAAACAGGGTATCTATCGCTAGTTTCGCTAGTTTTAGTGATTAATACTTTTGCCGCAAGTACTTTTTAAAGAGATAAATAATTAATTACGAAGTTTACTTCATTTCAATGAACAATGATCGAAAGTAAACTTAATTGAATAGTAAATAAAAAATTTGAATCTATATTAGTATTATGAATTGAAATAATATATATTCAAGAGTTAAAATTTGTTTTCACTCTCAATAATGAGTATAATATTTGAATTTGTAATATCTAAATTTGCAAATAGCATATTTAATAATAATATGTTAATTTGAAAGTAATTGCTACGTAACAAGTTTAAGCAAAAGTGTTTACAGAAGTTGGTACTTCTCCGAGCACTAAGATAGCACAGAATAAAACAAGGGACAACAAAGTTTGTTTACACAGTTTTGTTTTCCTATATTTGTGAAGCTTAGTTCGGAGAGAAATATCTACTATCTTTAACACTTACAACAACTTATCCTAAATCTATCACACTCTAGTGACAATTTCCTCACTTTTGTATCTTTTAAGACCAAGACTCTCCCCACTAAAATTACCCCTGTGAACTTAGCTTGTAAAACCACAACACACCAGTTTTACAATCAAACGCACTCACACAAATAATGTGCCTTACTTGAGCAAATTAAATGATCTTTATATTCCATAAATAAACCTATACAAGTATCTCAATTGTATAAAACTTTTCAAGATTGGTTAACATAATCAAGATTTATACCAATCCCTATTATACAACAAATTAACTTGCTGAAGACAATATAATAACAAACAATGTAAACAAAGACTCTTGGCAGCTAAGAATTCAATGTTCTAATCTAATCCAATATGCTCTCTCCAAGGGATTAGATAGGTATGATCCAATCCGATCTGACCCACCAAATATGTTTCTCAAAGGGATTAGATAGCCACATCTAAGGGCGTTCAAATTTTGATTAAAATCGAATTAACCAACCGAACCGATCTAATTTGGTTAATAAGTTGATTAACCGATCTAATTCGGTCAAAGGTCGACTAATGATTTTTTTGGAAATTTGATTACCAGTTAATTTAGTTCGAAATCGGATAATTAACCAAATTAATCGAACTTAATAATTAATAATACAGATTATATGTAGTCTTAATTCGGTTAATTTGGTTATTTCAGTCAAATGACCATTATCAATTTATTTATTTTTATATGTTTTATACTTATTTTAACAAAAAAAATAAAAATTTTGGTTAATTCGGTTAACCAACCAAGTTAACTGAAATATTTCAGTTCGGTTAATTTGTTAAAAAAAATTCGGTTCGATTAACAGTTAAAGGATTAAAAAGTTCAACTAATTCAGTTAATACTAGTTCGATTCGATTAACTAAACGGTTAACCGCTTCAACAAAACTAACTACATCACCAATTTTAGTGGTGGAATTAACACGGTGGAGATCTTTAAATAAAAAATATAATGACTCACTATCTTAAAATTAAAATATAAAAACTAAAATTGAAATTTTAAAATAGTAAACCAAGAAATAATTACATACAAAATCTATCCCTTCAAATCCACTACTTTAAAAACTATCAACTTAGAAAAAACTAACTAAAACTATAATACTTTTCATTAATGCAAATATAATTTTTCACCCACCGAGTGGGTGTCAATATATCTAATATGTGAAAACTTTAATTAATATTTTAATAATTTAGTTGATAATTAAATTGATCAGATTATTAATTTATATTATAATTGAATTGAACAATTCACTCGTTAATTTAATAATAATTAATTAATTAATGAAATTTTTAAAAAATTAAAAATATAATTTTTAAAAATTATAAGCCCAATTCAACTGTTAAATTTTTATTTTAGTTTTGAATTTTTATCGATTTTAAACTGTTAGCTCAAAATCTACCAAATTAATAAATCAAACCAGTATTATGAACCTGAATTTAATACTTTATTGACGAAAAAGAGAAAAAGATAAATGGCGTGCGGCAATAGTGGAGGGTGACAATACCCCCAAAATGGAGTAGACACCAAAAACCATTCAATGGAGAAAGAAATTGCTTGGTTCCTTCTCATGCAAACAATACGTAGTGACCATCCGTCCATACATATGTATATATGTATATATATAATAAATAATACCCATACTTTCTTTTTCACATTATTATATCAAATAAAAAACCCTCAAGTAACCCAAGTTAGTAACCTAATTAAAGTTAAACCGATGGCCGCAGTCTCCATTAATTTAAGCTTCAATACAAGCTTTTTCGTCATTAAATTTTGACCCAAGTTGGTGAAGTTAAGTAATCAATATTCGTATATTAACGTGGCGTATAATCCTTTATTCTTTGCGCATATATATATATATATATATAAGAGAGAGTAGTTGTGAAACTGATAAACTGCCTTGTTCTTGCATTAGAGAATAGTCAATCCAAACCATAACTCTGTAGCCTTAAATTCTCACAATCCCTTTCATTTTCTCTCAATCAAGGGGAAAAAAATAAATAAAACCCAAGTTTTTGTTTTGATATTTTGTATGCAAAAGATGGTTATGGAGAACTCAATTGTTTCTGAGTTTGAAGGGATTCTTTTGAAAGACTCGGACCCTTTCTCCTACTTCATGTTGGTTGCATTCGAAGCCTCGGGTTTAATCCGGTTCGCTTTGTTGCTGTTATGTTGGCCGGTGATTCGGTTTCTCGATGCGTTGGGCATGGGTGATGCGGGGTTGAAGTTGATGGTCTTTGTTGCAACGGCGGGGCTTCGGGTGTTGGAGATTGAATCTGTGTCTAGAGCTGTTTTGCCTAAGTTTTTTATGGATGATATTGATATGGAGGCTTGGAGAGTGTTTAGTAGGTATGATAAAAGAGTTGTGGTGACAAAAATGCCTAGGATTATGGTGGAAAGGTTCGTGAAAGAGCATTTACGAGCCGATGAGGTTGTTGGAAGTGAACTTGTGGTGAACCGATTTGGATTTGCTACAGGTTTAGTTGATGGTGATATTGGTTTTATCTCGAGTAAAGTCGCCAAGTTGTTCGTAGACGATGAGCCTAGTTTAGGACTTAGAAGAGCTACGTCAAGTTTTCAATTCTTCTCTATATGCAAAGTAAGAAATTCATGCAATGTGTTTAAATCCATTGCATTTTATATTTTTTAAATAATTTGATCCTAACCACTAGATTATTGACATGCAGGAACAAATGCACCCACCATTTATCACCGTCGAAAATTGCCACGACCACAAACTCCTTCGTCCACTACCCGTAATCTTTCATGACGGTCGTCTCGTGATGCGGCCAACACCTTTGACCGCTCTATTAATCCTCTCATGGATGCCATTGGGCATAGTACTAGCAACGATTCGAATTACTATCGGTGTAATGCTTCCGATGCGAATCATCCCCTATGTGACCCCTTTATTTGGTGGCAAAATCATCGTCAAAGGCAAACCACCGTCACCCATCTCTGGTAGCAACTCCGGCGTCCTATTCGTTTGCACTCATAGGACTTTAATGGACCCTGTGGTCTTATCCACTGTCCTCATGAGAAAAATCCCAGCAGTCACATATTCCATATCGAGATTATCTGAAATCCTATCACCTATACCGACGGTAAGATTAACAAGAATCAGAGAAGTCGATGCCCAAAAAATCAAACAAGAACTATCCAAAGGTGACTTAGTAGTTTGCCCAGAAGGTACAACATGCAGAGAACCCTTTCTATTAAGGTTCAGTGGCCTATTTGCCGAATTAACGGACCGAATAGTCCCGGTCGCCATGAACTATAGGGTAGGGTTTTTCCACGCAACCACAGCCGGCGGGTGGAAAGCTTTGGACCCGATCTTTTTCTTCATGAACCCTAGACCTGTCTACGAAGTGACATTCTTGAACCAGTTGCCAGCGGAAGCTACATGTTCGTCAGGTAAAAGCCCGCATGACGTCGCTAATTACGTGCAAAGAATCTTGGCCGCTACGTTAGGGTTTGAATGCACAAATTTTACAAGGAAAGATAAATACAGAGTATTGGCCGGGAATGACGGAACAGTTTCATGCACTTCTCTCGTTGATAAAGTTAAGAAGGTGGTGAGCACATTTAAACCTTTTCTTCAATGAAAGAAAAAAATATTTTTTTTTGTTAATTTATAGGAATAACTTTAATTAATTGTGTTTTTTGGGTTGTAAATTATTGAATTTTTTTTGTTTTGGATTTTTTTATTTGTGGAATTGTTGAATAACTTGTAAGGATGATTGATGTTAATTAAGTTTATATTTGTGGTTAATGTTGTTGATTGTTCCATTGGAATAAATTTCATATTAAGAATTTTATTTTGTTGTTGTAAATTGTAATCACCTTCTACATGTTCTATATATGTTAAATGGCAATTAAACATGTTCAAAGAGTCAAGTTACAATTTATCTGTTTAAGCTCAAAATTTTGTTTACACAAAAATATTAATTTAACCATTAACGGAAGAAGATTGAAGACGACGAGAGTTGGTCATTCTCATATATCTTCGTACGTCTATTGCGCGCGTTTCTCTTTATTCTTCTACGCATGGAAGCTTGGGATAGTCCAAAGTGTAGGTTGCACTACAAGTTTAAGAGTTAATTGCAACACTAATCCCCAAATTATAATTTCCATTTTGAATTGATTTTTAAATTTTAAAATGTTCTAATTATATTCATAAACTATTGATGTCATATCAATCAAGTTCTTCCAATGCCAAATCTAGAAATTTTTTTAGTATGGGACGAAATTTAATTATAACTTTTTCATAAATCAAAATATAAGTTTAGTACGTATTAATTTATAAGTCATTATTTTGAAGGAGCTAAACATTTTTTTTATTTTAGGGAGATAAAGTGTAATTTTACTATATATTATTTATTTATTTATTTTAAAAGGATTGAATTGAAAATTTTAAATTTTTGAGGGTCAAAGTGCAAGTGTGGTTGCATGTGATTCCAACAGAGCTTCAAGAAAGGTTCTTTTCTGATAATTTTCAAGTTTGGTTATCTTCTAATCTATGTTGTCATTTGAGATTGCAGGACAGTGTAGTTTCTTGATCATCCCTTTTTGGATTAATAGTCTTGCGCATCTGGAAGAATAGAAATCTTTTTATCTTTCAAATGTTACATGGTCAGCAATAGAAGTTGTTAAAGTCTACTTAGTTGGGCTCAGTAATTCGAATTTCATCATAATGGATACAAGAGCAATACTCTGAGTCCAAGTCATAATTCTCATGCCAATAGTACGTGAGTTAACTTATTCACGGATGGCGTAATTGCAAGAGATATGGGGAACGCTTCTGCTGGAGGTATACTGTGGGATCAACTTGGAAATTGGATTCTGGGATTTAATCGGTACTTGGGCAAATGTTCACCTTTTGAGGCTGAATTACGGGACATCCTGGATAGGCTCCTTGTTATGCTTAATAAAGGATATAAACGAGCAACAATTCAGACCGATAATCTTGATGTGGTGGTTGAAGGATTCAAGTATCACCTTGCTTAGGAGGCTTCATTAAAGGGTAATGGCAAATCAGATATGTGCCTAAAGAATACAACATAGTCACGAATTGATTGGCCAAACTTAGCCTAACGTGGAAGTCGAGCTTACAAGTTTTTGATGTAGCCTCAAATGAAATCCTTGAGGTCTTACAATATGATAAAGTGTGCTGTGCTTTTAAGCAATTGAGTTGATGTAACTTGTCTTTTCCTTTTCACCTAAAAAAAATTACACAAACTAATGAATAATGTATAAATATTAATAAAATAATTTTTGAAATTAAACATAATAATTAATAATACATTTAAATATGTTTAATTTTTATCAAAAGAATATATTTTATTTACCATATTATTCTCTTAAATCTCATGTAGATTCTCTTATATCTTATTATTTTGTATTAAGTAAACTCAATTGAACAACAAGATGGAGTCATCGAACTTTGTTCTAGATCATTATTATCCCTTTTATTATTTAATCAATTCAATTAGTTAATTTTTTAAAGAAAAAATAATTAATATTCATATAATTAAAATAAATATTATGATATGAATTTATTTTGTAATGTGACATAATTATATTTAGTACATATTATATTATATAAAATTGTATAAATACATGTTTAAGGACATATGATATATTAATTGGAATATAATTAAATTATGAATGTAAAATAATTATTATAACATTATGATATTACAAAGTGCATTGCAACCTGAACTTTAAATATGTAACTAAATCAATTAGACTTACTCTTACAAAGAAGAATTTCTTTTACTCCCCAATCTTAATTTCAAATAAGTCATTCTTCCTCGTTTGTTTCACTTTTCTTATCTTCTTTATTAGTGAAGCTGTGAAGGGGATTCTCGAGAAATCTCTTTTGCCAATTGATAATACGCCCAACTTTCATCATTAATTGCGCTTAATTTTGATAAATACTTGAATGAGATGTCATTAATTTGACGCTTATTATTTGATTTTTTAATTTGGTGTAAAAGAAAAATTTGAAAAGCTAAAAAGAGTCAAAGGTGTGAGCTGTTGTAAAAGTTTTGGGCCAAAGAACTAAATTGATAGATAAATATCTATTTTAAGATTTATTTGTAAAAATAATATTTTAAATTTTACTATTTTATCTTTTAATATTTTTAAATAAGTCTTAAATACTAGATTAGATTATAGGATTAGAGTTTTATATTTTTATATATACTAATATATATATATATGCGTAGGAGAGGGGAAGAGCCCGTGTGCTTTTGAACGGAATTTCAATTACAATTTGAATTGCCGTTCCGTTTCTTTTTGCCTGCGCAATATAATATATTTATTTTCACAAGTTGTTAAATTCTCATTTAGCTTTAGGTCTATAGATAATTTAGGAGGGAGTCGTGAGATCCGAAATCGCACTTAAAAACTTTAATTTTTGTATTTATTGTTTCTCTAGTATAGGAGATAGACATTATCTTCTCACAAAGTTGTATTGGCACCAAGTCAAAAAGAGCTCGTTAATTCGATGTTGATAAATGTATGGTTGGAAGAAATGATACAACCATATGTTGTATTCTGTTTATTAAGAACACATTAGCATGCCCAATTAAGTGGTTGGTTGGATTCGTCAAGGGAAATAGCAATTGGATTTAATTGATCCACGCAGTTAAGGCTGTTGGTTCGAGTTGAGCATTTCTAATTCGCAAGGGTACCAAAGAGTTAAATCGTGGAAACGTGTTTTGTGATTATTCATCCGGTAAGGGTTAATTGTTGGGCATTTCTATAATTAATTTACACACGGAAGGGTTGGTGGTTTTGAGGCGTGCTTGAACACTATAATTGACTTATCGGTTGAAGGAAAAAATTTATTATCAAGGATCAGTTCAAAACTGGAGCCAAAAATCGAGCTTGAAGCTAAAATATCATCACATCAGTCTATTCAATTTAATTTTGTTTCTATTTGCGTTTACTATTATTCCAATTTCAATTATCAATATTATTTTTACTTTTTTCAAATTTAAATTCTCCTTTTTATTTTTTGCACAGATCGTCACACATCGTGAGCATAACAGTTGCCTAGCACACAACTTATATTGCTATTTATTTACTATTAGGGTGTAGGAATATAATTTTTAGTGGATTCGACACCCATCACCAATCTAGTAGAATTTGGCATATGGGTTGTCATTTCCAGCCAACATGCCAAATGAAATTTGATATGTAATACATAACTAATATACCTTAATAATATAATACAAAATGTATATATTATAGTATACCATAAAATTAGTTACATGTTTAAGGTTTAGGTTGCACATCATGAATAGAATAATACACATTGTAATATCATAATGTTATAATAATTATTATACATTCACAATTTACTTATATAACAATTGGTATATTATATGGCCTTAAAAGTGTATATATGCTATTTTTATAATATAATATGTACTTACAATAATTATGTATGACACATTACAATATAAATTCATATTATAATATTTATTTTAATTATATAAATATTAGTTAATTTTTGTTTGCAATAATTTAACTAATTGAGTTGATCAAATAATAAAAGGGATAATTACAAATTTAGAAATTTTATCATTCCATCTCATTGTTCGATTAGGTTTACGAATACAAAAGAATAAGATTTAAGAGAATAAAAGGTTAAATAAGATATATTTTCTCATAACTTCTTAAGCATATTTAAACTTATCATATTTATTATTTATTACTATATTTAATTTTATTATTAATTAAAATATTTAATTATTATTATTTTGTGTAAATTATAGTTAAAGTTGAAGGTTAGTCTTCATGGTTAAAGCATTGTTTTAATTATTAAACGTCAAGTGTTTAAACATGATAACAGCAACCATGCCAACTAATTTAAGACTCAATCAGTATATTTTTAATCCTCAAGCATTAATAAAAGGATAATAATTAAAAAACATTTTTAGTTTGCACTTGAAAAACAGTTTCGTTCCAATTGTTGTCAAATTAGAACGAACAAATATGTTAAATGCAAAGTAATGCAAAGAGCAAAATAAAGAGAGAATTAACACACGAATTTTGCTAACATAGTCCAGATACAACGGTCTTACGTATGTGAACCTTACCTAGTTATTGATTTTAATCAACAATCTTCCGGATCACCTATTGACTTAAATCCAATCTATCCTTACACAAAAAAGTAATTTATTGTTATAATTAAAGTTAAACACTAGCCTTGATAGTTAAAGCATAGTTTTAATTATCAAATGTCATGTGTTCAAACCTTGTTGGTAGCAAAATTTTAAATATATTGAAACTAGTTATGCATATTCGGATAATGGACACCCAAGGGAATCTATCCACATTCGCTCTGAACCCACAGTGGATAGTAATTTTAATATTTGAATCTGAATATTATTTGAATCCACAAATTTCAGATTGGATGTCTGTGAATATTTGAATCTGCGATTTGAATTGCAATCCCTAAACCTAGGTAAGCATAAATTGTATTAATATCGTACATAAATCTAGTCTTGATCTAACCAAGCCTAACTCATAAACAATTTTAAATTCTCAATTTTCACTTTTTTTAAGTTAAACTTTAAAATTAAATTTTAAACTAATCTGACAATCAAATTAAAGTTTTTTATACAATGTCTAAACTATTAATAATCCCTTCCTAACCCTTAAATTAGAGGATAATACGCATTTAACTGCGCTCAAATTCACATCCTGCTATATATTATAACAACAACAATGCCAACCAAATTAATACTCAAACGGTATATTTTTAATCCACAAGCATTAATAAACAGATAATAATTAAAAAAGTCTACACTTAGAAAACAGTTTCGTTTCAATTGTTGCTAGATCAGAAACAAACAGAAATGTTAAATGTAAAGTAATGCAAGGAGCAAAATAAATAGAGAATTAACAGACGATATTTGTTAACGCAGTCCAGACACGCTACATCTGCAAGCCTCGCCCAATGAATGATTTTATTCAACAATCGTGAATGATAAATTTTAAATTCCTATTTAAAAGCTTAAATTATCCCATTAATTATCACGAGTATTTATCAAATAAAAGTATTCATAAATTAGTATTCCAATTATTCCAAACTCTTTCAAGAGATAAGAATAAACATTGTCTTTTCTTTAAACTTCTCAATATGATCAACTAAAAGAGGTGAAGAATCTTAAACTTAGCGAAAAATCAATTGTCGTTTTATCAAACATGTCACTCCTTAATAAGCTAAAGAAACAATGTCAAACACCCATGAGCCGAAACAACCCATAGCCCAAACAAAAAATTCGTTCTTGTTCTAACAAAACATGGAACAAACAAATTAAAAACCCAAACATAATCTTTAATAAAATTATAAAATGAATTAAGTTTTCTTCGGAATATTCGAGTTTAACCCGATTTATATACGGATCTAAAACATCCAACAAATATTTTCTTTTTTTGCTCATTTATTATATTTATTATTTCTCCACCTTTTGGCTTGTGCTCATAGTCAACAGCTAGCAATGGCCTGTCTCAATTGGCCATATCTTTGGCCAAAAAAATTGGAAAATAATACAATGAAATAAAATTAAATAATTCTGTCTTAACTAGCATTGAAATTATTGTTTGGTTCAACAGACAAATTATCTTTTCTTTTCCTTATAATTTTAAAATAATTGTCATACAAAAACATGTCATCATTCCATAATGTTGAGTTGTCAAAAATAGTTGAAATTTTAAGTTAATATATTGGTTATTAAAAATTTATAATTCAACTTATAGTATTCCTATAGAAAATTTGACTTTCCTCGTGATGCCACATGTTAATTAATTTAATTAATTGAAAAATATTTTAATTATTTATATTTATTTTTAAAGATTTTAATGATATTAAAATTACGCTTGTAAAATTATGGATTTAAAATATAATTATGTGTTTAAAAATAATGTACAATAAATAATGAAATGTATGATTTGAAACAATTAATCATAATAACATATAAAATTAATAACATAAATACATCATATAAATAATACTAAATACACTACAATTATTTATCACAGAGTTGTCATCAATTGTAAGTTAATGTCAAGTTGACTTGTGACACGAGAAAATTAACAACGTTATTAATATATACAACTGAAGGAGATAATAAATGTTGCATATTAAAATAAAAACGTATAAAGCACATCAAAATAAAGCTTTAGTTGAGTAATAAATTTAAAGGTTTATTAATCCAATTGGTGTGGGTTTAAATCCCACAATATGCATATTTTATTGATTTTTTGTTAAAATGAAAAGACTAAAATACCCTCAAATAATATGACTTATTTTAATTCTTAAAAGGTATTTTCGTAATTTTATTACCAAGTTGATGATGAGGTTGAAGGTGACACCAACTCAATTAGGGGCTTAATAAATTGATGAAGATAATAAAATTTTCATATTAAAATAAAATGTATAAAATATATCAAAATAAAGTTTTTGTTGAGTGGTAAATTCAAGAGTTTATTAATTCAATTAACGTGGGTTCATATCCTACTATAAGTATATTTTATTGATTTTTGCTAAAATAAAAGACTAAAATACCCTCGAATAATATGACTTATTTTAATTATACAAGAAAGATATGTTCGTAACTTCCTTACTAAACTAATGATTCGATTAAAAGTGGTATCAACTTAATAAGAAGCTTAGTAAATAGTATAAATATTAGTATATAATCTCTATTCCATATTTATTTTATTTTCTTTTCTTTTCCTCTCTTTTTTGATGAAAGTGATAGCTAATTAATCTTCAAATCATACAGATATTTATGTATAGAAAATAAATAAAATTTAACCTTTCATTTCAAAGATTTATTTTTCAAATTATAAATGCTTAATAATAAATTCGCCACCAATGTTTTCATGTTTTGTTAAAATAATTTTAATTGCATTTTTAACTTTTTTGCCATCAATTTTTATTCTTTTTCAAATTACTTTTTTTTAACAAATTTGATAAAAGTACATTAAAAAGTTAACGGGATGATATTGGAATCTCATATATGGAATGTTTTAATAAGATGTAATTTATTACTTAAATAACCCAATAAAATAATTACATATAGAAAATAATAAAATAAATAAATAATCCTTGAAATTAAAAATTAACTCTTAATTTTTCGGTTTGATTTATTAAATTATGTTTTTGAAACCTCTCAGTAAACAAGTGTATACATTCATTTTGAATCATTTTATGAGAAAATTACGTTTATTTTCTTTAAATTAAGAATTATTTTTTAATTTCATGTATGATTTATTTATTTTTTATTGTTCACATATAATTATATTATTGGGTTACCTAAATAATAATTTACATCTCATTAAAAACATTCCACGTCATCCTCGTTAATTTTTAATGGTACTTTCGCCAAATTTATTAGAAATACAATTATGATCATTTTGGCAAAACATATAAACACTAGTGACCTAATTTACCATTAAGCCAATTTTAAAATAGATAGATAGGATTTATTTTTAATTGTAAAAAAAGTTAGAAAAATAAATTAATTATTTTCATTTAATTTAGTAAAAAATCCTAGAGGACTAAATTGTCGATCCGAATTTAAAAATCCTTCGCGTGATCGTGAATTAAATTATTGAGACAAATTACTATTCATTTGATTTTTAAAATATATGTTTTTATATTAATTTTATATATTATAATTACATTTAATTAAAAATATTTATTTATTAAATAATAGCATACTACCCAAACGAGCAAGTGGTTAAAGTTTTGTATTGATATATCGAGATTCAAGGTTTGAATTCTACTATTAATATCTCCTCCCCTAAATATAATGTAAGCTCTAATTGTACCCAAAAACAAATTGATCCAATCGAATTACAATTGCAAGTAGTCTAAAACCATTATAAATACAATTAGATCAATAATCGAAACATATTCAGACTTAAGCTAGAATAAATCTAAACAGAATATACTCTTAGTGTTATTTAAATCTGAACAAAATCTCGACTAAGAATTTACATATGATTAACTGTATGCATAGTAAAATCGAATTAATTGACTGAATTAAATTAATTTAATTAATTAATCAATTTTGAATTTAACTTAATCGAAATCAATTAAAATTTTTATGAAATTTTGATTATCAATTAAAATTCTTTTAATCCCTTTTAAACATGATAAAAATTAAAATATGTAGATTTCTTTACCCAAAGAGAAATTGTACGTGTCTTTATTTTTTTATTAATATGTGATGCCATAATTATAGCTTTAAGGTGAATTTGGATAGGTTGTAAGGTGCAATGCAATGTATTTAGTTTACTTTTTGCCTTACGTTACTATATTCCTATAATATCTAATTTTATCGCCACAATTGCTTTTACACTAATTACAAGTAAACACACCGCCCATCTAAACTCCCTTCTTCTTCATGAATTTGTAAGGATGAAAGCATCAAATTGGCATTTAATATTGGTTGGAACTTGGCAGACAAGAAATTCCAATTTTGATACATCCCTTTCTTGACCCATCCCTTTTTTATTTTCTTTTCTAACTTTTTGCCATAAGAAACATAAATTATCTTGTTTGGTGAAACAAATTTTTGACAATTATGTTTATATGATTATGTCATATGGTAATCTGTCATTTTATTAAGCATCAAATTTCATGCCTCCTCATGAATTAAATATTGCAATTTTCTTTTTGTTTTAAAATAGCTAGCCTATCACTTTTAAGTGTTAAAAAATTATAGTTTATTGTGAAATAATATATTTATTTTATTCTCATTTTATCATTTGTTTTAATAGTCAAGTAAAAATCTATTCAAATCAATTTAATTAATTTAATCAATAGTTTTTAATCAAATAGATTCAAGCAAGTCAATTGTAATGATTAAATTGGTTAAGATAATTTATGTGGATTGATTATAAAATTTTATAACTGAATTTATCGATTTAATCAACTTTTAATGTATATATATATTTTTAAAATATAATTATAATATCTAAAATTTTAACTAAATATCAAAATTCAATTCAAGCTTGTTTAATCGATTTGATCCATGGATGCTAAGTCAATTTAATTATGCCAATTAAAACAAAAATTAATTTGTTAATAAATTTAAATTTTACCATAAACTTAAGCAAGCTAACACTTTGAGCTATCCAAACATGGCATTAACGAAAACAATATAAAAATTTAAAATGAACAAAAAAAATAATCTCAAAATCAATAAAAGGACTTCTTCTATGATAAAATTTCAAATGCTTTGAAAATCAAAGATGGCGTTTGACAAAAAGGTGAGGCATCATATGATAAAATATATTTATAAAATTTCTTAAATTTAGGTCAAAGTCATAAAAGCTAAAGGCATATCTAGTGGCAAAAGTGCTCGTGAACATCATTACTCTTTTTTTTATGTTGATTATTTATGTTCGAGGTTTACAGATGTATTTCTCAATAATATTGTTTTTAAGGTTTAAATTTAAATTCTTTCACGAATGCAATGTGTCTTACCATTACATCTAACTACTAATCGGTAAAAATAATTGTTTGTAATATTAAGCATTAAATTACTTTTCTTTGAAATTTATATTGGCCAATAAGCAAAACATGGCTTTGAAAAAAGGGGATTTTTTTTAAAGGGTAAAGAAGAAGAAATGACTTTGGAAAAAGGGTTTCTTTTTAAAGTATAAAAAAAGAGAAGAAATGGCTTTGAAAAAAAGGGCTTTTTCTTAAGCTAAGAGACTTCGAAAAAAGGATTATAAATTATTTTTAAGTGAAGTTTACTTTCTTTGTGCCTTAAAACTAGACATTTCTTTCTTTTAGAAAATGCTAAAGTAAAGGAGAAAAAGAAGAGGGGAAAAAAAAAGTAAAAAGAAAGAAGCTTTATAAAAGGGTAGTGGGTATCAAAATATTCTCAACTTGTGGTTTAAAAGTAGATTTTAAAATATAATAATATTAATAAAAGAATATTTCTTTTTCATTTTTAATACTTAAATTACAAATAATAGTTGAATGAGTTTTAGCTCAATTAGTATGGACATTGTTACTCCAATGCAGGAGGACGTGGATTCGAGTGCGCTAAAATGCATTATCCTCTTATTTATGAGTTGAGGAAGAGCTATGGATAATTCTAAGCACTATATCAAAAAGAGTATATATATGATCAAAATCTATAATAAGATTATTGTTAAAAAAAAAAAACTCAAACATACTAATTGAATCAACCTATATACAAAAACAGATTTTAAAAAAAATTGAACAATGAACTAAACTCAAATAATTTTTTTCTCTTTTTCAAATGTATTTAAGTTCATTCTTATTTTTCTTTTAATTTAAAAACAATACTTAGGGCGAGGCAATAGCCTTGACCCGATGATAAATCAATTATACAGTTCCTTCAATTTTAATAAAATAACAAATTAATATAATGATAAAATTACACTTTAATATTAAAAATTATTATTCATTTATGATCTTTTAAAATAACTTTTCAATTTCATCTTCTTCTTTTCATCATATCAAACACATCCTCAATGCAATAACCAATGTATTTTTCAAATACATTCTAATGTTATAATTAAAATTATAGACAATAATTATAACTATTATAAAAAGTATAATAGGATTGATAATCAGAATATATTAATATAAAGTATGATAAGGCTTAAAACTATAAAAAAAATTGAAATCAAACCTATTTATAATTTACATAGGATAGAACGTAACTGGAATATATAATTTTGTTAGGTTAAAGGGATAAATTCAATGTTCACAAAGTACTAATAATATTATCGAATTAGCATCATTTTATGTTGATATATTGCATACACAAATAATTATATTAATCAAATTTGAAAATAAATGCATGTATCAATTCCTTTAAATGTATATAATTGAATGAAAATTAAAATTTCATGTATATATTTGAACTATAATCAAAGTTTCATGTGTATAATTATACCAAATCAAAGTTAATATATCAAATTGCACATTGAACCAAAATCTATGTATAATTTGATAATTATCTCCATTATATTTAATGCAAAATATTAATTGCATCATAAATAATTTAGATAAGAAACAAAAAGTAGGTAATTAAATAATAAAAGCTTGTTGGGATTGTCGAGCCCTTTTCTCTTTGAGAAATTCACTTGCTCTGAAGTATTGAGATTAAAGTGCTTTGACTAGGTTTGGAAGTGGTAGTGACATAAAAACATAATTAAAAAAAATAACTCGGAAACTATTGATCCTGTAATAATGGCGTTTCCGACAATTTCTCTCAACAAAGATGGGAACGATGAAGGGTGTAAGACTGATGATGTAGATGCGGACATGATAATGGCGGTAGATTTGGATCAAGACCCACCGTTATCCTAAAAGGATAAACTGATTGGGAGAAATCCTAATGACCAGGGGCAAAAGAAAGTTTCTACAACCTTTGAGGAAGATGATGAATTTGCTTTTGAGGAAGGGGATATTTTGAAATCTTTGGTCGTGGAACTTACACCTGTTTCGGGTATGGGAGTGGCACCTCAACAGGTTCTTTTTCTATGAAGCTTCAGGGACCTCGACGTGTTCGGCTTTTCTTATGACTTGTGTTCAAGCAACGCTTTCTAACTAATGTGGAAAAGGTATTGAGAGGCATCGGGCAAAATAGCTCTTGTTCGGTGTGTCAACATGGGGCTGATGATTTAATCCATGTCCTTAGGGCTATTCAATTGCTAAAGAAGTATGGCTAAACGTGGTACCTATTAATATACATAACAGGTTTTTTTTTTTCTAGTAACGTCTGAGTAGATGGAAACTAATTTGTCTTCTTCAACATGGTTGTCTAATGTGGGAGTTCTCTTTTCAGTTTACTCACTTGACGCATATGAAAAAATAAGAATCTCTTTATCTTTCAAGGGTTATCTTGGAACTCTTCGAGATATTAATCTGACTGAATTAACTTCAACCTTAATTAGAATGGTTCATATGATTTTACAAACCATGAAGCAATGGGAGATCAATTATATTTCTAGAGAGATAAATCAAGTTGCAAATAGACTAGTCAAAATGGCTTCAAATAGAAACTCAACTTTGCAAGTGTTTGAAAAGGTTCAAGAGGAGCTAGTAACGTTTCTTGAAACTGCTAGAACTACAGATCATTCGATTATGTTAGATTAATATAGTTTAATTTTTGGAATTTAAAATAAATGCATATTATTTTTCAAGAATAGGCCATAAGGTATTTGTAGAAAGCAAAAGGGATATCTCTTCTTATATAATTAATTATTTAACCTTTAAACACTCCCAATCACATGTTACATGATACCATAATTAAAGTATTGGATAAGGATTTAGATTATATTTGAAGTAAGAAATCCAAAATCCATTTTTAAAAATTATAATGATGACAAAATGGTTGGTTTGGCTTACACCATTTTAGATTAAATTAATAACTTCAATAAAATATTCAATAATTTTAGCAATTAATTAAATTTCTAGGAAGTATTAAACAAAACTTTCACATGTATATATATGCCTTACTTCACAAGTTCAAAATCTCACTACAGTAGTATTGTTTAAATCCGTAAAATTGATTTACTTGTCAATTACTTTAAAACGATTCAATCGAGTTAAAAATTAATTAAATCAATGGTTGAATTAAATGAATAGAATTTTTATTTTTAATATTTAAATTTGTAAAATATAATTTTTAATTATTTATTTAATTAAATCAAATAAATTTGTCAAATCCATTGAATCAAAAATTAATGACCGAACTGATTAAATTAATTTAATTATTTATCTAATTTTAAAAACCTTGACAATTTAACTCAAAATCTTTTTATTTTATTTAAAAATCTAATTCAACCCAACTTTAATTTAATCAAAACCCAATATAATTATCTCAATCGGATATCGAAAGTTGAATCCCATATTCAAATTGTGGGATTAAATTACAATAATTACATACCAGTGGTGTGTACATGTGATAACGATTAATTCTTGTTAATAATATATGAATATTATTTTTTTTTAAAATATAATGATAATATGATATAAAGATAAATTTTTAAAAAAGCATGTGAAAATAAAAATAAAATAAATAGGTGATGACGTGTCAGATAACGATAAGGGCGACGTTAGTCAATCAATGCTCAGATTTTCGAAACGCGTGTCACGTTTCGTATTATCAGTCTCGCTCGTGTTAATCAGTTTCGGAATATTCTTTTTCTTTAATTATTGGAATTAATTATTGGGTTTTCTTTTGCATTTCAATTTTAAAATTTCAAAATAATTATTACATAATAATTATTTTATTGTTAATAAATTGTTGTAGAAAATTTATAAAACTTATACAATTAAATAATATATAAAAAATTATTACATAAAACAAAAATCTAGCACTTTTAAATAAAAATTAATTAATATATTTCACTAATCCTTTATTAAGTGCTTAATCTCCATATTTTGTTTAAACGGTGTTTAGGTTCAACCAATCAAAATGTTACACGTAGGCAAAAATTACAGCGTAGCAACCACGCTAACGCGTCATTTCATATAAATAAATTTCTTTCTTTCAGTTTCAATTAATTTGCTTCAAAGCCTTTTTTTTCTTTTTATTTTTCCTCTCAGCGGAAAACAAAAGAATGTTCACTCTTCTGGGAAATTAGTATTTATTGTTACTCTTTTTTGTAATTGTTCCTTAGATCTGAGAAAATGGCGATGACGACGTTTTATTGGTGTTACCGGTGTAATCGGGTTGTTCGGCTTTTGAATCCAGATACCGTTAGTTGCCCCGATTGCTATAGTGGGTTCATTGAAGAGATCGACTATCAAAATGAAGCGGCGCGTGCGTTTACACCCGCGGCTGTTTACGCTAATCCTAGTCCTGGAACCGCTGTTCTCCGCCGTGGACGTCGTAGTGGTGGGAATCGGTCTCCTTTTAACCCTGTTATTGTCTTGCGCGGTGGAACGGCGACGCCTTCGCCTTCTGGGGGAGATTCGAGTGTTGAACAGAACGGGAGGGGGTTTGAGCTTTATTATGACGATGGATCCGGGTCGGGTCTGAGGCCGTTACCGCCGACTATGTCGGAGTTTCTGTTGGGTTCTGGGTTTGAGCGGTTAATTGATCAGTTATCGCAGATGGAGATTCAGAACGCGGGGCGGAACGAGCAACCGCCGGCGTCGAAAGCGGCAGTGGAAGCAATGCCAACGGTGGAAATAAACGAAACCCATATTGACGACGAACTGTGTTGCGCCGTCTGTAAGGAGCAATTCGAGTTGGGGACCAAAGTTCGTAACATGCCTTGCGATCATCTCTACCATTCAAACTGCATACTCCCCTGGCTTCAATTACGGAACTCCTGCCCCGTCTGCCGCCATGAATTACCTGCAGCCACCGTAGACGGCGATGAAGGAGCAGAAACCGATCGTGTGTATTCAAATTTAGATGAGACTCCGGTGGGGTTGACTGTTTGGAGATTACCTGGTGGAGGGTTCGCCGTGGGCAGGTTTCAAGGAATCAGAGGTGATGGGGAGAATAGAGGTCTCCCAATGGTTTACACGGAGGTTGACGGTGGTTTTAGCGGCGGTGGGCTTCCACGAAGAGTTTCATGGGCTAGCCGAGGTCAAAGAGGAAGGCAAAGAGGAGGGGTTTTCAGAAGATTTTTGGGTAATCTTTTTGGGTGTTTTAGTGGTTCTAATTCTAGATTGATTTCAAGGTAATTTAAAACCCTAGATTATGAACATCTCAAATCATTTGTAAATATTGAGGTAAAAATTGAAATGGGGTTATCTCAATTCACCATATTTTTGCCAAGAACACAATATTTTTACGTTTCAACCAATATCAAATTTACTTTTAGGTTCCTCTTCTTTTCTGTCTTTGATTCATTTTCTACAAGAAATCTAGCATAATTTTTTGTTTTTCTCATATGAATGGATTGCATTCCTTTGTGGGATTTACATAAAACCAATGACTTGTTTTGTTGACATAATTGAATCAATGAACTTGAATGTTTGAATGAGAAAATTAGAATTGAGTTTGATAGTTCATTGATGATGCAAATAGAAGAAAAAAAGCAATAAGCACTACTTTTGTTGTCCAACAACCAAACAATTCTTGGATTATATGTGATTTAAAATGAGCAAATAAATGGTCTTGTTGGGTGGGTTTGAAATTTTAGAACAAGTTTGATCACTCTTTAAAATTTTGTACCATGAAATTGACTAATGATATTCTTGGATTCACATCAATCTTACAGTCCAAGTCTATGATAGCTTTTGATCTAAGGTGAGTTTTAATGCATCATCTAGAATTCTTGGTTCTAAATCGAAATTGAAAATCTTAATTGAGTTGTTATCATATTTATTTTTCTTGATATAATATTTAAAATTATTCATAGTTCTTCTCTAATATATAAATAAGAGGATAAAACGCTTCATCGCAATGATTTCAATCTATACTTAATTTGATTTAAATCCAAACTAGTTAGAATTCAAATCCGCTAACAAAAAATAATACACCCGAAACGATTCAATCTTGAAATAACCTAAATTCTAGATGTCACAAATTCTAAATTTAACCCAAAGCAACATGTATCCACAACAATCAAAACTCAGAATAATTTGAATTCAAAATGTCCCAGATCCAAAATTAGTCCAACCCTAAATTGACAAAATTCAAATTGATTTGATACAAAATTAATTCAATTTGCTCAATCAAATCTAATATCATTTTAAAAACATAAATTAATCTGAAAATGATTCAAACCCATCATGGTGACGCGATTTGTAAGTGATTTGAATACAATCCGATTCATTTGATTTAAATTTGGGGTATCCCATAACTTCATTATGTAAAAGATGGAATAAGCAAGTGGTTGAGGAGATATTTGGCCAAAACAATTGGGAACTATGGTGAATTGAGGAGATATTTGGCCAAAACAATTGGGAACTATGGTGAATTATTGAATCATTTGCAAGGAGATGAAAGGGGTATTGCAAAGATGTTTAAAGATTATGAGGGCGACCAAATAATGAATGAGGGTCACATATAGTCCAATGTCTCCCCCTCAAGGCTTAACTGTAATGGCAGAGCATAAATTGATTCTATATCTATTATTGCACTCCTTTTCTTTCTACATTTATGACAAGTTGGACATTACAGTCAAAAAGGAAACATTTCATTAAAAAGCATGAAAGCTTCAATTATTGCACATGGACAAGATGTACATGTACCTATAGCTTTTGTTTGTTTTAGCCTATTTCTTCTCCCTCCAGAATGAGTAGGTTTAATGAATTCCGAATAATTTATAAATAAAGTTTTGATTTAGTCCTTTTTGGATGGTGAGGTGTTTAGCTTTCATTTTTTTTAACGTTACAGTATTGCTATAATATCTAATCTCATCATCATCGTTATTTTTACATTAACCGCAGGTAAACGCACCGTCCATCCAAAGGGGCTCTTAATGACAATGATTAGATTCTTGTTTTTCTTTTAATTTAAGGTTTAAGTCTTATCATGTGTGGTTTTTATTTCTTAAAATTTATGGAGCCCAATCATGTGTCGTTCTTATTTAGATTTAGGTCTAATTATGAATTCCATCCCTATATTTTACTGAAAATTAAGAATTTGGTCCTTTTTACTTTAATTTATCACAATTTAATCTCATACATTATGAAAAATTTTGTTAATTAGTTATTGTTAAAATATTATTTTTAATATTTAACTTCTCTATTTTATAAAGTAAAAATATTTAACTTCTCTATTTTATAAAGTAAAAGAGTAAATTTTTAATTATGTTATAATTACAATCGCAAAAAAAAAATTTAAAAATATTTCAAGAAAGATAGGTTGAAATATTCCATGCAAAAAAAATCTGTTTTTATTAAAGGTTAATATTTAATATATTAATATTTTCAAAATTTTACAAACAATTTTAAAAATTTATCACGTATTTTCTTTTAAAAAATTTATTTTATAATATCCATTGAGTATATCAAGTATCCTTCTTTGTACTGATTCAAAAAGGTAAAATGGATAACATCATTGATTGAAAAACGTCTAAATGCTGATTGTAGAATTTTGAAATCTAACACTATAGACTTGAAAATAGAATTAAAGTACCAAAAGTTTGTTTTTCCCTTTTAATATAATGTTACATGCTTTATGATATTTCGGTTCATATACGATTGACAGATTTCGGGTTTTGACTTTTGAGTATTTAAATTTGTGACATAGATTTTCGAATCTCATCATGTGCAGTTATCTTATATAGGTTTTTGTTTAATTGATCAACTTTAATCTAGATTGAAACAATTCTTATTCCGTCGTGTTACAATAGTTCAATTTTATTCGTAATTACTCGAAGCAGTTCAATTATGTAATAACAATTTGATAATTATGTTACTCAAGTATATATTTATATTTATACTTTGATTGTATTTTACTTATAATACTTTAAACAAAAATTAAATAACAATTTTATATTATAAAAATTAAATTACATACACTTCTAACTATAAAGTTGAAATTGCTTAGATATTTAATGGAGAAATATCTAAATCACTTGGACACTTCTTAAAAACTTTTTTTCCAACCTAACATGCAATAATATGAACCAAAATATCCATAATTATGTGGGTATTTGGCAGCTGTCACCACCAAGGATAATAAAATTATTCAAGGTGAATTATTAATTAATTATTTTTTAATTTTTAATAATGAAAAATATCAATAAATTATAAATTTCAAATTTTGAGTTTTTATTTTTAAGGTAATGGTAAGAATTTCCAAAATGTAACCATAGCAAAGTTAGTAAAATTGAAGTTTGAGACCTGATATTATTCAAGTATCGTTATGTAAATATTACATGCGAGTTCTTTTAAGATTATTTTTGAGACTTTCAGAAGTTGATTGGTGGTTAAATCGATCATATCATTAATTTAGTCGATTTGTTCGTTTGACTAAATAAATCATTAAAAATTATTAAAAGATAGAAAAGAAATATTAGTTCAATCAGTTTATATCGGTTCGCTGATCAATCGATTTAACTCCTCTCTAATTAAGCTGATATCCCGATTGGTTTTTAATTCAACCAATTGATCCGATCTGATTCAAACAACATTAATTATTTTTTTTGTTTGTTTAAACTTAACTTTTTGGTCATAAATTTGCAATAAATAATTAGACTGATCTTACAAAAACTTTGTTGTTTATCCTTCTGTTGTTTATTGATAACCTTTTTGGATTAGTTGTTAATTGCAAATAGAAGGGGGGGAACCCTCACTATGGCCCAAAAGTAATGGGTTTTTATTAGACCATATTTCTCCAAAAATAATCCAAATTGAAAGAAACCCATTCATGCATATCCAAAAGAAATATCATGATCAAACTCTTACCATCTTTTTTCATTGTCAAACTTAAGTCTCTTCATATTTTATCTTTTGAAGGAAGAAAAAAACCATGAATAGATGTACATTTTATTTTTTTTTTTTATTCATGATTAATATAACACAATAATGCAATGTTAATAATAGACATTTAACATTGCATTTCATTTCCAAATAATCCCCATTATTATTATTCTCATGTTCTTCTCTACAAGGGAAGTGCTTCCCATTTTTGCATTTCAACAAAGATGTGACAACTAAATGATTCTCTTGCCTTTTGGCAATGTCTTGTCTTTCTCAATTGTTTCTTTTTTGAAATTTGGTTCACACAAATTTTGGTTTCTTTCACTTCAATCATTTTCTCAAATGGTATGGAATGAAAGATTATTGCTTCAAGTTAGGTCACTTTGTAACTTCAATTCTTTTAGAATAAAGGATAGTTAAGATGTGGGGTAAGTGAATGAAGATGAAATCAACTAAAAATCACAATAAACAGTGAAAACTTGAACTTGAAAAATTAGCCATCCACTTGGGGAATGAATGTAAAAATAACGAATGCACTTTTTCATACCCATTTTGATGTCAATAATTACATATATAGTTCATGTATGTAATAGCATCAAAATTTTTTTTTAAATCTGAATTTTTGGGTTAATTGGAAATATAGGTTTGATCATTGGGCCTTGATTAGAAATGTGGAATGTAAACCAAAACTAGAACCAAAGTGTGCAAACCCTAGTAATTACTCCTTTCTTCTCTATATATAAAAGGAAAAGGCCAAAATATTTTCTTTCCATGCAAAGCTAATTTTGCAAACTATATATAGCTTATACCTAACAAGCTATATTGTGGGTCTAAATTTGATCGAGGCATATGAATGGATGAACACATGGTTTAGTTTAGCTTAGTTCGTGCAAGTGATAAATATATAGGTTTGATAGGTTTGATTATGAACGTCAACCCTCCATTTCAAGAGAATTGAGAAGTAGGCCTTCAATTTATTAGAATTTGGTCCTTGTATCTTATGAAAACTGATAAATTAGTTTAGGTAACGCTGTTAAACATTATTGTTAACTTGAAAATTAATAATTCAACAATTTATATGCAACAAATTAGAAAAAAAATCATAAATTTAATTTCATTTTATCAACAATTAAACTAATTTCTCGATTTTCAGAGAATATAAAGATTAAATTATAACAAATTGAAGTAAAAATACTTTAATTTTATAAAATAAAGGGACTGACATTCACAATTAGACCCTCTTTTTAATAATATGGTAAAAAAAAATTCAAAGCTTTTGTCTATGTTTAATCCCTCTCAAAGCAATCATAACGTATGTGTCTGATAATGAGCGATGTCCCTTAACCCAAAAAGTAAAATAATGTTAAGCAAAAGTCTAAATATGATTAAGAGGTGAATTATAATTCAATCTCTAATGTCTATCTTTAATAATTTGAAATTTTCATGAAATAAATATTTATGCATGTTATACATTATAACGATAAGAATTAAATCGATATATATATATATTAACATTAATCTTATTATAGGTTTTTATCATATTTGTTTTTTATATAATATCTAAAATTACTCATAGTCCCTCTCCAATCCTTAAATAGGAGGATAATGCGTTTCAGCGCACTTAAACCCATGTTCTCATGTATTGACAACAATACCGATATTAATCGAGTTAAGACTAAATCAACAAATGTGACATATTAATATTATTTAATTGTATATATCATATTTATTGTAGTATTTTTATATTCAACACATAACGTGTTGATATAATGTTTTCATATATTATATTTAAGATTGTTAGGCTAATAATAATAATAATAGAGCTTCAAGACAATTTTCTAGGTCAACTAATTAAGACAAAAGTTAGAGAATAACCAATCGAAAATGTGAAAAATAAATGCCAATGGAGCAACGACATGCTTCAAACTGACGTGGGAAGATTTGATTGAAAATAGTCACTCAAAGATTATGATATATTTTTATTGTATTTTTAAAAAAAAATTAGAATTCTCAATTGAATCTTAGTTTGATTAGTATAGACATTGTTGTCAATACAGGAGGACACGGATTCAAATACGTTGAAGCACATTATCCTCCTATTTTGAGCTGAGGAGGGACTACTCATAATTCTAGATATTATGTAAAAAATAACAAATACGATCAGAACTTATAATGAAATTATTAAAAAATAAAATAAAATTTAGTTATTATCAATGAATAGTGAAAGGGATTACAATTTGCCAGCAACTATGCAATCAATTTAATATAATGTTGATTTTTTTTAAAAAAAAATTATATAGAAGAATATAGATGTAGAAATTAAAAGGCTTTAGTGTTATTGTTTTCCTTATCAATTAGATTTGCTAACAACTTCATTAAATAAGAAACAAAAGATTGTGGGGTCTTAATTTGATAGAATGCTAAAGAATCAAATTCTAATCATACTTTTGCATGAACCTTACCTTCTACCCTTTTTTCTTGTTGACTTCGATTATGAAAGCATACCCAATTGTTTTGTTTGACTTCTTCTCCTTTCCTCATTTTTTTAAAGCAAAACATTGTAATATATAATTGCATGCAAGGATTTGAAAGCATTAATTTTGTTAAAGTTTTTCTTAAATTAGGTTACCTATACTATTAATTACTAAATTCTAGAAAGTTTTCGTTTTAGCCATTTAACTAAAAAGATTACAATTTAGTCCTGAACTATTCAAAAGTTTTTATTTAAGTTACTGAGTTGTTAAAATCGGTGCTATATGGCTTTTTTTGTTTGCATTGTCTACACCAATTGAAAGCTTTTTTTTATTTTCCTTTTTCTTCTACATTTTAGTTTTTATGAAATAACTTTGGATGTCACAAATCTGTGAACCAAAATTCAAATATCTTTTTTTCTCTGATCTCAGACACTAGCCATTAGCTCGACTTGAATCTAAGGCATGCTCTTCTACTCGTCAACAAATACTGATCTACTGTACCAATCGTCGAATCGTCGCTTAAAGTTTTTATGGTTATGTAAATGAAATCTTTTATATGAAATTGGAAAAAAGAATTCACGACATTTTTTATACAGTAAATGTTAACTCTGTTACAATTTGGACTTATTTGATACTTTTTACTAATATAGAGACTAAATTGACCCATTTAATAACAAAGGGACTAATTTGATCAAAACCCTATAATACAAAGACCTCTTAAGTACTTTAACACTTTTTATCTAATAATTAGATGCATGATATATATTATTTCTATGTGAGTATGTCACGGGCTGCAGATCAATTGTATCTCATTCATAGTTATTGAATATATTTGAGAACATTTACTCAAACATTTTGTGTGTATTACTTTCTTGTGGTTTTTCTTGTTCGATTTGAGCTCCTTTTGTCTTTTGAGTTTGCTTCCGCTTTATTTCAGCACCTTAGAGAATTTTTGAGAGAATTATTATCTTTCGAGAGTTAGGTTCACTTAAGCAGATTTAAAACAAAGAAATCGTCTAAGGCTACATGGTTTGCTAGACTTAAGTTTTAGCCTCGTGTCACGTGCATAAATGTTACATATATATAATTTTGGGTTAATTGCTCAAAACTTCCTTGAATTATGGTTTAGATTTTAAATTGATCTTTAAACCTTAAAAATGTTCTAATTAAATCCTCAAAGTATCAAAATTGTATCATTCAGGGCCTTTTATCAGCTTACAGTCAACTTATGCATTAAATTCCAACTCGGTTTAGACATTGAGTATACTTAAATACATGAATCAAATTTTCAATATGCGTATACCTATTACACGAATAACTTGGATATGGCATCTTAGAAAACCACAAGTAGTGTCGTTAAATTCAAGAGGTTGTCTCATTTTTTTTTCAACCTGTCAAATCCAAATTGTTCATGTGATAGGTGCAAACGTATTTAAAATTTGATCTATGTGTTTTAAAAACATCCCACATCAGATCTGAGTTAATATTTAATGCTTAAGCTGATGACTAGTTTGATAGAAAGACTTTATCGATACAAGACCAATACTTTAAGGCTCAATTAAAAGATATTAATGTTTGAGAAATAATTTAAAATTCGAATCATAATTCAAAAACGTTTAATGAGAATATTCTTTACTCACTTTAAAATGAAAACTCCCAAATTAAAATTCTAACATTTAATATGTTGAAAATAATTTTTTCTCTTCAAATAAAAAACAAAACAAATGAACTGTTCTTTTGACGATGATAATGGAGTGGTCACCATCTTTAATCTTGCTATCCACCAATTAAAGAATAAATTGGTATCAAGTGAAAATAAAAAATTATATGGATTGTAATATGACATTTGGATTAATTTGGTTGGATCAAAAAATTAGCTTTAATTTACAAAATTAATTTTTTTTTTTTAGTAGAATGGACCATTGAAGCAAAAACATCCTTAGATTTTACATGAAGTGACAAAAAATAAATGTCTGTTTTATGGAGAAAACGTGTAAAACCTAATTATTGAAAGACAAATATTGTCATAAATTTTGCATGCAAGGATAGATAGTGAAAGATTTATATGTTTGCCAGCCAACAGTTGAAATTAGTGTTTATTTTCTGACTTTAATTTTCTAAAATTTAGTGAGAAATTAGATTGGTTTATTTATTTTTAAATAATTTTATTGAAAGTTTTGATAATATTTGTTTTTTTATATAATATCAAAAACTATTTATAGTTCTTCTTCAATTTATAAATAAAATTAAAATGTACTTTAATACACTCAAACTCACGTTCTTTTGCATTGATAACAATACTTATACCAATTGAACTAAAACTCAATGACTTGTTTAATTTTTTTTCAAATTGTAAACTTTCTTAATAAAAGAATCAATGGTATCCATAGGTTTAGCCTCCACCTAATTTTTATTAGTAGTGTCATATGTGCTACATTAAAAAAAAATTTAATGTTCTTCACAAAAAATTGAACCAAAATTAATAATGGGTTTTGACATTTTATCAAAATATTAAATGCACCATAAATTGTATAGAAAAGTTCATCTTTCATGCCATGATTAATGGATTTGATTGCTATGTGAAAAAATAAATAAATACTAAATTATTAGTATCGTATCTATTAAATTATATGTTAATAATGATAGTAGAAATGAACACAAAGTAATAAACAAGCAAGATAAGAATTTACAAATTTTATGTGAAAAGTTCTTTTTGGGAAAAAATCACGGGCAGAGAAGTAGAAATTCAATAATGTTGGAAAACAACAATACAAAAGTTTTCGACTACACATATTTTAAGGGTTAAACAACCTTGTTATAATTAATGTTTAATAGAAGAAGCATAATCCTATACGAATTCAACTTGTGCAGTAAACGAGATCCCCTATCTTGCCTCTTTATTTTATTTATTTAACTGAATTACACCTCGAACTTTTCAAGCCGAATCAAACGGGATTCAGGTCACACAACTCTAACAATATCGATAGACATATATTTTATTTTTTGGTACATAATGATATCCTTATGTTCTAATCAGGGGTGTGTTTGAGAGGTATGTAGGGAGCTTGGCCTCCAAAAATGAAAAATTATTATTTCAATTCTTTCATAAATAATGACATTGTAAATTAATAAATGGTGAAATTACAATTTGGTCCTTTCAAAATAGAAAAAAAAAACTTTTTAAATCCTTACAGATGATGAAATTATAAATTATAAATGTATAAATTTATGTTTTGGCCTATCAAAATTTTATAATTAATTTCCACTCCTCCTAAAAAAATTTATAAATTTGCTCCTAGTTCCAATTGTTTAATTATAAAATGTATATTAATATAATACAAATATACTTGCATTACATACACAAATATAAATTTTAAAATTATTAATTAAGTTAAATAACTTAATTTAGTGGTTATATATATTTTGTAAAGTAATTATAAAAATAAAATAGTTAAGAAAAAAATAAAAGTCAAAGTATAAAATTGTATAAATTTGAGTCAGTAATTCAATATTATTGTTGAGGAGGGTGACTCTTTTGATAAAAGTTTTCAAATTGTTGTTTATTCAGCAGTTAGCCGAACTCTCAATAATAGTTAGGTATTATTTTGATGTTGGGATTGCGTTCACAGAAGGAGAGCGTCTCGATTAATAGAGATATGACCTGTAAAAACTTAATAGAGAGGTGTTCGTATAATAAGTAACAATAATTATACAAATTAACTATATATAAACAGACTCGAACCATCAACTTAAGATTTATAACTCGCATATTTACAAATATGATACTACTTGAACTGCATATCCAACAAACGATATTTCAAAAATTTTAATTTTTAAATTAAAGTACTTGGTATTAAATTATTAATTGCTATAAATTAGAAATAAATCCTTGAAACCTTAAAAGAAAAGAAGAGTTGGCTTCCGAAGAAATGGACTTTTCCAAAGACAGATGTGTCGCTTGGCCGAAAGTATTTTTCAACCTTTTATAATTAAGTGTCATTGTCAAGAATTAATTACTCGCTTATCTGTTTAATTAAAATTAAGTCAAAAAAGTCAAAATTAAATTATAAAAAAAAATTAAACAAATAATTAAACTAAAGCTCATTCATTTTTCCAGGTTTCATGCCTCCTAATTAAAAATTACCCAACTTTATTTGCCCCCGCAACAACCATGTCGGTCCATTCGTAATAAATTAAAAATATTATCTTGGTCAAACCATGAAATTTTCATATTGTGTAGTTTTGAATCATATTTAATTTTATGTAATCAAGTTTATAGTCAAATAAATTTTGAATTAATTGGGTAAAAAATTACAAAATAATTATTTATTTTAAAACCCAATTTGGTGATAGTTTATAATTTATGCAGCCAGACAAAAGGCTCACAATTCCATATAAAATCATATGTCAAAATCATACACAAAGCACTAAAAGTGTGCTGTATTCCATACTTTTTTATTAAAAATAATTCCCACTTTTCCAGTACAAACCAGACATCTACTGCAAACCAGTTTGGGTTAATATATTATTAGGTAGCTGAGTCTAATTTTAATATTTAATTTAATTTTTAAATATTATTATATAAATTTAATTAAATAATATCGTGTGATTTAATGAATATTTGTGACTTGAAATTAAACTCAGACGTTTAATTAAAAAGATATTCAAGTACTAAATAATATATTAATCTATTTAGTTTATAAAATTGAATAAAAATAAAAGAAATTAATTTCTTTTACCAAATAAAATTAAACCTTTTGTTTTACTCAACCTAGTTGACATAGATAAGTTAAAAATAAGAGATTTTTTTCTAAATAAGTGGTTAAAATTTTGCCCACTCAATGAAAGGGAAAAATTATAAAAAAACAAATAAAAATTAAAAGAAATAAAATTTATCAAACTTTAATAGTAAAAAGAATTTGTCTATTTTCATTTCATGAGTGAGTTTTATTTCAAATATTTTGATGTAAAGTGATAACTACCATCATAATCATCTTTTGAACCTAGTTGACAACTCATCCCTCTAAATATTTATCATTATTGTAAAATTAAAAATAAAATAAAATTCTTACTTAAAATTTTTAAAATACTTTTTACTCACAATAAAATTTTTAAAATTTAACGATTGAATCTTAACTCGAATGGTATTAGTATTGTTGTCAATACAAGAGAATATGGGATCGAATTGATATAAGATCGATAAGTCTTAATTCGATTAACATAAACATTATTGTCAATACCGAAAAACTTGAATAGATATAGGAAAACTAATTCAATTGAATTGAAATTAGAATAAGAATATAATATATATTCTAAAATAAAATAAGCATAAAGCTACTTCTTTTTTATGATTTGGGTGTGTTTCTAGAATTTGAAAAATTCTTGTATTCACATTATTTTTATTTATTTTGTCATTTTGTATATTTATATAAATTTTAATAAATTTTTAAAAATATTCTTTATTATTTTTAATATTTTATTATATTTTTATTGTATTTTTTAAAAGGTTATAAATAAGATCACAATTAGAAATAATATAACCATAATTTTACTTGGCAATAAAATTAAAATTAATGATTATAAAGCACAACAATCTGACAACTTAAACCATAATAAATTTAAACATTAGGTATTGTACTGATGGTCGAATTAGTTATGTTACTAAATTTCAGTTCGATCAATTTATCTAGTTAAAATTAAATAAATTATTAAAATTTATAAATAATTTAAAATTAATTGTCGGTTTAACTACAAGTTCAATTGAGTTAAAATAGATTGAACTAATCCATATCAGTTCACAAGTCAATTAACTTTTTATCTTATTCTGAACTAATGTATCAGTTAATTCCCGATCCAACCGATCCGGTGACGAAAACACAGCATGTCATTTTTTTATTTTTTAAGTAAAAGTAAAATTAATGGTTTTGGTAATCTTCCGACATAACCCTAGTAGTATTTAAGGATCCAAAAACCATTCAAACCCTTTCACGTAACAAAACTCAAAAAGGAACAGAAAAAGTGAAAAAAAAAATCAATGTCTTTTCTTCATTTCCTTCTTCACTTCACGATTTTCCTTCTTCTTTTCCATGAAATCTTTTCTTTTCCTTCCAACCAAACACTCTTTTTACCACTCAGAAAAACCCACGGTGGTCACCGTCCACTACCCTCTTCCGCCACCAGTGCTGCCACCAACAGGCTTGCTTTCCACCATAACGTTACTCTAACGGTTTCACTAACCGTCGGGTCGCCGCCGCAGGATGTTACGATGGTACTGGATACAGGGAGTGAACTTTCGTGGCTTCACTGTAAGAAAACGCCGAATTTAAATTCCGTTTTCACCCCTCAAGTTTCCAAGTCTTACAAACCCGTCCCTTGTGGTTCGCCGGTTTGCAAAACACGTACACGTGACTTACCCGTTCCAGCTTCATGCGACCCGAATAATAAACTATGCCACGTGGCCGTCTCTTATGCTGACGCTTCCTCAATAGAAGGAAATCTCGCGTACGAGAATTTCGTAATCGGATCTTCGACCCAACCCGGGTTTTTATTCGGGTGTATGGATTCGGGTTACAGCTCAAATTCGGAGGAAGATTTCAAAACAACTGGGTTAATGGGCATGAACCGCGGGTCGTTATCTTTCGTTAGTCAAATGAGATTCCCCAAATTCTCGTATTGCATATCGGGTTTCGACTCCTCCGGGGTTTTACTCCTCGGTGACGCGAGATTTTCGTGGCTTGGGGAGTTGAATTATACTCCTTTAATTCAAATGTCCGACCCGTTACCATACTACGACCGAGTTGCATATACGGTTCAATTAGAAGGTATTAAAGTTGGGAATAAAATATTAGACCTACCAAGATCCGCTTTTGTACCCGATCATACAGGTGCGGGCCAAACAATGGTCGACTCCGGTACCCAATTTACTTTCTTAATGGGTCCGGTTTACACCGCGTTACGAAACGAGTTTTTACAACAAACGAGAAGGGTTTTACAAGTTTACAACGATCCGAACTTCGTATTCCAAGGGGCAATGGATTTATGTTATCGGGTCATGGGTTCGTCTCGGCCAAGTTTCTCTAATTTACCGCGAGTTAGTCTAATGTTTCAAGGAGCCGAGATGAGTGTATCCGGCGAGAGGCTATTATATCGGGTACCCGATATGAACAAAGGGAGTGATTCAGTGTATTGCTTCACATTTGGCAATTCTGATCTCCTAGGGATCGAAGCATTCGTGATTGGTCATCATCATCAACAAAACGTGTGGATGGAATTTGATTTGGTGAAATCAAGGGTTGGATTTGCTGAGATTAGATGTGAACTTGCAGGTCAAAGGCTTGGTATTGGACCCTAAGGGCCCCACAAAAAAGAATGTAAAAACGTTGTGAAAGATTTTGGATGGGTCCCACATCGTCCAATCTACGGCCCACCTGTTTTGATGGAAGGTGGACCATTGATCGGACAATGTATGGTCATGATTGGAAAAGCATGGGATTCTTTTTTTTTTCTTTTCCTTTTCTTATGTAAATAAAAATATTTTAAATTTTTTATTTTCTAAATCTATATCGAGGCTTTTAAGGGTAATATTAAATAAATATATATTGAAAAATATATTTGTAATTTTTCGTGTTAGTCACAAAAATATATTTACATAATATATTATTAAATGTGTAGTTTAATTATATGGTTTTTTTTTACCTGTATGTTTTATTTTGATAGTATTTGAATAATAAATTATTTTATGTCAATTTGAACCTGTGTTGTCTTAAGTTTTATATATTTTTTCTATTGTTTAATAAGTATTCAGTTTTAAAATTTTTTGTCTACTCTTGTAACACTTTTTTTAGTCTTACTTATGCATGTAATCTTAGTTTTACTATTTGATTTTAAGGATGATTTTATTGCCGTCCTCTCTAGTTTGGCGAATACTTGATTCTTCTATCGATTTTTGCTCGCCACTTTGAAACATTCGAGACTGATTTTCTTACAGTATTAAGTGCTGACAATTACTTCAAATATGTCGTATTTGAGTTGTGACAAAGCCAATTGTCAACATTTCATAATATTCTATCGACGCTGAGGCTAAAGCTTTTGTTGTATTGGTGGAACTTGTCTTTCATTATCTACAATGAGTGTTTGCTATTTTTTTCTTAATTGTATGATTTCATTCATAGAATGAATTAATGATTTTACCTTAAAAAAATTTCGAATTAATTTAAATTTGTATTGAGTTATATTATAGAGGTTTATCTTATCTTGCCAATAGATCAACTCTCTGTCGAGCAACCATTGGGAGTTAGATGCTGCTACCAACTCCATGAACTTATTGAGACTCTCTTCAAAGTAGGGAAACAAAACTTGAAATTACCTTTATTATTTAAGGATACGATCGATTATTCGATGAACGATACTTTAAAAATTTCTCATTACATTAATATAAATATTGATATGAATGATTTTGAATTTTTAAGATTAAATGATTTTGAATTTTTAAGATTATATAATTTATGTAAAAAAAATTAAATAAATAGTGAGATTCAAAATCAGTTGACTGCCTTTAATGATTTTTTTTGAATAGGAGAAGGCTAGGATTGGGTACTTTCCAGGTTTTACGAAGTGTGGTGGACCCCTGTTATCAAAATCTTTGATACCATTTCGAGAAAGCGCGTGTGCATCTACTAACCAGGCTTTTAATCAGAAAGTCAATTTCCTATATCGACACGTGCGAAACATAGGACCCACCTCAGTTAAAACTTTTTTTTTGTAATTGTAATTAAAAATTAAAAAAGAAAAAGAAAAAGAAAAAGAAATTCAGTCAGAAAGACAAATATATTCCACTACCTCGGCTGTCACCTCTGTTTCTGACAGTGCCTTGTTTGTCTAAATCTAAAAATAAAAAAGGGTAAATTTCATCTGTAGGATTTAATAGTTTTATTATATTTTCACTTCAGTCCTTATTCTAAGAATTTTGTTAACTAATGTGTCAGAATATTGGATAAAGGTGTTTATGATCCGTGTCAAAGAGTCCAAGACCAAACTTATTCAAAGTTGAAAAATATAAATTCAGGTCTACCCCAGTGGCTTAAACACCTCAAGTATAAGGGACCAAAGCTGCTATTTTTTTCATTTAATCAAGGGAGCAAATGTTTTGGTTGTCTTCTTTGACTACACCTCTGACCTAAATGTAACACGATTTAATTTAATAGACTTAATCGATCAATGTTAGATGGATTTGATTATGTCGATTAAGAAAAAAGTCAATCGATTAGCTGATTTAAATTATAACAAAATTATTTTTAGAAAAGAACAATGGGAAAATAATAGTGTTAAAATAAAAAGAAAACTCAAATAGAACAATCAACAAAGGTCGAGAATTAATGTGAAAAATTAGATAAAAAGTTAGAAGCTATATTTGTAATTATCCAAAAAAAGGAACAGAAAAACTACGAAACGGTGTCGTTTAGGAAGATAGTTAACATCGTTTTCGAGTCCTCGTTCGGACCAGAGAAAGCCAAAAAATAATAATAATTTGTTTGCAAGGTGACGAGGAAAGGCGTTAGGCAAGAAAAAGCCTAACTCGTTCGAGTGAACTCGCTCCTTTGCAGGCTCAGTCCTTTAATCTTTGCAGGAAATATCGTCGACATTACAATTTTCAAAGAGGAACCAGATCCGACGTCGTTTCATCCTCCGATCTCCGTAAGTCTGCTTCGTCCTCTTTCGTTTCGTCATTTCTCATCAATTTTTTTCGATTATTTGAAAGTTTTTAGTATATTAAATACGGATCTGTTAGTTCAAGAACTTATTTATGTAATTAATTAGAGATTAGGATCTTTTAGATAATTTCCGTTGGAATTTTTTTGAATTAACATTTGTTGTTCGATTAACAAATGTAAAATCTATTAAATTGATATCGAATCATTTCCATTTTTTTAAAACTGTTTTTAAGAAGATATCAGGTGGATTTTTGAAGGATTTATTTGAATTTTGATTAAAATATGCTGGAAATTATAGGAAATGAGAATTGAAAATGATTGGATTGATTTTTCTGATTAAATGTTATTTAATTTGTGCAGATTCTTTCTTGAGGATTCAATATAGAAAAGTTAATTCCTCTATTCTGCGGAGATTTGAAAATTCGGGAACCCATTTTGTGTTTTTGTTTTCAATTATTGATTGTATTTAGTTGAGCTGGTGAGTTTGTTTTCTTCAACAATGAGTTTCGTTTTCCGAGGGTCAAGATCGGATTTAGAGAGTGGATTTCCAGTGCTTATTCCGGAGAGGCGTACCGTGGTATGTTACTATTACTTCGAACACTTGAGTTTCCATTGTTATAGTCATGATACATCATTGCCTTTAGGTTTATATGGTTTGAATTGGTGGTGAAATCCGGTTCGTTCAAGTTGCTGTTACTTATTATTGCAATTTGAGCTTAAACATGCTTTTGATGATTAGCAACTTAGGCTTTTTGAATTGCAGTTACAGTTTGTTCATTCTTGATTTTAATGGGTTTTTTATATAAATATGTTTTAATTTAAGTCGATTGGTTCTTAGCGTGTCCATGCAGGACGTCCTGTTAATTCCAACTCTTTTGTGTTTCTCGTTACAGGTATCGGTATAGCTTTGTGTTCATCTTAGTTTCTCTCTTTTATTTTTCTTGGTTAGTTGCTTCTGATATTTTTCTTTGTTAAAACAGTACTTTTGCTATTCATGATAATGAATTCGCAGCAGTTGTCACCTAATTTTCTGGTAATTTCCTTCGCTAAGTAGCTAAGTTTCTAATGGTGTTTGCATGTTTGGTTCACAATTTTGAACTAATTTAATGCACTTTTTTATGTTACTCTATTCATGTAGCTTTGGTTGGTTCTTGGGGTGTTTTTTATGGCAACAACGTTAAGAATGTATGCGACCTGTCAACAACTTCAAGCTCAAGCACAAGCCCATGCCGCAGCAGCAAGTGCACTTTTGGGTCATACTGAACTACGATTACATATGCCACCATCAATTGCACTTGCAACCAGAGGGCGTCTACAAGGCCTAAGATTGCAACTTGCTCTTCTTGACCAAGAATTCGACCATCTTGGTATGGTGTTTAACTTTGGTTTTATAATAAATTTCTCGAGTTTCATAGTTTGATTCATGAGTGGCTTGGAATTGTAAATTTGAAAAACCTTAGCTAGGAGAGCTTTTGTTTGTTTGTCCTCCTTCCTCTCAGTTTAGTGCATCCTAATTCTGACGAGTAGTTATTTGTCACTAGATTATGAAACTTTGAGAGCACTTGATTCCAGCAATGGCCCCAGCTCCTCTTCAATGAGCGATGAAGAGATAAATGCCCTTCCCGTTCACAAGTATAAGGTCTCTGCTCCTCAAAGGTTAGTATCTACTTTCTTTGTTTATTGTTGGTTTTCATCATTCAAGAGCGTAAAAAGGAATTGTAAGTATCGATGCATTCATCAGCTGTCTCGTTAACAAGTGAATGTTAAACAAAGGCTTGGTTGTCCTTTTATGTCTGTTCTGCACGTGCAGCATTATCTTGGGACTCTTCTGGCTGTGTAACATTCCCAAGCTTTTTCTGTGAATCATCTGATGCCAATTGTTAATGCTGTAGTTTGTCAATGGGGCTATAAGTTTCGAGTGTGAAGTTATTGTTGTGATGCTTAGATACATCCGAAGACAATTTTTAGAAAGCTATTTATGGTTTATCTTTTTAAGGTGTTTAATCATTCGGTTGATAGAACATTGTTTTGGTGTATAAGCTAATAGCCTTATGAAAAAATCGGTTTTGCTTGCAGCAATGACCCTTCAATGCAACAAGCGTCATCTTCTAACTCACCTCAGGTAATGTTTACTGCTCTCCGCTCTTCCTTATTCACCTCGGGTTATGCTTTCTTTGTTTTGAATGGGTGGTGTAAACGGATATAATTCAGTAATTTATTGTCTTCGGTAGAAGAGGCAGGATTCTACCAGTCCAGTCAGCATCAAGAAGGGCTCCGATGACGAATTGACCTGCAGTGTTTGCTTGGAGCAAGTTAATGCCGGCGATCTCATCCGCAGTTTACCCTGTTTGCATCAGGTAAATATTGAATGTCCTATGAAATGTTATACTGTATGATGTCATATAACCTTATGCAAGTTAATGATGTACAACTGCAGTTCCATGCTAATTGCATCGACCCGTGGCTACGACAACAAGGTACGTGCCCTGTTTGTAAATTCCGAGCAGGATCTGTATGGCAGGAACCCGGTGGAATAGACGCTTCTTACATGGTTTAATTACCTGTTCATCGATGTATCTCACGTACATGCGTATATAAATTATATTAATTTATTGGTTGAAGGGCAGTAATTACTTGATGACCAATGATCATCGTCAACTAACAAGTAGTGCAATGATCTATTTTTGATGTTACAAAGCGAATTGGATTGTTGTTATGCTTTTATCTTTATCAAATTATGTCTGACAATCTATCCGCGGACGGAAAATTTTGTTCGGAATTTATTCGGTGATAGGGTTCGAATATATTTCAAACCTCGAACTTTCAGGGTGTTTACATTTTATAGATTTGACAATCTACTGTCACCTCCATAGTTGTTTGTTACATTCAACTCCCTACCGTCTCGTACTACCTCAATTTTTTTTTTTTTACAATTAAAAGGTTAAATAAATTATTGTTCTTTTCGCAAATTACTATCACCTCTATAGTTGTTCGATACATTCATCTCCATACCGTCACGTACTATCTCAATTTAATTTTTACTAATTATTTATAATATTTTCAATATGTTCTAAAATAATGCCAATTTTTAACACCTTGAAAGGAGCTTGGTTGATTTCCAATGGGTATCTATAAAAATGGGCTTTGGTCCCAAATATGTATAAGTCATGGACAATACCTTTTCTAATGGAATATGGCTCAGCCCAGTAATATATTTCTCAAAGTTGAGAAAATTGAGCCAAATATTCTAGTGAAAAATATAATTGAACATCAAAGGTATATGCATGAATTCAATATTATATTTCAACCCCACCCCCAAAAAAAAAAAACTCATTTTATAAAGTTTACAAAAATGATGATATGAAGAATTATCAAATAGACAAATTGAGAGAACTTTAACTAATGGTCAAAGGTTCGATTTTTACCTTGGGTATGAAGCATCTTTAAAATTCGTGGCCGATATCAATCATTTAATAGACCTACCGAATGCAAAAGATTAATTATTGGATTTGCTCCAATAGATACGTTGAGAAACCATAAAAATACATATGTGCATGCCAATAACATTATTTTAAGAGAGAAAAACATCATATTGCATCCCTCATATTAACAATGGCCATGTTCATGTAATTATAATTAAGGTGAAGTCCAAATGCAACGCACAAAAAGGCAAAGAGAAATGGGGGAATTTGGTGAGTAATGGTCCAAATATATATACCCACATACAAATCTAAGGCAAAAGCAAAGGTACCCATAATTCAATGTTTAGTGATAGTCTAATAAATGATTATATTTTTGAGACATTGTCCCTTAGAGATGTTGAAGCAAAAGGGACCCCCACCACCCCCTCTACCCTTCAATTATTGTCCCTCCCAATGGCCAAAAACTTTCCTTTTATTAACTAAAATCTCATGTGGGTAAAAAGCCCACACTACCACCATCCCTAATAGTTTTCCTTGGCTAAGTGCCAACAACTCTACCAAAAACATCAAAACTTGGGAAAATGATGGTGACCCCTCTTTTAGATTAATCTTCCAAGTCCCAAAATTTTATTTATTTGTTTATTTTAGTGTTATATCTTTTATTTAAATTTTTAATTAAATGAAAATTTTTAATTTTGTTTTTTTGTAATTATTTAGTATGTAATAGTGAAAAGTTTTTATATTTTATAAATGGGTTGAGATTTTACAATTGACGGACACATAGTAAATTCTAAACCCCGCTTACAAAGTTAACCCTATTTTATCCTCTCTTTTTTCATGTTTCCATTTATATTTACATATACAATGGGGTGAACATATGCATTAACCCTTCTCTTGTTTTTTTTATCTAATTCATTAAGTTTTTAACAACTATTTTAGCTCAAAAATATTAAAAATTTAAATTATGTTTTAAGTTTTATACTTTTCATACTTTTAGAATTTAGTCTTTTTATTCTTCAAATTTTAAAATTTAAGTCCAATTGTTAACACGTTAAAACTCTTTTGTTAAATCTACTAGTGTGACACTTTAAAATAAAATAAAATAAAACTCACTTAATAATCATGTAACAAAAAATTAATGTTGTAATTAACTTATATTTAATAGAAGAATTTTAATAATATTAATAATTAGACTTACATTTTTAAATTCTAATAGTAGAGAAACTAAAATTTCTTAAAGTAAAAATTAAATTATTAAATTTTAAATATAAAAAAATATAAACATTCAAGCACATTTTAATCTTAAAAAAGTTATTTTACTTCTCAAAAGTCCATTCAAACTGACATAATTAATAACCTCTGGTCGGGTGGTTTCAACTGATGATCAATTAGGTTTTAGGCTGTTAAAATAGGTCAATTCGGCTAATTATCGATTATGATTTTCATAATTCAACCTACAAGTTTAATTGATTTTTAGTATATATTGTACTTAATATTCAAAAATATGTATTTATAATATAAATAAATTTTAATATATAAAATTGTAATGAAAACTAAATTTTAATTTCTAATACTTCAAAAAGAAAGTGATAAATTTATAAGAAAATCCAGAAAATTTTGGTTTAATCGATTTAATTAATTGAACCCATCCACGTTAAATCGGTTTGAATAGATCAATTAAGTCGATTAAAGTATGAAATATCACATGAACAAATTTAACAAAAGAATTTAACTATGTTAATAACCAAACTTGTGTTTTGAAATCTGAAATTTAAATGGACTGAATTTCTAAAAATAAAAATATATGAATTAAATTATAAATTTATGAAAAGTAGATAAACTTATGGCATGTTTTAATTTTTAATTTCTTTATTTTTTAACTTTAATTTTATTAAAATTCTTATTATATCTACTTTTTTGATACATTTAAATATACGCTCACTTGTATTAATGTTAATCGAGCCAAAACCTAAACGCAATTTCTTGAATTAAACGTAAAATTATAACTTTACTAAAACTCTTGTGAAGGAGGGGGTCCCATTTTGCCTTTGCCACCCATGTGACAAATGGTACCATTTGGTAGGTGAACACCCAATGTGGAAGTGCCATGTGGAATGTTACTAATTTCAGGTTTTTATCATATTGGTGAAAAAGCTTTTGGGGAGGGTGTCATTGATGTGACCGTTGACCAAACAAGGACCTAAAGGTTCGGCCTTTTTTGTAGAGCTTGTCCTATACAATGGTAATTCTCAGGTTTAGGGCTTAGCCCAAAAAAGTGTTCATCATTTCGGCTTTTAGGGGCGTTGTTTTTTTGAACACTTTGTTTGGTTTTAATGATTTAGTACTTTAGGGTTAGTGTTTTAAACCCCCCAATCTAATGATAATTAAATGCTAGATATAAGTAGAAATGGGTTACCATTAATTGCTGTTTTGAGTTTTTGGAGGATATAGTTTGTCAGCTTTCCCTAAACCATGGACCACTTTAATGCTAATTTGGGTTTGAATAGATTGAAATCAGAATAAATTTGTATGTTCGGTTGGAGAATTTTGGAATTTGGATTACTAATATTTTCATTTATCAATTGATCGAGTGACCTAATTCACCTAGTAAAACTGAAAACATGAGTTAATTAACATTAGATTAGCTCGGTTTGACCTGAATTCAAATCCTTAAAATAACATTTCTCTCCCTAATTTATGATTTATTAAAAAAATTATTTTCAAAAATGTAGAATTGAACTTGAAAAGGTTACTCTAATTACATTGCAAGCAACAGATTTGGAATTGGAACCAAGGGACAAAACATTGACTTATTGAGACTAAATTATTGATATTTTATATAGGGTATGGTCACAAGCTAAGATTCCATAATCAATTAGCAAAAGAACAGAAAGTTTTTGGGTCATTGTTTGAAATTAAATTGGGGTCAAAATACTACTTGATAAACCCAACATGATAAAACTCAAAACAAATAAATATTAATTACTTGTCTTAAATTACAATTGACAACAAATATCAAATTTGGTTTATTGTTGTCATTCAAAGTGTAATGACAAAGTTGAGACACCCAAATTTCAATCAAAATATATTTAATTATTTTGGATAAGATTTGTGGGGTGACCAATGTTTTTCCCACTTTCTTTCTTTGGCATATTAGGTTTCCTAAGGCAATTCCCTACCCTAAAGTTTAGGAATTGCTATTGTAATTTTTTTCCCATTTCTTCTCATTTATGGTCCCCAATTTTTTAAATTTTTTGATGGTTCTGTTAATTTGATCAATTTTGAATTTGGCACTCTTTTAATGATCCAATTAATCCAAATTAATCCAAATTAATTTGATTTTAATTTAACTTTACACTCCTTCCATAATCTTCATGTCAAATTAGATTTGTAAATTGGACAAGTGAGGTTAGTTTTGAGTTGGGTCAATTCAAGTTTTTAATTTATAAATTATTTTTGATCGAGCCAATTTAAAGTTTGAGATTATTTTAGATTTAGATCATTTGATTTTGAAGTTCGAGTTTTTCAGGTTAAGTCATTACAAGCATATCACTTTGGGCTCTAGTTGCTTTAATTCAAAGCATTTCAAGTTCTAGTCATTTTAGGTTTAAGTTATATCAGGTTTAGATTCATGTTAATTTTGAGTTCAAGTCAACTCAAGTTTAAATTGAACGGGCTTGAGTTGTTGACTTTTTATAACCAGATCAAGTTAGGACAGCTTTTGAAATTCAAATAAGAATTGACTAAGTCTATTTCAAATCTTGATGTTGATCTAGAGTGATGATTAGTTTGATTGCCTAGGAAGTGCATGCATGCCAAGAAAATGTGGAAGAAGCAAAAAGAAAATAGAGAAGCAAGCTTCTTCTTTGACCTTAACTCTATGGGGGAGGACCCAAGTGAAAGTGAGAGGAGATCAAAAGATCTATGAAAGTGAAACAAGAAAGACAAAGAAATAAAGACAGCCTATTGTACCTATTTGTCTTAGCCCACAATTGTGAATTAATTACAAGTCATAAGTTCTTACCTAAAAACCTCAATTTTGGCTCTCAAGTAGCTTAGGACTTTAGATGGTTCATGTGAATTATTTCCCCTCTATTCTTAAACTTCATTCACTTTAAAATAAATTCAAGAAAAATAATTTTAAAAAAAATCATAAGATTGTAGATGCACAATTTTATTTTATATTAAATTAAAGACACTGTGTTTGCTTACAAAGTTATGATATGATGACAAACTTTATATTATATTATAAAAAAAATTGGCATTTCTTTTGGGCACAAACAAACAGATAAAATGTCATGGTTGTATAACAACATTGAAAAAGACCCATCATCCATCCATGAATTTTATATATTCTTTCAATCGATTTGATTTATATATTATTTTTTTCTTATCCATTGAATTCATCCTTTTATGAACTTGATCAATTATCAATTTCAAGCACCATTAATTCAACTATTTTGATTCGATTTTTGTCAATCATTTTGCAAAAAATACAATGTATATTGGATATGGTATTTATTAAATTCCTTTTTTTGCATTATTTTTAATATGTAATGGATTAACACTGAAATTCAGGAAAAAAGTATTGAGAATGGACTAAAATATTTGTGATGCGACATTGTTAATGGAACAAAAGTTTAATATAACTAGCGATACGATTCTATTAGTAGATCGAACAATTGAGTTTTGGGATGCAATGAAGTTTAATGATAATAATAAATACTTGAATATGTTAGCGTGTTCAGTTGCAAAAGCTTAGACTAAGAAAATATAATAGACATGTTCTAACTTGATGTTACAGAATTCTTAGAGAAGAAATCACTCGGAATAAATTGGATTATAAAACCAAGTTGATCAACACATTGCAAATTAAAAGAAAAATATTGTAATATAAAGATTTTATTCATGAACTTGAATCCCTACTTCGATAAACAAGTTTATGATGCTTTAACTTTAATATTGTATTTTCAAAAGAGAATGCAGGCTTAAACTTTAAAGATAATATTATTGAGAAAGGCAACTATAAACTTTAAACATAAACATTAGAACGGACGTGAAAAATACTAAAAAAAAAAAAACTTGTAAGCTTTTATTACAACTTTTTTATTAACTTGAAAATTTGAACTAAAATACGTGTTTTTTTTCTCATTTTTTTTAGTTATAAAGGAAGTTGAATTTCAAAAGCTCAACCAAAAGCCAAAGGATTAGATTGCCTGGCATTGATCACATAACATAATATCTTGCACCACCAGAGGCGGGTGAGAGAAAAAATGAAATCCCGTTATACAACTTCTTACCACTTTGTTAGAGCATTAACAACTATGTTCGTCGCATGTTGGATCTTTAATTGCCTGTCCCTCACCATCCATTATCATCTTTGTATTGGCAAACTTGGACAATTCCAATAATTTATCACCTATTGATATTATTGACTATGCTTTCTTTATAAGCAATGAGCCAATAATCTATGTTATAGAAAACTAGTTTTGACTAATTCGATGATTCTATTTCTAATCATTATTGCTGGATTTCACCATAAAAAACATAATATATGCATCAATTTGTGTAGACAATAAATAAATATAAAAACAATGCAACATTACATATGAAATTAGTTGTTTATAAAATTTGAATAAAAGGAAAATGATAGGAATGAAATATAGACGTTAAATCATCCTGTATCTTTTATTAATTATTTAATATTATTTCAGTATCTTTTTCCATGTTGTTGATACATTATTTTGATAATTGTTTAATCTGTATCATGAGCTCTCAATCCTAAACTTTGGACCGAAGACTCCAGAATTTGAATCCTAAACTCTAGACTTTAGACCCAAAAACTTTAAATCTTAAATCATGAACTATAGACCCTAAACCCTTGACCTTGAACTCCAGATCCTAGATCCTAGACCCTGGACCATAGATCCTTCAAGGTTCAAAGCCTAAGTCCAAGGTTCAAGTTAAAAAATTACCAAAATAATACGTCAATAACACGAAAAAAAGATGTTGAAATAACATTGAATAATTGATAAAAAATAAAATATGACGAGTCGTCTCCATTTCATACAAAATATTTCTCCTGAATAAAAATAAAAACATGATTACATATATAATTATATCAAATCAAGTTTGAATCAGTAACTTTATGTATGCTTTTGGGATTTTTATCCCCAAAAAAGAATTACTATAGTTTTTTACCTATGAAAGTTAATGACCACCATGCCCTTATTTAGGATCAGAGGTCAAAGTGGTCCATAACTAGTCAAAAGGCTCAATTTTGCAGGTTAATATGGTCATTTGGATATTTTTCACATAACATAGAAAATAGTGCCTCAGTTACTTCCCAAACCCATCAGCCTTTGTTGCAGGCTGTGGAAGAACACAACTACGGAATAGTTAATTTAAATTGTCTTTTTTATATTAAAAAATTGCATCACTTTATAAAATTTAGTGAAAAATAATATAATTAAATATATATATTTATCTTACATATTTTATCGTCTATGTTCAATATGTGATTGTTTCTTTTAATAATATCGTCTTTAAAATTTAAATTTATGTTCTCTCTTCGAGAGAATTATACATTACTATATGGGTTAAAATATGTTATAAATCTTAACACTCTTCATAAATTTGGAACTTAATCCTACCTTTTATGTTTTGAAATTTAATCTCTTTTACTTTTCGGATTTCACTGAGAAATTTTTATTTCAAAATATCATATCAATAAATTTAATCGTTTTAATAATTAAGTCTAAATTATAGAATCTGAATAGTAAAAGGTCTGAAAATAAAAATACTATAAAAATATAAAAACTTATAATATATTTTAAATAATCATAAAAATTAAACTCAAAATCAGATCAGAAGACATCAAACTCATTAATCCTCAACTAAAATAAGAAGTTATATTGCAAATTTATACAAAGGGATCCAAGGAGCCTTAAAATCTCTCTTTCCCATGTCCCAAATGTGACTAACATATTAAAATAATAAATAATTTTAAAAAATAAACTGTTTAAAATTAATAAAAAATAGAAAATAATTAAATAATAATCTGTGTCAGAAACATGCAACAGTTCTCTCTCTTTACTTTCTTAGATCTCAAGAACTCAAAGAAACCCAGAAAATAAAAATCAGCAATTAATATGAACTGAAAATTTAAAAAAAAACTGGATTTTATTTTCTCTATTTATATTAATATTAATCATTTGATGAAATTAACAAGAACCTCTTACCTAAAAAAATAAAAAATAAAACTTGGATTTTTCTATGATTATATTAATATTAGCCATTTGATTAAAAAAAAAAAAGAGTAAGAGTTACATTAAGAACCACCCCATAGCTACTTAAATGGAGATTGGAATTCCTCTTACAAAATTGCAAAAAACAATCCTAATAATCTAAGTTCTAATTAGTTCTAAAACCCTAAAAAAACCAAATCTTTATATACATGTGTATATATTTATATATAGAGCTTGATAATATCCTCCTCTTCTTGTTCTTCTTGCTTGCTTGCTTGGTTGGATGCCATTAAATCCTCCATTAAAAATACTTAAGAATCAGTGTATTCGCGCCAGCAAATGAGCATGATAACACAACGCCTCATGATGTAAAAACGAGCCCTTTGTTCTTTGAATAGCCTAGCACATTTCCTAGTGAAAGCACATCTTTTTGTTTTTGATGATGAGGGTGGTGATGTTAATGATGATGACGGGGTGGTTTTGATCATGAATGATGACGAATTTGAAGTTGAAGATGATGATAAAGAACGTCCCTTCGATGATGATGATGATGATGATGATGAAGTTTCTTTCTTTGATAGCTTCCATTTGTCGTCGAAGTAAAAGCTCGGCGGTGGCGGTGGTGGCGTTGGTGCTGCTGCACTTGAAGTTGAATCCATGGCGGAGACTAAAAACCCAAAACCCAGAAATTAAAAAAGATGAACTATTCAAAGTTCTGTATTTTTGAAAGATAAAAGAGTGAATTTTTTTTTTCTCAGTGGTAAAGGCTAAAAGAGAAGGGATTTGGGGTCACTATTTATAATAATTTAAAGAGCAAAAGGAAAAAAATAATAATTAAAAGTTAGAAAATATAGAAAATTGTAAAAATAAAATAAAATAAAAATAAAAATGGTAGCAGATGGGTGTGGCAGTAGGTATCACCTGGCCTTCTTTTACCTCGACAGACCCACCAAACGAATACATTTTAAATTATAATTTTTTATGGATTTTTGGATAAAATAAGAATTGGGCTTTTTAATATAAATAAAACAAAATTTATAAATAATGGTTTTTTTAATATTGTGAAAATAAATTACAAGTAGAACCCAAAGATTTAAAAAAAGTCAATAATTTATCTGAACTTAAAATAATTCAAACAAGTAAATCGAAATGATCTATAAAAACTGGATCAGATCAACTAGTAAAATTGAAAATCGACAAGATCAACTAATACCATATACTTAAGAGAAGAATGAACCATTATAATTTATTAAAAATCCGGATTCTCAAACTTAAATAAATCGAATGTGAAATGATTTTATCTGAATTGATTCGAATGACAAGTCATAAGTTACCATTTTGATGATAGAGAATAAATTTACTGTAAACCACTAATTTTACTGTAAATGTCTATCAGTTTAGCTATGAATTTACAGTTATAAACAAAAGTAAATGATTCTTTTTAACATGATCAATTGAGATTTATTAACTAAAAAAGGGTTTGAAAATTACAATAAAGAGGCTTGAGTCAGAGATTCCAATAAAAAAGAAGAAGAAAAGAGAAGATAAAAATAAAAAATTTAAATGCGGTAAAAATCTCATTAGGCTTTATATGGAGCTGTAACTGTAAATTTGTTAAGAAAAACAAGGAAATTTTTTTGACGTGACACAAGATGATAAAAATTATTATTATGGCTCTTCTTTGGAAACAGTAGTTTTAGGTAAAAATATAAATAATATTAAAGTTGGTAAAGTAGGCTCCAAAAGTACATTCGAATCGATTTTAGTTCGTAACGATTCAAATTTAAAAAAATTCCAGTTCGTAATAGATTTGATAAAGCTCGATTTTATAACTGAATTGACATAATAGACATTAATAACTATTAAAATCTATAAAATTAAACTTTAATGATAATATAAAAATATAATATATAACTATTATCAAAATCGAAATTAATTATTTAACTTAACCTTAAACCGATATACTAAATTAGTGTATTACTAATATATAAAATATTATTATAATATATAACTATTACTAAAAATATTAATATGTATATAACTATTACCTAAATTTTAAACTTTTACATTACTTAAAAGTTTATTTAAGAAATTAAGTATTTATTTATTCAATTAATTAGAATTTCGATTCTATGAGACTTGTAAAATCGAATTTAACACAATTATACTTTTAATATTCAATTCCATTCAAACTCGAAGTTGATATTTCAATCTTAAGATATTATAATTTAAAATCATCCGAATCGTAATGATTTGATTCAAAAAGCACAAATCGACCAAAAACGATAATAACCCAAAATTAAAATAAATCAAAATTTTAAATTTACTAAGAACAAATTAGAAAAAATATATATTTAAAATTTAATAAATTTCGTGAGAATTTATATTTTACACAAATGATATAAAAGAATCACAAACTAGTACACAAGTCTAAATTATCTATTTTAGTAAAAGATGTTACTTTTGTGCTGTAAATTTTTAAACAATGGGCAAAGGTAAAAAAATAAAAAATAAAAAGTAATTATGAAATTAAAAATGGAAATAACTTAACAGCAGAAGAGTTTAGGTGAATTGGCTGCAAACGGAAAATGAAAAGACTACCTTAATTTTAAATATTGACAAAATTCTTTGGCTTTGGCTTTGTCTTTGTGACCATTTTCTCATTTGTTTGTACATATTTTGGCCATTCCTGGATGCTTAAAATTTTTAACTTCACTTCATGGGTATGAGATTATTGTCAATGTAGGTTGAGTCTACTGAAATATATTATTCTCTTATTTATAAGTTGAGAAAAGAGTATTGTGTCAAGAAAAAGAACTATTACGCGTAAGATTTAAATACTATTACGCGTATGCTTTTTTTATATTTAAAATTTTGCTGAAAAAGTAATTTAAATTTATGTGTGAATTATGTATACTAAATTATAGATGATGATGTTGAGAAAAATAATTATGTAACAAATTTATAAAAAAATATTAGGATAAAAACTAAATATGATTTTTGGTTGAAATGGTAAGATCGAGAGAGTAAATGTTTGATGTTTTGGGTTCAAATTATAGTTTTTGACGGTTTCACAATTAAGTTGAGATTCGATTGATAAGTAACAATTGCCTAACTTTTTTCCCCTTAAATTTTACTATTTAAGCTTAATTTGTTAATTTTATTTTGCTGTAACAAAGGATTAAATCAACATCAATCCCATTGGAGTTCGATTCTCAAACAATCTACACCTCTTATAAAAAAGGAAAATATCTCAAAATTATACATGAACTTTGATTTAACGTGCAACTGTATACATAAACTTTAATTTTGTACAATTATACACATGAAACGCTAATTGTAGTTCAAATGTAAACTTGAAATTTTAATTTTGATTTAATCATACACGTTTAAAGAAATAAATACATCAGTTTTTTTATATTGGATAAATATAATTATTTATGTAGCGATATATAAGTATAAAATGATGTTATATCAATAATTGTCTTAATAATTTATAAAAATTAGATCAAATCAAAATTTTATGTATACAATCACACATTAAACCGTAATTCATGTACAATTTTAATATTTTATATATATATATATATATATATATATATAAATACTACTTAATAAAAAGTTCTTAAAAGAAGGGTTATTATTTATAAACCAATTTATCTTAATGCTAAAATTGGAAACCTATTAAGTTTGGCCACTTATTATAAAGGAAATATTAGGACATGCATACGGGATCCGAGGCATTAAATACTTTCTACATTTAGAAAATCATGGAAACAAAAGTTGCTCTAATAACTATTGGGTTAATATTTTTTAATTATTATTTTAGAAATAATTTTTCAATATTCAATAATTATATTAAATCTTGATTAAATTTATAATCGAGTTTAGTTAAATCATTAAATGGCAAGCAAGATTATTTGTAGCGCTATTTTAAGGTATAATTATCACTTAACGTAACATACATTAATATATGTATATAATCTTACGTACAATTATCTATAACCTCTCAAACCCTTAAATCAAACGATTCCAATTGAAAAATTATGCTTTAGGCCTTCTAAATTTTATAATTTTATAGTTTGTCTTCAAAAATAATAAAATTATGATCTAGTCATTTCTAAAACTGTAAAAATCTAAGTCAATATAATAATTAAATTATATTTTAGTACTGTAAAAATATATAAAACATAATCCCAAACCTTTCCAATAAAAATTTCTAGTTTCGTCCCTAAAGATAATATGCACTTAAGTACATTCAAATTCATACTTTCTTGATCATTATAATAATAACGATATCAATTAGAATAAAGATATACTATTTTGAGAAAACATAAAATATTTTAAAATTTGAAATAAAATAAAAAATATATTTAAAGGTGAAAAAATGGCTCGTATTTAGAGCTGATCATGGGTTGGCGGCCGGCCCGGCCCGAAGGCCCGCCCGAAAAATGGGAGGTTTGGGTAAAAATATAGGCCGAAAAATGGGCTTGGGCAAAAAACGAGGCCCGTTTAAAAACGGGCCGGCCTCGGTAAGAGTTTTTGGCCCGGCCCGCCCAATTATATATTAATATATTTTTGTTTTTATTTTAATTATTTTAAATTTTAATATAACTATTTTTATTATATTGTTAATTTGTGTATTGTTTTAAGAATTGTTTTAGTATTATTTTTATTTGTTTTAATATTTATTTTATGTTTTTAAATATATTTGATTTATTATATTTTTAAATTTTTTTATTTAATAAAATAAGAAAAAAATTAATATGGGTCGGGCGGGCCGGGCTCGGGCTTAGTAATTTTATTTCGGGCGGGCTTGGGTAAAATTTTAGGCCCATATTTGGGCGGGCCGGCCCGGCCTAGTAGATGGGCCTAAAATTTTACTTGGGCCCGGCCGAACCCGCCCGCCCGCCCATGATCACCTCTACTCGTATTTAAGATCAATCAAGAGAGAGAGAGAAAAAAAAAGTTATTCTCATAAATTTCATCATCTTGAAGTTCTCCAATGTTCCAAATAAAATAAATTAATTGACTGCACCGACTAAACACTCCTCAAACAAGAGTCACAAATTGGTAATCCTAGTAAATCGTGTATTTATATAATATATATATTTAAAATATATACATATTAAATGATTGACCCTTAACTCCATTGATATGAGTAATATTGTCAATACAAGAATACATGAGTTCGAGTGTACTAAAACATATTATCTTCTTATTTATGAGTTGGGAGGAGTTATAGGTAGTTCTAAATATTATGTTAAAAAATAGATATTATCATAATCTGTAATAAAAATATATACATATTAACTGATTGAGCCTTAACTCGATTGATGTGAATATTGTTGTCAAAGCAGGAGGACGTTGACTTGATTACACTAAAGCGTATTATCCTCTTATTTATAGATTCAAGAGGAAAAATAAATATGATCAAAACCTATAATAAAAATTCTTATATTATCTTGTATATATTATTTTTCCAATTTTTCTTCTTTCTTCGTTTTGAATAAAAAAATTATTTCTTAATTTATTAAAATTTAATATTTTCATTTGATTTGGTTTTTGAAAATCTCATTTTTACGTCATGAAAAAATCCAAATCACCCAATGCTTTTTTTTTTTTTTTTGTTTTGCGGATAAATTTTGTAGTACAAAATTCTCTTTCGTCATCACTTTGACAGACAGGGAAATGAATGAACACTTTGCCAAATCCAAATCCCCCAATGTTTTCCTTTTTAATCATTTTATTATTCAACTGTCAGTCAAACTAAAAATTATTGAATATTATATCTAAGATGAAAGAATATTTCGTCATATATATTATTTTTACTGATTTCATCGTAAGATTATTTTTAATAATGAAACTGTGAAGTAAGATTTTAATATTTAATTAATTAGATGTAAGATTATTTAAAATTATATTTTAATTATTTTATTAGATAATTTGCTTTTTTAATAAGTTTAGTTATTTTATTTTTTAGTCTATTCTTTATAAAATTATGATAAATTATAAAGATTTTTATTACAATTTATATATATAAATAAGTAAACATATGATATTAAAATAAATTTATAAATCGTAATTATTATACTAATAAATAATTTGTTGGAGTAAATATAATAATTATAATTTTAGAGTATGGTATTTATTGAAAGCAGTGATTTTTAAAATTAGGCTTGAATTTTATTTAGAAAAAAATGATGAAATTGATTAAAATAATAAATACAAAGGGTTAATGAACTTACTAAATGATATTGGATAGTTTTTAGGTATAGTTGGCATGTGATAAGATTTTGTATAGCTCTTAAAAGATTGTGTTTATGGGTTAGTTTAGTGTGCTTGAATGATTCATCTTGCAGTGCTTTACACAATTCTTGAGGAATAGTTGGTTAAGTCATGTTATACATGCACAAGAGGCTTGATTGGATTAGAGGTGATCATGGGCCGGGCCGGGCCGGGTTCGGGCCGGGCCCAAGTAAAATGTTAGGCCCGTCTACTAGGCCCGGGCCCGGCCCGGCCCGAAATATGGGCCTAAAATTTTACCCAAGCCCGGCCCGAAATAAAATTATTAAGCCCGAGCCGGCCCGGCCCGACCCATATTAATTTTTTTCTTATTTTATTAAATAAAAAATTTAAAAATATAATAAATCAAATATATTTAAAAACATAAAAATAAATATTAAAACAAATAAAAATAATACTAAAACAATTCTTAAAACAATACACAAATTAACAATATAATAAAAATAGTTATATTAAAATTTAAAATAATTAAAATAAAAACAAAAATATATTAATATATAATTGGCCGGGCGGGCCGGGCCCGGCCAAAAACTCTTACTCGAGGCCCGCCCGTTTTTTGCCCAAGCCCATTTTTCGGCCTATATTTTTACCCAAACCTCCCATTTTCGGCGGGCCTTGGGCCGGCCGGGCCGCCAAACCCATGATCACTCTAGATTGGATATTCGTGTATCCTTTTTTTTTATTTTTGGAGTACTTTACATGTTTGTTATACGATTCATGTTCGAGATTTGTGACTGCTCCTCTCAACAAAATCATCTCTAAGGTTTAAATTTGTGTTCTCTCCTTAAAAGTGTAATGTACCTTACCATTACACTCAACCATTTATTGGTTCCATTTATGATTCCAATTTCGATTAATAAGGAGAATGTTGTTGTAATAAATAGTGATAATGAAATTTCATATGTGAAATTGTTGTTGGTGAATGCTTATGTTGGTTTAAATTGTGCAGTGCACCTAAATATGTTATGGTGCTTGCTGTGAAAGGTGGTAATATGATGGTTTTAATTTAATGTATATGCATAATGATGTAATGTTTTAAATGGTTTTTTTATTGTGTTTAATGTTGCTACGACATTGTTAAGTATGCTTTCAATTTAGGTTTTGGGTTTTTTGGATTTGATTAAACGGTGCTTTGACGACTGCACCAACAGTGGGAAGAGGCCGCAATAGTTTGTGGTTTGGAGGAAAAATAAGTTAAAAAAAAAAAAAGTTTTTTTTAGAAGAACCAAATTGAAACAATGTGTAAATTTTGAGTATTTTTTAATAATCAAGACCAATTTAACATAATATATAAATGTCAAAAGTTAAATTTGTTGTTATGTTAATTTCAAATCTGTAACGTCATCTTTCTGTTACCCAGTTAATGAAATTTGACAAAAAAGATAAACCCGATTAATTAAGTAATCGTTTTGTAATATTTTATAATTTACCCTTTTAATTACAATACAAATAATACACATTTCAATATATTCAATTAGAACATAATAAATCTCCATTATAAAGCATTATCGACTGAAAATTAAAACATTTTTATATCTAAATCAGAATAATTATAAACAAATTTTACCGTTATAAAACTTAAATCAAAATAAATCTGAACTGAATCTTCAAATCTAATTTATAAAAATTAAACTCAAATACAAAATTTCATAAAATTTCCAAACTTCAAACCCCAAACCCATTCATCATTAATCCATTAATCCTAATCTAGATAGAGATTAGGTTGAAGGTAAATTAAAACTGTAAAAAAGAATGAGGTTATGTTTTGCCTGAAAAAAACAAAAAAAGTAGGCTTTTCCCAAATTTCTAAACATAAGTATGTTTAGGTCCTTTGCCTTGAACAAATCCTAGAGTAGTGTACCTTCCATGAAAGTAAAAATATTAAATTGGGAAACACGTAATCAATTCTCTTTTTCAGTGTTTAGTCACCTTCAATCATTAACTCTAATCAATTTCATCACTCTAATAAACTTATTTTCTATAAAGGTTTTAATTTGTGAAAAGTCCCTATACTTTTTTTAAAACTTGGAATTTAGTTCCTATATTTTTATTTCAAAATTTAGGTTCAACTGTTAACATTATTAAAAGTATTTTGTTAAATTTATTGGTATGACATTTTAATAGCCATGTAATTAAAAAATGAGGTGAATGTACTTGAAAGCTCCATGTATTCTAAGGACTAAATCAAATTAGTCCTCTACTATTAAATGGAACAATTTAGTCGATACATTATTAAAAAGAATTTAAAATAAGACTAAAATAGAATAGATTTAACATTTAATGTTTTTTAAAAAAAATTCATTTACTGTTTAATAGTATAGGGACTAAATTGATCTGTTTAATAATAAAGGGGGCTAATTTGATCAAGTCCCTATAATACAGGGACCGCCCAGATACTTCAACCAAAATGTGATGTAATTAACCTGAATTTAACAAAAAATTTAACAGTGTTAATAGTTGAACCTAAATTTTGAAATCTGGAAATTAGAGGAACTAAATTCCTGGAAATAAAAGTAAAGGGACCGAATTTCAAATTTTTGAAAAATAAAAGGACTTTTGGAATATTTTAACCTTTTATAAATATACAAAATGCTATATGAAACAATTTAATAAACAAAAGCACCCCTAAAAGTTGACAATGTTCATTGGAGTTGTAGCATTTGCTGTCAAGATGCTATACAAAGTTTTATCCATTAGATTTTGTGTTTACATCTTTGTTTTTGCCCTGAAATTAATTGCTGGTCAAAGTTCTCAGTACTAGCATACATGCTGCTCTTCCATATAAAATTTAATTTATATCAGTAACAATTACCTTTCCAATCAAATTATGCTAAATTAAATGAGGTAGATCCAATATTAAATCTCGACATAATATAAGGGTTAAAACCATAATTATATCTTAATTTTCTTTAATTATATTTGTCGGGTATAAATATAAAAGTTATCCGTAAATGTATTAACATAAGACATATACTTATATCTAACACTTATGTTTCGAACTTACTGAAAAATGAGTAATGACCAAATTAATAACATCAAGTGGTAGATAATGTGCAGAATTCAACCCAACAAAATTGTTTGTTTCTATGCATCTAGTGGCAACTTGAGAACTAATTCACATGCATCCATGTGAGCAAAAACCTTTCAAAATCAGTGTATTCAAATACCCTTTTCATTATCCACATAGCAATCTCTTTGCATAACAATTCAACCAGGAGAACATTAAATTTCTATAAAATTTCAGTCAAACAATTGGGTTTGATTATTATCTACTATGATTGAACCAAGTTTTTGTGCTCACTGATTTGATGTTGCTGCCAATCAATAGGCATCAACCAACATCTACACTTCAATCTATGTTGCTCGAACTTTATATTTTTTTACGAGAATATCAACTTTTAAAGTACTTTGAAATACTCAATGTCTTGCCACTAAAGCTTTCGATATGTCCTGACTGAATGTATCAGACATAGTCTGGTTTACTTTTTTGATTTCTTATTAAGTTCATATAGGTTTTGTTAATTGAATTTGGACAAATTTATACTTTCAACCCATTTGTTTTCAGAGGATCTTCATTGGAGAAATTGCAGATATGGTTTTTGCATGTACTGCATGTAAGAAACACCAAGTTTTCCCATATGTAAAATTGAAGTCCCCAAAGCAATGATTATTTGAATTATCCTTAAAAACAGAAAATCCAACACTGTTTTTATGGTCTTGAAATTATATGTATACACACACATATATATTATCATTGCCGATTCTTTCTCAATCATAAGCTCCCTTAAACAGCTCCCTTAAGCCATGCCCATGTTCCAAGGAATAGGGTGCAATCACCATAAGCATAATCCCATTCATGTTTCCTTCTTCCATTGCTATATACGTACGGTACAATGCATGTTACTCGGATTCGAAGGTAATTAAGTATATCAGATACTCGACCTGAATATATCAAGAATTTTAAGAGAATGGCATCGAAGATCATGATGGGTAGTTAAGATATTGGCCTTCAAAGTTTAATTAATGTATGACATATCAGTGTAAACTTTACGGATTTTTATTTAATCAATGTGTTTAGTAACTATCCAATACTTAAAATTGATACGTATGAAATATGATCTTTCAAATATATGAAAAAACCAAGAAAGAATGATACTCGTACTTAGGTTTGAATTAATAAATTGGAAAAAAAAATTATGATAAATGTGTTTTCATACGTATAAAGCCTTTAAATGAGACAATGTTAAAATGACAAAATTCAAAAGAAATATTTAATAAGATAATAGTGCAAAAAACTTATTATATTTTTTGATTTTTCGATATCCAAGAATCACATTAAATCTCAATTAAATTTAAAATTGAATTGATAAAAGATACAATTTTTCAATATTAATTTTTACTTCATAAAATTTAAACTCGAAATTATTTTTAAAGAATATCAAACTCGTTATCACTTCTCTTATCGGTAAAAACTAATGCATGCTAGAAAGGATGGAAATTAATAAGGGATCATAACGGATGGTGATTGATGATGAGACATATTTTAACTATATATTTCGGCATTGCTTTTGACTTTGTGATTCTCGAAGGAACATGGTTTGGAGTAAAATGAAAGAAAAATACGACATAATTTGACTTATTTGTGGGTGAAGACTTCTCTTTTTTGGGGATTGATTTGATAACTAACTCAATTATGTCATGATTAGGGAGATTTGTCTTTGAGAGAATATATATATATATATATATATATATATATATAATTTACTTAATTTTATTGTTGTTATTGAATCCGAAGTTTTATTTTATTATATTAACTTAAACTTAATTTGATTTTATAAAATTTATTAAATAAATTCATACATCAAATTTTAAATTGACATGAACAAATATTTTAAACTCGAAATTAAAATAGTTTAAATCTGAAATGACTGACTCAAAAAGTTAAGACTACAAACCCAATATAAAATGACTTAAATTTAGAGTTATCTCGTGTCAAATGATATAAAAATTTTAAAACTTGAATTAATCTGATTCAAACTGATCTGACTTGTTCCATTAATAAAAATGTTTATTTCCATTGGAAACCTAAAGAATAGAAGAAAAAATTGGCATAAATTCGCCTCATTTTCAGCTTGTTGTAACCAAATGAAGTTTTAGAAAGACCAAATTCTGAGCCCCAAAATTTTCACTACATTGGTTGAATGCATTTAGACACACACACACATACATAGTCCTAAGAAAACATGTTTTCTTTTACTCCAGTTTCCATTGCAATTGTCTGTTGTTAAATTGTTTAAGGAAGACAATGAAATTCTCTTTGCCTCCTGGAAAAATGAATCAATGAATGGAGTGTCTCTGGAATTCGCTTCATTTTCACTCAACTAAAGTATAAATCAGAGTATAAATTCGGATTTAGAGGCTCGATATTGGACTCAAGCACAATTGTATTTCATTTTCAAAGATCGAGTTCAATTAGACTTGATTGTTATGTTGCACTTCAAGTTCAAATATATGTACTTAAGTTTGACTTTACATTGAAAATTTGAATTAAATTGACTTAATAGATTAAGTTATTAGAACTCGAGCATGACAATTATAATATTAAATTTAAAGGTTTTTTTTCGATCAAATTCAAATAACATAAGGCTAAAACTTATAAAACATATATTTATAGTCAATTCAAAATTTATACAAAATTTATATAAAACACATGAAAAATATAACAAATTTGTTTTAATTGTATAATATAATTATATATGTATCCCACATGCATGAATCAATAAATTAAATTAAGAAGAACCTATGTGATGATGTAATGGTTAGAGTGTTTCAGGTGTGATTCGGGTTCGAGCCGCGCTAATCATGTGTTCTTTTCTTTTAAATTTTTTTTTTTTTTTACAAATTTGTGAACATATCTTTGTTATTTAATAAACTAAAATTAATGATAAGAAACATGATGAACAAATAAGTTCGAGAGAAAAAAAGAAATATTCTCACAAAAATAGTTGAATATTTTGATTTGGGATGTCTGAAATATTTTTTTTTTTATGATTAATTTATATGAAAGAGATTTTATGCTTTGATTTGTCAGATTATCTCCTTGCAAATCACATATTATTAGTTCTATTAATTAAAAAATTAATTTTATGCACATGTTATTTGTCTGCCAAATGGAGCAAAGTCATTAAAACAAATGAAAATTTTAAGTTACAAAATCAATTTTCAAAATCGGATTATGATTAAATTGATTAAATTATTGGTTTTAATTTGATTGATTCGATTAAATAAATTATCAAAAAATTAAATAGAGAAAATCAGTTCAATTATCGTATACCGATTTGTGGATTAACTGGTTCAACTTTTCTATTTGTATTGTACCTTCGCTTGATTCTTGATCCAATTGATACAATTTTAAAAATAATGATATAAACATAAAATTCAACTACAAATATTAAAAATCATTATCAAATAAAAAATGAGGTGTAACTTGATTATTCAAATAAATAGGAATATTTTCCATATTCTGCTGAGTTTTCAATTTTATCTTAATTGATATTTACTAAATTAAAATATATATATTGATTTCTTAATTTTGCTTGTGAAATTATAATAATTCACAATATATTACATAATATGCTAGCAAAAGTACGAAATTAGTTAACATTTAACATTCTTAATTTAATATATTTATCAATTTAACATTTTTTTACTATCAAGTTAAATTAATTTATTTTTAGTTTCGTTATTACTTTTAAACTTTAGGTTTCATTATTTATTGAATGTGTACTAAATACGCGGAATTTCTAACTTTATTAAAAGGAGTTATTTTTTGGTTGAAACCAAGGTATCTATTGCCGATAATAGTGACTAATCCCCTCACCCCGAGTATTTTTTAAAAAAAGTAAACAGCTGGCCATAAAATGTGTTCCATTCCTATGAACGGAATATTAAAAAGAGTTATTAACATGTATATATAGCAATTTAAACTCGAACCGCATTAATTATACTCAATTTTTTATCTAATAAATAAAAATATTTTTAAAATTTTTATAAAAATATTTAACTATTAATAAAAATATTTTTAATTTTTCAAACTCATTTTTTATTAACCAAATAGGGCCTACTCATGAAAAAGTTTAAAAGATTAATTGAAAGAGACAGTTGGGCCAACCAGTCCATATTTTGATATCAAAGTTGGGCTGCCAATATTTGATTGAAAAAATTCCATTGTATTATACTTTGAAGAAAAGGTTAAAATTGCTGTTAGTCCCTGAACTTCTAAAGAATTTGATGTTTAGTCTCTATACTTTAAAAATTAAAAATTCAATCCTTCTACCTTTTCAATTTGAAAAATTCTTGTCCAATCATTATTTTTATTGGTAGTTTCCATAAAAAAACTTCAACTTTAACATGTTGATTTTTCCTTCAATCATTTACATCATATGAGGTAGCTTAATTACTTTGTCAAGTTGATAAATTTTGACAAAAAAAATACTAACATTGTTAATGGTTAGATTAAGATTTTTAAATTTTAAGAATAGAGACAAAACTTAAAATTTATCAAAATAAAGGGACTAATAAAATATATACCAGCTGAAAATCAATATTGTCAATAATAATTTAATTTTCTTTTTATTTCTCAATGTTTCAATCGGAGCGAGCTCACATTCTATAGGCCCATTAAGAGAATAAATGTTGATTACGAATTTTAAAACTATTATCCATAGCAAAGATCAACATGTTATAATTAAAATAAAGTAAACATAATTAAAGTGACAGGAATTTTTCTATAAAAACATAGAAAATTATAAGTAAATAATTAACTACTTTATCACTTATAGTATTTATTATGTTTTATTTCCTTTTAACATTATATTATCTTTTCAGGGCTTGTAAGAATCCCCAACAAACAATATACAAGGTTTAATGAGACAGCAAAACAATGGCACATGATCTGGGATTTTGCCGAGTTACACAAAGCAATATGTTAAACGTTTACAACGTAGCAGACCATATAACGGGAACATGTTTTTTTTCAGACAGTCTGCCAACCATGTATTGAGAGATTGTTTGTTCATCAATGGCTGAGACCAGAATGTGGAAACATCCTTGATATTCAATGAAGGCACTGCTTTTAACTAAAACATTTTCATATAAAATGTCAATAATCCACATATGTCATCATACAAAGGTTGTCTGTTGGATTCTGAAGTTTACATTGTTTCTTCTTCTTCTTCTTCTTCTTCTTCTTCTTCTTCTTCTTCTTCTTTTTACAAAGATGTCATTTACTGGGGATTTTTTTGGGTTTAGCAGCTGAAAATCTCTGGGAAAAAAAAAAGGGTCAAAATAACACAATATAACACTGTTATTTAAAAAATAATTAAATAAAAAAACACAGACAGAGATATGATTATTACTGGATAATGTAGCTTGGATTATAGGCCAAAAAACCCTAATAATATTATCAAATATTTTGTAAGGTTGTTAACATTAAATGTAAGAAAGAACAAAGATATAAGCAAAAGAGAAGATCAATTCATCTTCATTTTTTTTCTTTTTTGTAGCACTTGCTTGTAATAAATTGGAATATTTAGCCACTTATTGCCACTGCAGCATCATCAGGATTCTCAATCATAAAAGGGCTTATTGATTGATCAATCAGTCAAAAAAGACCCTAAAATGCTTCTTGTGAATCTTGATAATGCTGCAGCAGCAAACAGTGACTGTTGTACCATCATCATCATCATACCATCCCATGCAAAAATAGAAAAGAGCTAAAAAACCCTAACCCGAAAAGTAGAATAAAAAAAGGACCCAATGTCTGAATATGTGAAACAAGGAAGACCCAAAAGAAAGCTTCAAAAAAGAAGTGAAGAACATGAAGCAAAGCTTGTAGAAACAAAAACCCAAAGCTAAAAGAGAGAAAGAGAATAAGAATGGAACTTCGAAGACCTTTGGTGTGTGTTGAAGATAGGGTTAAAGGGGGGGAGGGGATATATATATATAGAGGGTGGAAGAGGGGCAATGAATGGAGTTCAAGGTTTGGTTGGTAGCTTTGTGTGTGAGAGAGAGAGAGAGTTAAAACATGTAACTCTTCCGTACCAAATTAGAAAGGGGTAATTTACTTTTCGGTTTCGGTTTTAACTTGGTAATTATTCTCATATTTGGTTTTAAATTTGTTTATTTAAGTTAAGCAAGAATTAGGTAATTATTCTCACGTTGAGGTATAAATTATTTTTTTGTCTTGATTTTTTTTTATTTATATTTTCTTGAAAATCTTAAAGTTCAGATTAAGTGTGACAATTACCAAATTCAAATATTAAATTGGACAAAAAAATGTTCAAACCCTAATATAAGAATAGATAACTAATTTAGGTCTCAATGTAAGATTAATTATCAAGTTTAAAACTTTACTCAAAAAAATTCAAACTTTAATATAAAAAATAATTACTAAGTTTGAACCCCAAATAATGAATAATGCAATTAAAAAATAATCCTTAGAGAATCCGAAAATTGAGGGAAAAAAATGGAAAAAAAGTGAACAGAAAATTGATACCAGTTATGGTGATGGCTGGATTGTATAGGTGTTGCGTATTCTACAAGCATTTTTCTTTTGATGAATTGGGAGGTGGCTTGGAATTGACAAGGGCCTGAGCTTGTACCTTAGCCGAAATTATAATACGCCGAATGCTGCTATTATTAAACACTGTAATTTATGTAAGTGGTGGAAATAGTATTCCTATTTTAATTTCGTCATTTTCATTCTTTATTTTTTTAGAATTTAAAAATTTTAGTCGATGATAATTATTAAATTCATCGAGTTTTGTTATTTTAAAAATTTGATGTGTCAAACATATTAGAACATGTGTAATGCTATGTCAGTTTATTAATTTTTAATATTTTTGATAATAAAATCAATTAATAGATTTAACGATCGTCGTTTGTATTAAGATTAAATGAAATTCAAAAAGTACAGCCACTAATGATGATTCAATTGGTAAACGTGAATTAAATCTATAACTTTACGCATGGTACAAGATTAATAATATAATTTAACTAAACAAATTTAACCGTTATCATTGATTCAAGATTAAAATTTTAAAATTCAAAAATACAAGAACTAAAATTGATTAAATTAAAGAACAAGCATTAAATCTATAATTTAGACAGAGTACAGAATCTAATAATGGAATTTCACCATTATAATATTATATATATAGTTTGGCTAGCAATATTATAGCTAGGGTTGTCTGCCAGGGTTCTTTACTTTTGTTTTCATCACTCACATTGCCACTTCTTTTTTGGGTTTAAAAACATTGCCAATTTTTGTTTCTTTATTTTTCAGAGTTTTATTTGTTTCATACCTCTTTCTTCTTCCTTTTTTTTTTTTTATTAAGTCTTCTGTTTGCATGTTTTGGTTTTAATTTTTTCTCCAATCAATTAGGCAAGGTTACCATCGTAACACATTTTTTTTTTCTTTTAAAGGTTTTAAGCCCATTCCCTGAATGAATTATACACAAACTATCTTATTTAAGAATTTCTCTCATACCCCCTAACTCTCTCAGGAGTTTGGTTCTTGATATCATCTGTGTTTGATCATCTTGTTCCTGGTTTATTTGTTAGATCCCAAAGCTATAAATACAGATGTTGACTTTCTTACTAAGCCTATACCGAGTAGTGTGGAAAGATGGAAAATTGAAAGGATAGAAAAACAGAAAGATAGGAATTACAATTTTTTTTTCATAAGTTTGATTGGCAAGAAAGATGAAAAAATGAAAAAAAAAATTTATGTTCTTCCTATTTTTTACTTGGTAGAGTTGAAAATTGAGAGGAAAGACAATAAAACTTATGAAAACTCATAATTTTGAACTAACATACATCTATCTCACACTCTCGCCGTATTATTCCGAATTGGAAGAATTGATTTTTATACATTAGGATAGAAAGTGATTTTTGTTTCCACTCACTTTTTTCTCGAATAAGCATATTTAAATTTTATTTTCTTTCCACATTTCCAATCCCCTATTTTATCTTCCACTTTTTTTACTCAACCAAGCACACCCTAAAGCTAGTTATAGGCGGACTAATAATATGTTAAATATTTTTTATGAAGTTTGTTTTGCTGGCTTTATTTTATCTTGGTGTCTATTGTTTTTCCCGATTTGTTAGATTTGTGATTAATATCTCTTTGGACACAATTGTTTGTTTTTGTTGTACTCCTAATTAGGGATGAGTAAAATTTAAATTGATTCGAAAAATTCAATAAAAAATTCAAAATTTGAATTAAATAGTTCGAGTTATTTGAGTTAATAGTTATCCGGATCAACTCGAATAAAAAATTAAATTTTTTGATTTAACTCGAATATGAATTACACAATTCGAGTTATCCGAAAATCTGAATAAGAAAATACAAAACTACTTTGTTCTGATAAATGTTTACTCATCAAGTTAAAAGCAAAATCATTATAATTCTCTTACTTTTTCAGTTTGAAAATCTTTTCAACTTAACATTTTTATTTTTCTATCAATCGTCATATGAGGGCAACTTAATTACTATATCAAGTTGACAAAGTTTGGCAAAAAAAAAAGCGAACACGAATTTCTTTATCGCTATCATTTCTTTTTTCACCTCTTCTTTATTTAACTATGTCCCTTATCTCTACTCTTTCGAACTTTTGGAATATAGTCTTCTATATTAATAATAGGAATTCAATCTCTTTACTTGATTGATTTAAAAATTAAAATCCAAGACTACTGTTGAATTCAAATATAGGTTATTTTAATATTCAAAGGTTTGACTTAAAAATTAAAGTTCAATTTAATAAAAGTCAATTAATAATGTTGTCAATTGAACTTTATTTTATAAATCAAATAAGTATGGTGACTACATTTCTGAAATAAGAAGCAAGTAAAAGTACTAAATTTCTGAAATTAAAAACAGAGAGAATAAATTTTAAAAGTTTGAGTAGTATAGGGATTGATAGATAATTAGCCCCTTTCTACCCTTTTTTCCCAATCCCTCCAACCCAAACCAAAAAATAGCCCTTGTGAAAGAAGAAACTACTTATTTCTTATCAGTCAACAGATAATTTTCTTCAAATTTTTATTTTATTTCCTCTAACAAAGTACCATCCTTTAAGAGCTCCTAAGAATCCCCAACAATCAATATACAAGGTTTAATGAAACAGCAAAACAATGGCAAATAATTTGGGGTTTTGCTTAGTTACACAAAGCAATGCAAAACGTTTTCAATGTGGCAGAGCATGTAATGGAAACATGTTTTTTTCAGATAGTGTGTCAGCCATGCATTGAGAGACTGCTTGTTCATCCATGGCTGAGACCAGAGACGTGGAAAACTAGGTTATTTTCAATGGCGAAACTGCTTTTATCTAAATTACTTTCATATAAAATGTCAATATTCCACGTATGTCATCATCATACAAGGTTGCCTGTTTGATTGTAAAGTTAAAATTGTCTTTTCTTACAGAGATGTCATTTACTGGGGATTTGTTGGGTTTAGGCTATCTTTTTTATATATAATGTGAAACAAGAGAATTCTTAACATAAAAGATGAAAACCTTCATGTAGAAATATGAAAAATTACATATAAAATACATTGAAAAGAATTAACTGAAAATATTCCCATAAAAAAGGCTAAAAAATTACATCAATAAACAAAGAAAAAGGGAAAAAAATTAATGTACAACATTGTTAACAAAATGATTATAGATTGCTGACAGAAAACCAAAATGATTACATAAGAGATTTGCTATATATTCCCTGCAGAGCATCATCAGTAGAAATTGAAAAAAAACATATAAATTATATAAACACAAAATGGAAATTAATGAGTTTTTTCTGCAGCTGAAAACATCTGACAAAAAGGGTCAGAATAACATAATATAAACTGAAAAAAAAAAAAAACTAAGATAGATATATGATTATTACAGTATATTACAGCTTGGATTATATAGCAAAACCCTAATAATATTATCAAATATTAAACATTTTGTAAGGTTATTAGCATTAAATGTATTCTTCAAAAACAAAAAAGATACAAGCAAAAGAGAGGATTAATTCACCTTCATTATTTTCCCTTTTTTTTTTTTGTAGTTTTTTGGTGGTAGCATTTGCTTGTAAATTGGAATATTTAGCCACTTATTGCCACTGCAGCATCATCAGGATTCTCAATCATAAAAAGGCTGATTGATCAAATCAATCAAAAAAGAACCCTAAAATTGTGAATCTTGATGATGCTCCAACAGCAAACAGTGACTGTTGTACAATCATCCTCACCACCATCATCATAGCATTCCCATGCAAAAAAAACCCTAACCCTAGCCCAAAAAAGTTGAAACCCAAAATGAATGCTTCAAAAAAGAAGTGAAGAACATGAAGCAAAGCTTATAAAAACAAAAACCCAAAGCTAAAGTAAAGAAAAGAATGGTAACATTGAAGACCATTGGTGTGTGTTGAAGAGAATTAAAGGGGGGTATATATAGAGTGGAAGAGGGGGTAATGAATGGGATTTTATGGTTTGGTTGGTGGTTTTGTGTGTGAGAGAGTTAAAATATTGTAACCCTTACGTACCAAATTAAAAAATAATCCTCAGCCAATCCGAAAATTGAGGATAAAATTGAAAAATAATAACATGTACACAAATTTTATACTAGATATGGTGATGGCTGGATTGTATAGATGTTGCGTATTCTACAAGTATATTTCTTTTGATGGATTAGGAAGTGGCTTGGAATTGATAAGGGCCTGAGCTTGGACCCTAGCCAAAAATATATGATATTCATATATGGTTTGGCTAACCATATTAGCCAGGGATATCTGCAAAGGTTCTTTCCTTTTTGATTTGGACACTTACATTGCCAATTTTTTATTCTTTATTTTGCAGAGTTTTATTTGTTTTATACCCTTTAATGGCATTTTTAGGTCTTCAGTTTCCATGTATTAGCTTCTCTCTCTCTCTCTCTCTTTTTATATTTATTACTCAATAAATTACCTATATTCTCTCTCCAACTCATAAATAGGAAGATAATATATTTCAACGCACTCGAACCCACGATTCGCACATAATAGACATACACACGAACACAATTCACACTTGACAAACTTACATGTGAACACAGTTCGCCAAAACACAATTTACTTACTGGGATGGCGAACAGCAGAAGGATGCTCTGAGGCATAATCCTAAAAAAAATACAGCTAAACCAAGGCGATGTTGTTCTTAGTCCTACCCCGAAATCAAATAGCCACACACACATACAAAGCACTTCATAATGCGGCGAACTTACCTTATTTTGCTCTAGCGAGCATACTTCACCATTTTGGAGAACTTACCAATCATATAGATAGCCAAGCGAACCAAATCTGTCTAGCTCTAATACCAGTCAATATGTAATACACCCCAAACTTAGCTGAATAGGTTCGACGTGAATCCAACGTACTAGATTAGCCACCAAAGTGATTCTACGTTAACTCTCAAAGTCACATTTCGAAAATCGTGCTAGCAGAATTTGTGAAACCAAGAATAGTCACATCTTGATTTTTGAGTTAAGATTGTGAAAAATTGTCATGTGAGTTAATATGCTTCAATAGTTAAAAATATTATACTTATGTGTGAGAGATCTTGTATTCAAATCTCTTTCCTTAAGTTGTTTTTTTCCCAACCCCTTTCTTCAAACATTTGGTTTATATATTACTTAGACATGTAGCATAGGAGGCATAATATCATGTAGACATGTAGGCTCCCATATGCAGCTCAGCCTTTAGGCTTCCACGAGCGAACACCTAGCATAGGAGGCATAATATCATTTAGACATGTATTACCTAGCATAAGGTAATACTTCATTTTAATAAACATAAAATAATAATCCAAAATTACTAATACATATATGGTTTTTACTTCAGTTTCCAAATATTCATTATCTATAAAATGAATCCAATATTAAGAAAATAATAAATTTCATTTCAAAGTAGTTCAAATGATCAAATTCCGAAACAATTTCTCGACAATTTTGTCAAAATCAAGAACCTGAAATGTTAGAATTACATTAATTCCAAAAGAAACCTCTTGGAGGCAAAATCAGAAGGGCCTGTAAGAAATTTATTATGATCAACTGCCTTAAATTCCTTTTAGAACTTGTAAGATTATAAATTAGTATACAATGGTAAATTTTCCTTTTCACTCCTTCAGAAAATTTTCTCGCTTTAAAGATGATTTGGGATTTGCTGAGCTACAAAACATGTTTTTCTACAGCTTAACATGCATTAATTGAAAGACTGTTCATCAATGGTTGTCTGGATTCGAGACATATCATGTCAACATTCTAGTTTGTCTGTTTGGTTGTCAAGTTAACATTGATGATTCGGGATCAAAATTCGAATTCCATTTTTTTTTATCTTCTAATTGGCATTATCTTTATGGGTTTTTTTTTTAATAGAGGTGTCATTCACTTGGGTTTATGTTGTCTCTATGATAACATTTTCAATTATTTATATATATATATAATATTGTGAAAAAAAGGAGAAACTGATAACGTTAAAAAAAGCATGTAAATCTTTATAAAGAATAATGAAAAAATACATTTAGTAAAAATTAACTAAAGAATTACATCATGTTAACAAATAATCAACAACAATGAACATAAAAGAGATTTGCTATATATCCCTGTACTGGACCATCTGTAAAAGAAAAAAACTTCAGACAGATATGATCATTACAGTATATTAGATATTGGATTATAACAAAACCCTAATAACATTATCAAATATTAAACATTTTTTTCCTCAGTTTATTGACTTTAAAAGATTAAATAAATTAGAAATTAACAAGAAGTAGAACAAATTCACCTGCATTTTTAAAGCTTCTTTTCTTGTTAGCTCTTGCTTGCTATGAAATAGAGAACTTAGCCATTTATTGCCACTGCAGCATCATCAAGATTCTCAAAAACATATTCATAAAGCGCTGATTGATCAATTCAATTAAAAAAACCTTAAAATGCTTTTTGTGAATCTTGATGATGCTCCAACAGAAAACAATGGCTGTTGTACCATTATCAACATCAACATCAACATCACCATCATCATCATCATATCATCCCATGCAGAAGAAGAATAAAGAGAATCCCGAACCCCATTGCATCAAATAGAAAGAACTTCAAAAAGAAGTGAAAGAACATGAAGCAAAGTTGATAAGAACAAAAACCCAAAGCTAAAATTGAGGGAAAAGAATAGAACTTTGAAGACTATTGATGGATATTGAAGGGAGGGTTGAAGGTGGTTTATATAGAGAGTGGAAGAGGGGCAATGAATAGGGTTTGGTGGGTGGCTTTGTGTGAGAGAGAGCGCAAAACATCGTAATCCTTAGGTACCAAATACACCATAATCCTTAGCCAATCCGAAAATTGAGAAATTTAAAACAAAAAATTTAAGAGGGTTAAGGGTGACTTCCATAATTATTATGATGTACTGACACTTCTTTCTTGAATATTGTAACTTATATCTCACGTTGGTTATAAGGAATTTTCAGTTTTGTGAATCAAGCCTAGCCTCTTAAGACACATTGGATTTTGAAGGCAGAGGGGCACGCAGGACCTACCCTACCCCTCTAAAATGGGAAATTTCAAGTTTAGCCCCTTCAAAATTTATACAAGTAATGGTGATAGCTGGATTGTATAGATGTTGCGTCTTCAACAAGCATATTGCTTTTGATAAATTGGGAGGTGGCTTGGAATTGACAATGGCCTGAACTTTGGACCCTAGCTAAAATTGTATATTATATCATATATGATTACATATATAGTTTGGCTAGCCATATTAGCTAGTGGTGTCTGCAAAGGTTCTTTCCTTTTGTTTTGATCACACACATTGCCAATTTCCAGAGTTTTACTTGTTTTATAATTTATACCCTTTTATGGCATTTTTAAGCCTTTCTGTTTCCATGGTTTAGTTCAATTATACATATATATATATATATATTTCTCATTTAGATATCTGCCTTTGAGAGTAGGATTGAATCAATAAGTTTTATGGGAACCCTGATTAATTTCAGGTTAATAATTCCCTTTTTTTTTTAAAATGTAACTCGTTTTCTAAATACAAAAGCAGACACGTAGAGAGATCCAATTTCCTTCGAAGTTCAAACATAGGTTCGTATGAACAATAATGTTGGTTTTTGTGTGTTTTACAATTTCTATAACCATGAGAATTTGGGTTCGATCCTAAACAAATTCATTCCATTCCCCCAACAATCAGAAGAGGATATAAGATGTTGTATGTGTTATTAGAGTTGTTGACGAGGTTTTGAAAGTGTTAGCACAGATTGAGGTTGTAAAACTTTAAGTTTTTAAGTACGAGTTTCATCATGGATAAATACTGTGTGCGTAGATTCTCTAATCACTCTTACGATTATTTGAAGTACTGTAAGTCTTTCCATTTTGAGCTCTGTCCAGATTTATTTTAATTTATGTATGAATATAATATATATGTTTTTAGTTCATTATATTTTATATTGAGTTGATTTTTGTTATAATTAATTGAACATGTATTATTTATAATTTTTACTTATAATTTTATATATGTACGAGTGATCTCTTTAAAAAATCTCATAATTTATAATAGTACTACGATCAAGTTATCTTAAATTAAAATATAAAAACTGAATCCTGGTTGAATTTCTTTTGATATAATTATAGGTATTTTCATCTGTTTTATAGTTCGAGACAAATTATATTCGGATCGACGTTGTATTTAAGTAAATTTCCTCCAACAATATCAACTCCAAAAATTCAAATTCGACTCCAAATACCGAATAAGTAATGTGTAGAATTGCAAAATAAGAGAGCCAAAAAAATAAAAATGAATTAACTGGTTGACGTGCTAACAGCAAATCTGATGGCCAACTAAATATTCTCTCCATTTTTTGCAAAAACCTGAAAAAAAAACAATACTGAATTTAGAATTGGACAAAATTAGAATTTATTAAAATAATTCTCTTTTTTTTTTCTTAATTAAGAAGATTAAGGTTTTAAAAACATCTGGGCACATGAAAATGGCTGTTTCCAAATAGAAGAAACTTTAATATTTTAATTTAATGAAAGGCTGACAATGCAGTTGCAGAGAGAAGGACTTTTTAATTTTAATTTTAATTTTAATTTATGTATATGATTTATGTCATTATCACTCGTTTTAATTGTGTTCACCTTCCAAAATAAATGTCATTATTTATTTTGTTCCATAAATGGATAAACAGAATATCAAATGCTGAAAAATTGACATTAAATTTTTAAGTAATGGTATATAATCAGAGAAGAAGATAATTCCAATTATATATATATATATATAAAGTAGAAATTATATTTAAGTATTTGATTGAGTTGATTTACGAACAATCGATATCAATTCGGTTGGATAATTTATACAATACATTAAATATTCGACTGAATTTATGTCACGAGTCAACCGAACATTAATTTAATTAAGTAATGGCTAAAATATCTATCTATTGAGGCATTTCTCAAAGAGTGCCTCGACCGGTGTCAATTAGGAGTGGCATTAGTGACTCAGAAAAATAGTCATGTTTGAATTGGTAAATATTGGTAACAAATATCTTTGGGCTGTGATTTTTTTAGCTGGTTAAGATACTTATCAGTCCATCCTTGATACCCAAATTACATTTAAAAGGAGATTTTGGAGATTAGTTTGGATTGGGTCGAAGCAATCATCATCCCTTAACTTATGGATCATATTGACTCATGACTATATATTGAAGGAAAAATATCCACGCTTCTTTTTGGGTGTGAAGCAGTGCCAAACCAAAATACCCAAAAAAAAAAGGTGATCCAGCCACATCTTCCAGTACGGCTACATTATTATGACTTCACTCCAGTCACTAGCCCTGCCTTTGGCAACCCCATCCTTGCAATTAAGGTAACGACTTCAGGCACGACCAGCTCCCATTGTGACGAGCGGTGTGTACAAGGCCTGGGAACGAATTCATCGCTGTATGGCAGACCAGCAATTACTAGCGATTCCAGCTTCATGCAGGCGAGTTGAAACCTGCAATCTGAACTGGGGATGGGTTTTTGGAGTTAGCTCACCCTCGCAGGATCGCGACCCTTTGTCCCGTCCATTTTAGCACGTGTGTCGCCCAGGGCATAAGGGGCATGATGACTTGACGTCATCCTCACCTTCCTCCGGCTTATCACCGGCAGTCTGCTCAGGGTTCTAAACTCAACGGTGGCAACTAAACACCAGGGTTGTGCTCGTTGCGGGACTTAACCCATCACCATTTAATAAAGGCTTATCTTGTGTTATTCTGAAGATATTATTTGTGTTATCTATCTTACTTAACTTGAGGGATAATCGATTGTAACAGTTTTAGTATGTTAGCAAGTCTCGTTCATTTATAAATATAGTGAGAACTTGTATAGATATTGTACTCATTTGAGAACACTTTTTTTTTTCTGAGAGGAATGTATTTTTGAGTATATTATTCTTATTAATGAAGTAAAAAACCACGTCAGAACAAAGGTCTCAACATGATTAATCCAAGGCCTATAATAGCCACTGTAGCGACGTAAAAAAAAAAAAATTTATTTGTTTTGGGGTAGCTAATTGTGGCAATTTATTGAGAACTTTAAAACTAAAGTTTGATTTTTTTGAAACATAAACTGAAAAAAACAGAAATAAAGATGGGAGTCGCCACCGATCCTTTTTATAGGTATGATCGGACACCTAATAAATTTTTTTTTAAAAAGAAGGCCGAGTTTAGGTCTCACGTTAAAATCGAGAGAAAAGTAGGGTTCGGAGTCGATTCCATGAGGAAGGTATGAGCACCCTCGTGACGCCCAAAATTGGTATCTTTTAAACATGTGTTGTCTTAATTTTCAAAAAATGCTAGTTCAATTTAAATTCCAATCGTGATCCAATTTAAAAGACGAGAACTTTCAATTTTGATTTTTGAGAAGGATATACCGTTTTAACACGAGCCGACAAATTCCATCCAACATAGCGATGAAATTTACGACTTAACGTTAAATCGGTGTATTGCCTCGACTAATAATTAAAACATGAAAACTATTCATGAAATAAGAATTTGAAATAAATCAAATATGCAAACAATGACATTTTCAAATGAAAATATTAACATAATACTAGAGCAAGAGCAAAACAATAATAATATTTAAAAGAGAAATAAAAACCAAACATAAACAAATATAAAGTACATTTAGTAATAATAATATAAGGTAATATATACGTAAGATAATATGCAAAATATAATATATGACATATATACATGATGTATGAAAATATAATGCCTAATAGACATATATATGCAATATTACTAAATATATAAATACTAGATACAAATACACATAGTATAATTCAACATATACAATAATATTAGGAATACTATGGACAAGGAAAATACATTTATACTAATAATAGTAAAAGATATATATACACCAAATAATAATATAATAAGTAGCAATAGGAAAATAATAAATACAAAATCAATAATGCAACATACACAAATAATACAAATAAAAAAAGGTATATACATACGGATTATAAAATAAATGTATTAAAATTAATAATAAATACAATATGGGTAAAAATAAATATATACATGATATATACATAATGTGGTACTAAGAAAATATATATATATATATAAATAATAGTATTAGAAATCATATAGTATATATAACTGATAATATTAAAATATATACATAATATTATATATGAATTATTCATATAATATATATTAAAAAATTGACTATTAATACGTACTAAAAATATATACGGGGTAAGCGGCATACACTAATAAATATAATAATAATAACCATGTAATACGATACCAAAAGGTAAATATAATAAAATGATATTAAAATAAAAGTATTAAAAATAGTAATATACATATGTATACACCTAACAAGGATATATATAATAATAATAATAATAATAATAATAATAATAATAATAATAATAATAATATTGAAACACAAAAGCCATTATAATAAAAATATTAAAATAAAGTAATAGAAACATTACTACATATATATATATACATACATGAAGATATACACTAATGTATTTCAATAACAATAATAATAATAATAATAATAATAATAATAATAATAATAATAATAATAATAATAATAATAATAATAATAATAATAATATTGAAATGCAAAAATGTAATATTTAATAAAGAAACAAAATAAATAAAAAGGACTAAAATTGAACAAATAACAAAGTTCGGGGCAAATATCAAAAGAAATAAAGAGAAAAGGGCTTATTTGCGTGCACAAAACAAAGGGGACCGAAACAGCAATTATTCCTCCCATTAAAACGCAGACATTAGCGGGGACTAAATCGAAAAGCGCAAAAAATTATGGGGCCAAATTGAAAATAGAAAAAAATGACTTAATTGCAAAACCTTGAAAAAGCGGAAGGACCGAGCGCATAAATAACCCATTCAAACAAAACACGCGGATCCTCCCTGGCGGGTCGGGTCGGATGGGTCGGGCATGGCCAAAACGACGTCGTTTTGGGGCTTAAGTGTAGCTCCCAAAACGACGTCGTTTTGGAGGGCTATATAAGGCCTAAAATAACCAAAAAAAAATCATTTGGGGAGAGGGAAAGGAAAAAAAAGAGAGAGGGAAGATGAAGGGAGGGAATCGGCAGGGGTCGTCACCGGACGGCCACCGGAGGCTCGCCGACACACGTGCGAGGGCTTAAAAGGTAATTTTTTTTTTTTGTATATTTTTTTTGTATATTTTTTTTGTATATTTTTTTGTATATTTTTTTTATGTTTTGATATATATAGGTTAAAAAAAAACTTAAAACCGAATTTAAAATAGAAAGAAAAAGAAATCACCTTAGGTTTTTTTTTTTAAGCTTTCAATCCTTTGATCTTGGTATTTTTTATACTTGAATGCTATTTCTGTATTTAAACGCTGATTGAATCACTATATTGAATCTGAGATTGGATGTTTAACTTTCTCGTTTTTGTGCTCATTTCTCACTGCAAAAAATGAAAGAGAAAAAAAAGAAGAAGAGTCCCCCCCTTACAATCTTTTTCATTCGGCTTTTATAGCCTTATTTACAAACTATTTTTTTACTATTTCTACTATTGTTGCATGTTTGCTTCCTTCCTCTGTCTTTGCAGGTGCGGTGGGAGTGTGTGATGGTGTTGGTGGCAGACAGCATGGGAGAATGGGAGTGGTGCTGGTGGCAGACAGCATGGGAGAGTGGGAGTGGTGCTGGTGGCAGACAGCATGGGAGAGTGGGAAGAGGCAAGTGGGAGTCTAGGGTTTTGGGATTAGGCTTGGATGCTGGGCTAGGTTAATTTTAGGTTTTGGGTTTGAGGATGGGTTAAATGGTTTAATGGGCCTGGGTATTTTGTAAACGGGCCAAAATTGGCCTACAACAGCCACCCATTGAAAGCTACATTCAACACCTCAAAATAAAGAAGCAAAAAACAGAGCACCAAAGCACCTAGACACCTACCGATATCATCAAATAGAACACACAATTACAATCAAGAAGCATTACTCTCACCACCAAACCTCAACATAAAGAAATGAAACCCTTAACACCATGTTCCCACTACTCATCTTTGAGCTTTCACATCAGGTCAACAAAAACACCATCCTTTAGGATCATATATCCATGAATAAAGTTTGATTTGCAAAAAACAGAAATCAAGATATTTTATACAAAATCAAACTTTCTTTTTTCTTAGCTTGAGATCCTTGATGTTAGGTAATCACATTTGGTTCATATTAATTTCGAAATTACATTGAGTCAGACCCCTAAGTAGAGGGTAAAGGTTTTTCATTTTTTTTTTCATCCAATTGACTCGAATCTAACCTGAAGTGGTACTTATTAATAAACTTTTATACTCAAAAAGTGTGAAAATGATAATTTCAAAAGCATAATGATTAATGAATTTGAATTATATCATATCTCTTTTCCTTCACGTTATAATTTAAAAAAGGCTTAAATACTCATTTAGTCCTTGAATTTATCACTTTCTTTTAAGTTAGTACTTATACTTTTTTTTATCCTAACCTATTACTCGAATTATTTTTCCGTCCATGGTTTTGGTATTCTTTATAACGGTATTAGTTTTTAATGATGTGGCGGCTTGACCCAATAGAAAAATGCCACATTTTTTATTTTCTTTATCTATTTGGCAAGAGAAAATAGGTGGAAAGTGAAAGGTTATTAAGTTTTTTTGTTTATTATTAATGAAAAAAACCCTTAATTATCATTCTCATATATGCTTTCCCTTTTTTCTGGAAAACAAATTTATTGTTGAAGCCTTCTTAGTTTTAAGGATTTTGAAACCCATTGCTTCAAAAGATAGAGAAATGTCTTTCTCGTCAACCTCAAACTCAAAAGCTGGTAAGGAGAAATATGGGGTATACTGCCATTGTGGATTGAAGGCTCCCATCGCAGCTCGACCATGTCGTCGAGCAAAGGAAAGAAATTTTTTGGATGCTCCAAACTTAAAGATGTGCTTATGTTCTTATTTGAGTTGGGTTTATGTGTGCTTTGTGTTTTCATTTAGAATGGGTACCGATATTGAGTTTGTGAAAAGTTGGGATTAGGGTACAAAAATTATGGTGAAATTGTAGAAAATTTTGAGGAAAGCAAAACAATGGTTGTGACTTTTTTCGATGGGTCGAAAGGAATAGTATTAAAAGAGATCACGAAATATGATATATGAGCTAATTCATGTGAACAAAATCTAAAGCTTATACACATCTTCGATATAATACAAAAACATCACGTCAAAAATCCAAAAGATGTAGCAATCAATCTATGCTACACCAAAAAGAAACCCAAACTTCAAACCAGAAATGAAAATTCAACATTAAATCTTATTAAACCAAACACTCATTAAATACCCCTTTTTCTCTTTCCCATGCAGTACGTACTTTTCTTTTTCTTCTTTTTCCAACTACAAACCCTAAACCCTAATCTACATGTTGCTCTTTTCACCAGCAAAGCCATTTGAAATGATAACTCGAAAGACAGAAATTAAAAACCCAGAAATTCCGCTGACGACTCATTTGCATTTTGCATTGTGTTAGCTTAGTCTTAGCCTTTCTCCAAATGGAAAACCCAAACCATTAGAAAACCCTACTCATCGTTTAGGTTTCTTTATAAAGAGAAAGGGGGGCTTCCATGCATTGTTTTTTGTTTGCTTTTGTTGCTATTTGCTATGAACTTTCACATGGCGACTCCATTTCGGCTTGGCCCGTCTTTCCTGGGTTTTTAAGTACTACTTTTGCTTGCCTATATTAAGGGTTCATATTCTTCGATATTAATGTTTTGTTTTTTCCTTTGTTTCCTTGGTAACCCACTCTATTTATTTTGTGGAAAAAAGTTTGGGTTAAACAGTATCAGTCATGTTTTTTCATTAGCCTACTCATTAGTTTGCAGGTACGAGAAAATTGTTTTATGTGCCCAAAATTTTGTCTAATTTTTTGGATTAAAATATAATTTTACCAGTATATTAATATATAATTAGCTGAGGGGAGGAAGGTCATTGCCTGCCCTTTTTCCTTTCTATTTGTCAGTTTAGATGTTAAATGTTAACTCGGATCTAACGTGAAACATATTTTAATTATAATTTTAAGATAATGAAATTAACCCTATTTTGTTATATAAGGTTTTAAGCCAAAATTTTTATGGGGTAAAGATTGAATTGTAAAGTTTTGAAGGACCAAAAACTAATTTTACTATTTTGTCAGCTTACAAACTTTACCATTTTTCAAGGCACCAAAATACTACTCCTGTTCTACCTGTGTATAGGAATTGAAATGTTTATAAGATAATCTAACGAAGATATAAAATAAGATACAGATGTCTTATTATGCTTAGTATAGATGCTTTCATGATGCTTTTATGAATAAAAATTTTAGTACTAATTTTTCGAAACCGAATCACAACTCGATTCTAGTTATAATCTGATGCAATCCAACCAGACCGGATCCAAGTGGGGATAATAATGAGAAAGGATGTTTAGGGTAGTGATGATGAGGTAAAATCACATTCCATCAAAGGAGAGACGTGAGAAAATATTGGTCTTTTGCTTGGCCAGGAATATTAGTGATGGTGACCACAGCCAAAATCTGGGGTTCTTGTTCGTGCAAGGTAAACCCCTACCCTACTCCATTTTTCCCTTTTTAGTCCTCAATTATCAATTTTATTTATATTTAAATTATTTACCAAACATGTCTTTGTTTCTTGTCAGCTAGTGCATTGATGAAACAACAGTGTGTGCATATTCATGTTCAATAAAAAAAAATGCATGAGCAAACTTTCTTCACCTATATATGACGAAATTAGAGTAATACGAAAATAATAATAATTAAATCATGAAGTTATCTGAAAATAATATTAATATGCAAATATTTAAAATTTTATAAAATACAAAATATGAATGTTTTAAAAGTTATATAAACATTAAATATTTTAGATATAAGTGTCGGGTGTAGTGGTATCAGGGGCGAAGCCAGAACAATTTTTTAGGGGGGCCGGATGAAATTTTAATTTTTTATAGTCTATATCTTTATGATTTGTAAATGATTAAATCAAATTTTTATAATTTTAGGGGGGGCCAAAGTGCAATTTTACTTTTATAAATTTAAAATTTTTAAAAAAATTTAAGAGTCTAAATAGTAATTTTATATTTTAGGGAGCCGGGCCCTGCTAGCCCCCTAACTTTGCCCTCAGTTGTATATTGTACTCTTAAAAAAACATAAGATTAAACCTTGAATATAACATTATTAAGAAAAGTGATTACAAACCCTAAAATGAATTATAAAACAAACATGAATAAGTATATATAATAAATTAGGAACACAATTAGAAAAAAACTAAAAATCCATTCTTTCCAAAAAAAAATTTACTTTGAGGATTTTTTATATTTTTATATAAAATTTATTTAAAAAATTAAACCCAAACTCACACATGATAAAACTTGATGAACTTAAAACAGTAATACTTCTAAAACTTTAATTTTATTGTTTCAACCAAAGTCTCATTGATCTTTCGTAAATTCTTATCATATTTGCTTTTATTTATACAATATACCTAGAACTACTCATATACCCTCCTTAACTCTTAAATAGGAGGATAATGCGCTTCAACATACTCGAACCAACGTCCTCTTGTACTGTTAATAATATTAATACTAGTCAAATTAAGACTCAATTGACATTAAACTTTTTTTTTGTAAATATAATTTTATATAAAAACAAAATTCTACCTACATAAAGGGGATGTTGTTTGGGCTTTAACTTTAGAAAGGAAAGTTAAGAATTGAGAGAAAAGGAGGCCGAATTGAATAAACTATGTTCATAATGAATAAGAGATTGAAGCCCAAAGGGATGTGGTTTTAGTCAGGCAATATTTCAGGCCTTTCAATGCTCAATTTGAGCCCCAATTTCACTTCTACCAAACCCAAAAGAAAAAGAAAACCCACGACGACCACCGACGGAATTAGAAAAATTGAGGGTTAAAATTGTTATTATACAAATTAAAATTATATACAATTGACGAAAGATTTAATACAATTAATTGTTCACTTTTAAAATTAATAGAGATTAAATATCTCTATTTTTTTAGAATAATTAATTTACTCGATTTTGTAATTAAAAGGGATTGGAGAAGTCTTTTACCATTAAAACAAAAGAACAATCGAATACCATCTTACCTATTTAGGTTTGTAAAAACTGAAGTGGTTAAAGAAAATTAAATAGGAATACATTATTTAAAATGATAAAAATAATAATTTAATAAATTCAAATTTAAATTAATTATTTTCGTTATAATTTTTTAATAAATAATTTAATATAAAAATTTCTCAAGCGAAGTAGGGAAATTGTACTTATTTTCATAAAATCAGTACAATTAAATAATTATAAATCCAAAAGTTATTTCAATCATAACAAACAATATTTTTTATTTGCATTTATTTATATAAAAAGAATTAATGAAAAATGAAAAAAGGAAAAAAAGTAATAAAACATATTTAACCTGATAATTGAAATAATCTGATGATTTAATGACCAAATTAAAGTTATAAATCATATTTTAGGGACCCCTGAGCAATTAATCCAAGTTATTAAAAAAGATTGCGGTGAGCGTGGATCGAACACGCGACCTTCAGATCTTCAGTCTGACGCTCTCCCAACTGAGCTATCCCCGCTGGTGATTATAAACTTAATACTTAGTTTTTAACACTATTAGACTCTACTTCAATGAAACCCTTTTCTCCTCGGCTCTCAAATCCATAGTTCCATTCCAGAGGAAAACCCTAAAAAAATTGCCATTCGTATAAAAAATTCAAAGGCAAACAGATTACAATCGCTTTCCTCCATCGACTCTCATCGTTATCGACAATGGCGGTTCCTATTTTCGTATTGGGTAATTTAACCTTAACTACTAAAACCCTAATTTTTCATTTTTCATTTGAGATATATATATGTGTATGTATGTTTAATTGTATATACCATCATTTTTTTTTCTATTTTGCAGTTGGGCAGGAGAGACTGAGCCAGAGGTTATTTTCCGTGACATTGTTCAAAGACCTCGCCATAAATCCACTGGTATTTTTGCTTTATTCAAATTATTTTTAACAAAAACGAAAAAAAGAAGAAGGAAATTTTCTAAATTATACGAGTTATATATATAATATCAAAATAATATTTACGTATACAAAGCCAAATTTACAGTAATAAGAAAACCTAAAAACGACAAGCACTTTCAAATGAAACGCAAGTTTCCTTTTTTGGCGCCATAATTGAAAATAAAGCCTCGAGATCAGGTGGTTGAAAGAACCCATTCCTCGGTGGCTCTCTCTTCATATAAACCGCTTGTTTCTTCTTAGGCGCCGGCGGACATAGCGGAGGGGGCGCCTTTTGTGTCTGCCGCATCGATGTAAACAAAGCCTCGAGATCGGGTGGATGAAAGAACTCATTGTTCGGAGACTTTCTCTTTATATGAACCGCTTGTTTTTTCTTCGGTGCCGCTGGACACGGGGGAGGAGCCGTAGCTTGTGAGTGCCGCCTCGGCGTCATAAAACCTTCTTCTTGTTCATAAATCTCCATTAAAAGAAAAAGAGATTTTGAAATAATAGGATTTTGCATGTGAAGGTTTTTTATAAGAGAGATCTTGTGGGCGTGTTAGCTTGCTATGGAAGAATGAAGATTTTATTTTAATTTCTTTTTCATTTATCTAAACGTACTGTGGAAGGAACCATGAAACTCAGAAGCTAGTTTTGGTAAAAAGGTATTTATAGTCCCTCTCAATTTTGATGTTAAACGAATTGGTCCCTAAAAAAACCGAAACAATTTAATCATGTTAATGTCGAAAGTGAGCATCTAATGACAATTAGTCATAATATTAATATTTTTCCACTAATTTTACATAATTTTGAATGATATAATAACAAATTTTATCTTCAAAATTTACACATTCTGTCAATATATATGTATATATATAAATCCAAAGTTTTTTACATATTCTTTTGAATTTTTAGAATTTTTTAAAATTTATACGCTCTTTAAATAATTATTTTACAATCGGGATCAAATTAACATAATATATAAACATCAAGGGTTTAATTTGTTATTATATCAATTAAAATCATGTATAATTGATAAAAAATATCAATTGTCTTGATTAATTGTTTTTAATTGTCCGCATTCGAGATTGATAAGGATTAAATTAATTCAATTTTTAAAAGATCAATTTACTTAATATCGAAATTAAGACATACACGAGAGATTTTTTTTACTTTTCTCTTTGATGGAGTGGTTATATGTGATGGAGAATTGATTAATTGTGTTGAAATTGGTCCTACAATGACTTAAAAAGTTGGCAACTTTGAACTTGGAATTAAAAATTATCTGAAAGCGTATTATCCTCCTATTTATCAATTAAGGAGAGATTATGGGTAATTCTAGGTATTATGTCAAAAGAACAGATATGATTAGAACATATAGTGAAATTATTAAAAAAAAGTTTATAAAATTGACATGGTTAAAAAAATTAAATAGTACATTTTATTAATTATTTAAAATGATAAAAATAACAATTTAATAAATTCAAAATTAAATTAACTATTTCAATTTCGTTATAAAGTTAATGTTTTAATAAATAATTTAATATAAAAAAATCTGAAGCGAAGTAGGAAATTGTACTTATTTTCATAAAATCAGTATAATTAAATAATATTATAATTATAATTTTATGACTAATTTAAAATTTTTAACTCGTATTTGAGGGACCCCTGAGCAATTAATCCAAAACAGTAAAAAACCACTGCGGTGAGCGTGGATCGAACACGCGACCTTCAGATCTTCAGTCTGACGCTCTCCCAACTGAGCTATCCCCGCCGTTGATATCCAAACTTAATACTAAAGGTTTAAAACTATTAGAATCTACTTTTCAGTTCATCACTCTATCAGAAACCCTTTTCCCCTCGACTCTCAAATCCATAGTTCCATTCCGAAGAAAAACCCTAAAAAAATGCCATTCATATCAAAAATTCAAAGGCAAACAGATTACAATCGCTTTCCTCCATCGACTCCCATTGTTATCGACAATGGGGCTTCCTATTTTCGTATTGGGTAATTTAACTACAAAAACCCTAATTTTTCATTTTTCATTTGATATATGTATGTATGTATGTATGTATTTATAATTGTATATACCATCAATTTTTTCCCTTAACCATTTTTTTTTCTATTTTGCAGTTGGGCAGGAGAGACTGAGCCACGGGTTATTTTCCGTAACATTGTTCAAAGACCTCGCCATAAATCCACCGGTATTTTTGCTTTATTCAAATTATTTTTAACAAAACAAAAAAAAATAAGGAAATTTGTATATGAATTTAGGTGTTCTTTTTGGGGGCTTATTGCAGGGGAAACTGTGACAATTGTTGGTGACCATGATCCCGCTTTACTGAAATACTTTGATTGCACTCGTTCCGGCCCCCGATCCGCTTTCGATAGCAATGTTGTTTTTCAGTTTGAAATCATGGAATATGTATGTAAAATTTAACTTTTGGTTTTGGTTTTGTGTTTTTATGTATGGGAGTTATGAGAAGCTATGAACTCAAATTTAAGTTTGAATGTGAACTAGAAATGCCTTTGGTTTATGAGAATATTGGATGATATTGGTTTATGATTGAATGTAGATATGGAAGTTTTAGAGTTTTGGGCATGGCTCGGCATGTTAACTTGTGTACTTTTTTTTTTTCTTTTTTACAGGTTCTCGACTTTGCATTTGATCGGTTGGGTGCAAATGGATCACGGGTACATTGATAAGTTTATTGCTCTTATTAGGATGTCCTGCTTGTGTTGGTAATTAGGATATGCTTTGGCAGTAGATAAATTGTCTTAAGATAGTTGATTTTACGTGAATTTAAATGCGCCTTTGAGCATGCCTGGGAATTTTATTGGCTATCGGTTTTGGCATTTTCCCTTCACGCAGCATCCGTTTATTGGCTTCCATTTTCGTCATTCATAATTCTTTATTTGACATTTCGAGTTTAATTAATTCGTTTTTGATTTGTTGTTTATTCGAGGCCAGAACAGATTGATCATCCTATCCTGATCACAGAATGTGTGTGCAACCCAGTTCATTCCCGCAGTAAAATGGCAGAACTTCTTTTCGAGACTTATGGGGTTCGATCTGTAGGTATAAAGCACTCATTTTAACGTTACATATCATGCTCAATTCGTTTATCTGAGTGATACATGGCCTTGCATGCTTGAGTAAGGTTCAAGTTTCTCGGAAATTAGTTATGTTATTAGAATTCAAATCCTGTCAACAATTTTGATATATATATATTTAAGTCCAAATGTATATCTTCTCTGATGCTCGAATTTTTTCTGTTTGTGATTGCAGCCTTTGGTGTTGATGCTGTTTTCAGCTACAAGTATAATCAACTGCATGGGATTTGTGAGAAAGATGGTCTAGCTATCTGCCCGGGATTCACCACAACTCATGTCATTCCTGTATGTTCTCTAGACTTCATATTTTATATTGATGCATAGATTTGCAAAGTTGAGGCAGTCATTATTTATTTCGGGGCTTGTTAGCAAGTCGGCATTATGGGACTTGACACAATAAGTTTAGTTTCTGCTTGGAATTTTCCTTATGTTCCTCCGACAAACCTTTTTACTGGTCTGGTGGAAGGTATATCTTGTAATAGACATTAGAATAGGAATTTACAAAATCTGACCGACGCAATGAATATTAGATTTCGGCTAAGAGGATGCGAGTGCATTACAGTTGTGGTTATAATGTAATTTTTTTGACTGTAGTTTGTTGATGGGGAGCCCGTTTACAAAGGATGCTGTCGGTCTAACATTGGCGGTTACCATATCACTGACTATTTGAAGCAACTTCTTTCACTTAAATATCCTCATCACATGTGAGCATAAGTTCTGCTGGATTGCCGGAATATGACATTCTTCAATAGAGCTTTTGCTAATGTTTTTTTTAAATGCTCATGATAGGGCTAGATTCACATGGGAAAAGGTTGAAGATCTGAAGATGGAACACTGCTATATTGCACCCGATTATGCCTTAGAAGCTCAATTATTTCAGGTATTGACTTACGTGTGTTTTTTTTCTTCTGCTATCCTCTTTGCAAGTGCTGAAAGGTTAATTACTGTGACAGAAAGGCGGCAAGGAAGCAGAATATAAAACCAGGTGTTGGCAGCTCCCGTGGGTTCCACTGCCTACCGAAGAACCTCCTTCTGAAGCAGAAATAGCACGAAAGGCTGCTATAAGGGAAAGGCAAGGACAAAGATTGAGAGAAATGGCCGAAGCGAAGAGGTCTTCTAGAATAAACGAACTAGAAAATCAATTGCAGGGATTGGAATTTCTTTTGCAACAACTTGGACAAGTTCAAGAGGAAGATATTCAGTCTTTCCTTTCGGAAACTGGTTATGGTTCTAAACTGGAAATAGAATTGACTCTCACAAAAGTGACACAGTCATTACGAAAAGCAAAAGGTGAACCAAAGCCTGATCAAGCTGAAAACGAGGAGAAGGCAGATTCTTGTACAAGCGATAAATATCCGCTTATCAATGTTCCTGATAATATGCTGACCCCCGAGCAGGTACCGTTACTTTTAGTGGCAAATATCTAATATGCGTTGCCTTTTTTCAGTTGGCTTTGCTCGGCAAATGAAGTACTTTTAGATAAAGGAAAATGATTTCTTTGCTATGTTAATGTGACAGCTCAAGGAAAAGAAGAGGCAGATTTTTCTTAAAATCACGACGGAAGGCAGGCAGCGAGCTAAACAGAAACGTGTCGAAGAAGAATTAGAACGAGAAAGGAAAACCCAGCAAGATGAAGAAAGACGCTTGTATGTCACAAACTCGAAGATATTTCTTTCTTTCCTTTTTCAAATTTAATTTCACCAAGCAAGAAAGCGGCTCCATCACACATGTATTTCAATTATTTTACATTTAATCTAATTGATACTTCATTATCTTCTTGTTCTTATCTTTTGACAGGGAGAACCCTCAACTTTATCTCGAACAAATGCATACTAAATACAAAGAACTGTACGAGAAGGTTGAACAGCGGAAAAGACTAAAGACAAATGGCGGACATACTAATGGTAGTAGTTCTGGGGGCGTAGGGCGTGGGGAAAGATTGAATGCTGCTCAGAGGGAAAGAATGCGCCTTTTAACTACTGCCGCCTTTGATCGAGGGAAAGGCGAGGATACTTTTGGTGCCAAAGATGAAGATTGGCAACTTTACAAACTAATGGGAAAAGATAATGATGACGATGATGATGGAGCTGATGAAGATGAGGCAGAGCTGGCCCGTGTTAGTTCTAGGCTCCAGGTCAGTTCGTCTTTGCATGTATTGATCTATTTGTGGTTTTCCGAATTCTAATGTAAGATGAATCATTCGTTAATTTCTCTGTTCTTGCAGGAGATAGACCCAACATTTGTTCCTAAACCTGAACCGACAGCTTCACAGCCAGCTGCCACTGAGGTACCCCATGTTCGTCCGCTCACTAAGGAAGATTTCCAAATTGTGCTCGGGGTTGAAAGGTTTCGGTGTCCTGAAATATTATTCCACCCGAACTTGGTTGGTATAGATCAAGTGGGTTTAGACGAAATGACTGGGGTCTCGATCAGAAGGTTGCCATCCAAGGACAAGGCACTAGCGAACAGGTTGACCAGTTCGGTCTTTATGACCGGTGGGTGCAGTCTCTTTCCCGGCATAAATGAACGTTTGGAAGCTGGAATCCGGATGCTTCAACCATGTGGATCGCCAATTAAGGTGGTACGAGCATTAGATCCGGTTCTTGATGCATGGCGTGGCGCTTCCCTGTATGCTGCAAACTCAAGGTTCCATCAGCAAACGTTCAGTAGGTCAGATTATTACGAGAAGGGAGAGGACTGGCTTCGCCAATATCAAGTGCGATACACATTGTAAAAGTCTATGTTGAGAAGAGATTGTAGTACATAAAATCCGACAGCTTATTCTTCAACATGTTATATTCATGAAAACTTTCAAGCTTACAGTGGTCAGTGGTACTGTAGAAATGACAGCTTTTAAAAGTGGGATAGATTAATGTTTAGTCCCTGGATTTGACATTGGTTGACAGTTTTTCTTATTTTAGTCCCTGAACTTGAAATTTCTTAAGGAATGATGGCATGACACCTTAATATTGTATCACATCATCTTTTTTATTTTTTTTATAAAAAGCTTCAAAAATAATTTTTAAATTTTTTTAGATTTTATATATATATTAAAAATTTTAAAGTAATAATATAATATAGTCTCAAAATATTACATATTAAATATTTTAAGAATTTATATATTAAATATCTGTAAATACAAAAAGGTAAAATTTTAATAAAATAAAAATAAAAAATCAGAAGCAACGGCTATTTGGCAAATTACTTGGTAACTAAATCAATCTGACAGCTCTTTATGATACGAACTTTGATATAATATATGTATGTATGTATGCATGAATGTATATATTCATGAAAAATGACCGTTAGTATCAAAATTCGACGACCCATGTCGTTTTTAATTCTACAAAACTCGAAACGACATCCTCCTTTCCCCCTTTTCTAAACATATAAAAAGAAACACAATCTACCCTACCAAAATGTGACCGTTGCAGATCTAAAGAAAAGGCAGGAAATTTCAGCTCCTCCCCCAAAAATATATCCCCTTTGGAAAACCCTATAGGAGCTCTTTCTCCACCAAAAAGTCTTCCATTTTTAATCTCCATTTTCAAAATCTAAACGAAACCCAATTTTAAGAAGCTCACAAGCTAAGCAAGGAACCAAAAATCTCAAAAAATGGAGTCTTCACAAAGGAGAAAAAGTGGTTTAAACCTCCCTGCTGGGATGAACGAAACTTCACTCCGGCTAGAAACTTCTTCCCCTTCTTCTCCTTGTTCTTCTTCTCTTCGTTCGATTTCGATATCTTCACCACGGATGATATCGAGTTTAAGTTCACCATCATCGTCGAAATCGACGATTTGTAGCGATAGGTTCATCCCGTGTAGATCTTCATCAAGGCTACACACTTTTGGGTTAATGGAAAAGGAATCACCTGCTAAAGAAGGGGGAAATGAAGCTTATTGTCGGATTTTAAAATCTGAGTTGTTCGGTTCTGATTTCGGGTCTTGTTTTTCTCCTGCAGGTCAAGGTTCACCTATGAGTCCTAACAAGAATATGTTGAGGTTCAAAACTGAACATTCGGGGCCAAACTCACCTTATTCTCCTTCAATTTTGGGGCATGATAGTGGTTTCTCTAGCGAAGCATCTACACCTCCTAAACCACCTAGGAAAGTCCCTAAGACACCCCATAAGGTAACATATTTCGATTTTCGAGTTACTTTTCATACCCGCATCGGATTCATACCCGAGTTTATGTCAAATTTGTTGAAATGAAATGAATGCAGGTTCTTGATGCTCCATCACTTCAAGATGATTTCTATTTGAACCTTGTTGATTGGTCATCTCAAAATGTACTTGCTGTTGGGTTGGGTACTTGTGTTTATTTATGGACTGCATCCAATAGTAAAGTAAGTTTATATATGCTTTTGAGGGATTTAGAACAAATGAATGTATTTAGAGTTTTAACATGTTTCTGTTTTGCTCTTAGGTAACAAAGTTGTGTGATTTGGGACCAAATGATAGTGTTTGTGCTGTTCAATGGACCCGGGAAGGTTCTTACATATCAATCGGTACAAATCTCGGTCAAGTTCAGGTAATTAACTGTCGGTTTCGAACTCGTCATCCATTAGAGTAAATAACGGTTGAGGTTTAAGCATTTTGATTGTTATATATAGGTTTGGGATGGAACTCAGTGTAAGAAAGTTCGAACCATGGGTGGACATCAAACAAGAACCGGTGTCTTGGCTTGGAATTCGCGGATACTGTCATCTGGAAGCAGGGATCGTAACATTCTTCAGCATGATCTTCGAGTTTCGAGTGATTACGTTAGCAAGCTTGTTGGGCATAAATCCGAGGTTTGTGGATTGAAATGGTCACATGATGACCGTGAACTTGCTTCTGGTGGGAATGATAATCAGCTTTTGGTTTGGAACCAGCATTCACAGCAACCAATTCTTAAATTGACTGAACATACAGCCGCTGTGAAAGCCATTGCTTGGTCACCCCATCAAAGCAACCTTCTTGCATCGGGTGGTGGAACTGCGGACCGATGTATTCGGTTTTGGAACACTACTAATGGTCACCAATTGAACAACATAGACACAGGGAGCCAAGTATGCAATCTATCATGGAGTAAGAATGTGAATGAAATAGTTAGCACTCATGGATACTCTCAAAATCAAATTATGGTGTGGAAATATCCATCAATGGCAAAGGTTGCAACTCTAACAGGCCATAGTTTTCGGGTCCTCTACCTAGCCATGTCGCCTGATGGACAGGTAACGTTTCCTTAACAATGAATCGTACTCTCAAAGGTTGAAAACAATTCATTTTAGTATAATAACTGTTTGTTTCATCTTTTCATGCAGACCATAGTGACTGGTGCAGGGGATGAGACTTTAAGGTTTTGGAATGTCTTCCCATCTGTGAAAACACCAGTAAGTATCATTACCAGACAACACACAGTTCAGTTCTATAAGATTCTAAAAGCTTCTATTCTTACAATACTTTCACTTGTTTTTTCAGACACCAGTTAAAGATACGGGACTCTGGTCTTTAGGCCGAACCTATATACGATGAGACTTGAATTGGTTTTCTCTTTTTGTAAATGAAGACATTTCTGCAGAAAGCAACAACGGAGATTTTTATTTGTTTTTTCATTTTTTTGATATTTGTAAGTACTTATAGCTTTAAAAGAAAATATATTAATGAACTTCATTGCATTTGAATATGAGAATAAGAGGATAATGATGTCAGGATTTGAAACTCAGATGGTCAGACCTACTTAACATTACCTCGTATGGCCAATACAACAAGAAACTCAAGACGGTCGGACCTACTTAACATTCACCTAAACCGCTAGCTTCGATCTAATACATCTTTAGGCCGAACCTATATACGATGAGACTTGAATTGGTTTTCTCTTTTTGTAAATGAAGACACTTCTGCAGAAAGCAACAACGGAGATTTTTATTTGTTTTTTCATTTTTTTGATATTTGTAAGTACTTATAGCTTTAAAAGAAAATACATTAATGAACTTCATTGCATTTGAATATGAGAATAAGAGGATAATGATGTCGGGATTTGAAACTCAGATGGTCAGACCTACTTAACATTACCTCGTCTGGCCAATACAACAAGAAACTCAAGAAGGTCGGACCTACTTAACATTCACCTAAACCGCTAGCTTCGATCTAATACATCTTACCACCGGCTATTATTCTCTGGTACATGTTAGCAATTCGGTACATGATGGATTCACCTTTTCGATAAATACCAGTAAGCAGCCCCTGGTTTCTTATTTATGTAACCTGTTGGGAAAATGCAGCAAACAGATCATCAATATCAATTTTTCATATCGATTGCGTGCACGGTAATCCATGTTTTCATGCATCTTTATGTCTAAATGTGTCATCATGCAAGAGACTGTGAGAGGGGAGATGTTTTCCATACCAGTAAGCAGCCTCTGGTTTCTTATTTATGTAACCTGTTGGGAAAATGCAGCAAACAGATCATCAATATCAATTTTTCATATCAATTGCATGCACAGTAATCCATGTTTTCGTGCATCTTTATGTCTAAATGTGTCATGCATGCAAGAGACTGTGAGAGGGGAGATGTTTTCCACACCTTGTCTCCATATATGTGGAATCCATCAATGGCTGCAATCCGACAGTAAAGGACTTCACAAGACTTTACCTTCTAAGGGGCAGGAACCCAAGTCGAGAGTGCATAAACAATTCGTCCTTTCCATCCTTGGAGCAGCCAGCGATTATCCTCATCGATTACAAAGTCCTTATGGTATCCTGTATCTACCCTCTCCTTTGCTATCTGCATAATCTCCTTATTCAGAGGCAACTGTCTGAGACCAGCCCTTGTGTTCCTCATCTGCCACTGCTTGTAAGTCTCGGGCCTCTCAATCCTTTCAGCACCCTCGCATGCAATGACATTCATTGCCTCCCATCCAAATATCTCTCTTTCAATCAGCATCCGTTCTGGAATTTCACGAGGGACGTTAGTCTCGAGCATATCAAATAAAGTAGAAAAGTGGAAGAGAGCCTCTCTAAATCTCGTGATAAAGAACGGAGCACTATAAGCACCATTCACAATCCCCAGTATGAAAACATCAGGATTCATCTTCCTGATCAAGTTAAGAACCTTATTCCTTGGACTCTCCACAATCACGGTCTCATCTAGTAGATTTCTAAGCCTGTACATACAGTTCACAACAAGTACTTCATCACGATCAATCCCGAGGTCCTCAATTTGAATGGTGTCCCACTTCTGAGCAATAGCATGGAACTCAAACGGAACTTTGAATGTTTCAGCATAGTTTGCAAGACGGCGCCCTGTCTCTTCCACCCTTTCTGCTGGCCGAAAACCCGGTTGTGGAAGATCAATCCCTGTAATCCTTAACTTAGGCGGTCCACCAGGTCTAGACGAGAGACGTCGTATAAGGCAAGGCCATTGGAAACCATATAGAATACCAAAATCAATAATATGAAGCCTAGCAGCATCTTCAGCTAGATTCATTATAGTCTTATTTGAGAAGAAATTTGAGAGCTTCTTAAAAGGACAAGCAGCAAGAAACAGATGGTGGGCTTTCAACACATCAGCGGCTGAAGTCGGCTTTGTGATAAGCGCAGTGTAAATTTGGGTCCCGGAACCAGCTAAGCGTGCCTCTAGGCCATCAATGAAATAGTGAGCTATCCTCTGCATCCCATCACCCATAGGTGAAGAATGCTGCCTGATTTGCTTGATTAGCTCATTAGCACTCCTCCGATCATCAGCTGCAACGGCTTGTGCACAAAGGGTTAAGAGAGTTCTCAAATCCACCATGTTCCTTTTACCACCATGTTTCTTCCCACGTGCCTTTCCACCATTAGACCCTTTCAATTGTCCGTTCTGTTGCACATTCTTGCTCGTTTCATCTTGCAAAACTTTTTGAAGCTCGGTTACACTTTGACAATTTAGTAGCACCATATCAAACATTTCAGGGCTTACAGCAGACTCAGTATAAACTAAAGATTGCTTGGTACTCCTCCCACACTCTAGACTCAGATCCTCAGGATAAGGTTTTTTCTTTCCCCTTGATCCATCCCGGGAAATCTCATCCTTATCCACCTTATCTACTGCCACATCTTTAGTCTCTTCCTTTAGCTCTTTGAGAAACAATCCGTCATTCTCCCCGTGAACAAACAAGCTTCCACCATTCGGGAGGAACTTACTCGCTTCCTCGAAGCCTTTTCTAAATTGTATGGCAGACTCACTATTGTTAAATATTTCCAGAAGCCTAACAGTACTTACCGGAGAATCTGCATATCCATCTACCACACTACCAGTACTGTTTCCCGAGCTATGAGATGAACTAGCCTGGGATGGGAAGTTCAGAGCCCTTTGCTCACTGAAATCGTGATTGTGACCAGGATCAACTACGCTACCACTACTAATGCTTGCACTACTACATCCCCAACAATTTTGACCATGACTTTCATCGGAGCTTTCTTGGTTTTGATCACCATCATATTCAGGAGAAGGTGGATACCTCTCTCCGAGAACCTCATAAAACGCTTTCTCGGCAGCCTGAAGTGCTGCCGATGACTCTTTAAACATACAAGTCTTATCTTCCATATCTTCTTCCATAAGCATCTGACTTATGTACTTAAGAACTTCATCGCTAAAGTCAAAATCCTCATGCAAATCTCCCTCGTTCACACTCGAGGAAGGCACTGAATTTCCCGGAATCGGAACAGGTTGGTTATCAACATTTAGTCCAACTATATCAGAACAGGTTCCAAAGGAAGGCACTAAATTTCCCGGAACCATAACATGTTCCAAAGGAAGAACATCAACATAATTCTCATTCTTAAACTGGCTAGCAAAATCCCGACCGGATAAGGCCAACACTGTACCATCATTTAGTCCAACTCTATCAGAACAAGTTCCCAAGGAAGACACTACGTTCCCTGAATTTCCCGGAATCATAACAGGTTCCGAAGAAGGAATATCGACACATTTCTCATTCTTAAACCGGTTATCGAAATCCCGACCGGATAAAGCTAAGACCGTACCGTCATTTAGTCCTACCCTATCCACAAAACTATTAGATCCCTTCAGCCAACCATCCATGACTATCAAATTCCCAACCTAAAGACCTTAAAACATCAAAAAGTACAGCGTCAAACATAGTGAAAACAGGGATTAAAATAAAAAACCAAAATTGTTTTAGACATTATAATAACAATAACATAAAACAAAATTCCCTAAGAACATAAAAAGTAATACAGCATCAAACATAAGTAAAACTGGGTTTAAACTAAAACTTAAAACTTTGGGGCTTTATAATAACAAAAAGATAACATTTTACAACAGTTCATAACATAAAAATAATACCTTTGAACAGTACATAACATTTAAAAAGAAAACAGAAACAAATCTTTGGACAGCATAAAACGTAAAACATAAAATAAGATGTTTTATATAGACATAAACCCAGATAGAAATGATCTTAAAAACCCATTAAAATACATTGAGACTAGCTATAAAAATAAATAATAAAAATTCAAAAGATGAATGAAGTACCCGAGCTGACTCAGAAAGAGAAAGACTTTAACTTTTTAGAGTTAAATGATAGAAAAGTATGCTTTGTTTTGTTTTGGAATGAATAGAAATTAATGTGTTAAAAAGATGATGATGATTGTACCAGGAAGGTTGAAGGTGGCAGATGATTGGTTAATCTCAGCGGTCCGTTCATTAAAAAATATTTTTTTATTTATTTCTTCAATTTAAATTGGAAAAAAAGTTTCCATATTTTCACTAGAAATTACAGTAACCAGTTAAAAGCAAACATTAATGAGAATATTTTTTATATAATTCTGCTTTGGGTGAATTAAACTTATCCATAGATCAAATAAAATATTTAAAAAAAATTTTTATTAAATAAAAATATTATTAAATGGTAATATTTTTAACTTCTAAATAGAAAGATAAAAGCTAAAGATAAAGGCGTTTTAGCAAGTTTAAAGCTATATCACCTTATATTAGCAATAATGTGGATGCCGATGTTAATTGAGCTAAGACTCAATCAGTATTAAATTAATAATTTTAATGAAAATAATTGGTGAAATAATGGATTATAATTTTTGTTTCGAAGTGCTAATCATAGCTTAATTTGATAAAATAAAAATCATAAAGATAAATTTAACCCTTAACATTTATCTGTTTTGACCATTATTCTTTATTGGGTCACAACCTTCAACATTTAGTCAAACTGCTTGCTTTTAGACAGGAAAACTGACAGAACTGTTAAAATTTTAATGGCATTAATGTGGCAGCTGATGTGAAATTTTGGATATACTTCATTCCTAACATAAATATTTTTCTAAAGGTTTTTATGAATTTTTTGAAATTTGTTGATTTTTTTTAAAAAATTTGAATTTTTATGAATTACATGGATTATAATACAAATGACCACATTAATACCGTTAAAATTTTAAAAGTCCGATTTACTTTTCATCTAAAATAAATAATTTAACTAAATTTTAAAAATTGAGGATGAAACTAACTCGAAAAGACCTTAGAAACTAAATTTATCGTTGTATTCAAACAAAAGTGCATCACTTATTTTATTATTATTGAAAGTGGTTTATTCCATTTTTCTAATCATTCTTTACACCTTAACAAAATAATATCTTTAAAAAAACTTTTAATGATTCAATTGTGGTTCAACCAATTAAATTATCGATTTTTATTCGATCATAGGCTCAACAATAAATAAATAAATTTAAAAAATTTACAAAATTGATTCAATTATCAATTTTTATCTCAATTTTTGATTTTTATCAATTTTGAACAGCTCACTTAAACATCGAGTTGATCCTTATATCAACACTCTAACCAACCGATCCAAACCCATTACTACTAATAACTCTTTTATTAGAGAATTTAACAATTCAAAAACAGTTATTGGTTAAGTCAAAATATACGATTTTAAATAAAATTACATTTACGATATAATTATTAGTCGATAATTAAAATATATTTAAATTAATATCTTAATAAAATTGAATACGACATATATATAATAGATCTAAAATAACTCATATATAATTTATACAAAATAAAACCCGAAACTTGAAATATTAAATTTCTTTTATCTAACCAATATCATAAGAGGAGACTTGTAAAAAGAAATTCTAATAATTTCACTGACACGTGAAACAACATTATTAATTATAAGTAAAGTAATATAATATTCGACTTTAGTTGACATCAAAATCAGAAGAAAAACTTAAAAGACAAAAAGTTGTGTTGTCAATTTTAAAATTCCAATTGGTCATTTTCTTCCAAGTTGGCTTTTGAGCACTAAAATCATTAAATAATAAAATAAAATAAAAAACAAGAGAGACAAGACATGTAAGAAAAAGAATGAACTGTGGACCAAATTTGTTTGTCCATGCAAAATTAATAATAACAACAACAAATAATGGCAAAATGATGGGTATATATATCGATTTCTAAAATATTTTGGGATTTTGGCTGATTTTATGTTGATGTGGCACAAAAATGTTTTTATGTGGAAAGTGTTTTCTAAAAGTATTTTATATAGAAAGTGTTTATTGTTCGGATTTAATGTTTTTAGTATAATGTTTTCGTTGATGTATAGTTGTATTTTTTGAATAAATTAATTTTATAAAATATTTATTGATTATATTAATAGTCTTTTTATATTGTCCTCAATAGTTTTGCACACAAAGTAAAGTGCAAGCAAATATTGACCTGTTGATTATTTAACGTTTAACTAATATTAAGTGGTATTACGTGATTAGATCGTAATACTGAAAGACGATTTGTATTAGTAGATAATCTAAATATGTCATTAGTCTAGTTAAAAATAAACAAACTAATTGAATGACTAATATATCGTTTATCAAGTCCAATTAGGGAGATACTTTATAGTGAGCATTAGAGGAGATGATTCCTAAAAGATAGAGAGTTAGATGTGATTGACTGAACTAAAAGTACATCAGATAAGACCCAATATAATAAATTTTAAATCCATTTATGGATTTATTCATTTGTGACATTCATAGTGTGACATACTTTAATACTGAGTGGATGATGAGCTTTGTATGTGTGACTCGTATACTTTGATACAAGTGAAAGCATGAGTTTAAACAGATAAGGAACCGAAAGCTGGTGCGTTTGGTGTACGATTTCTGTAGTATGTAGTATCACTCCATAATAGTGGAATTCATAGCCCAACTAAAGGGTAAATGATATTTTCTCATCGACATTACATGATAGATGAATAGTAAACATGATCATGGGTCATTTATCTTTGTGATAAATGACTTAATTACTATCTAATAATAGTTGACTTTTTATAAAGGAAGACGTAATAGTTATTGTGAGATAAAATAGGATTATATTGGAAGAACAAATTTATCTCATTTATAACAAGATCATTGGAAGAGCACTTATTAAGTAGCTTTTATAATGTTATATAATTAGGGATAACTCAATCCCAATACTTTAGTGGAATAACTTTATGACTAAATAAGTTTATAATTAATAGGTGAAAAGTCAAAACTTAATTATAAACTATTTTGAGTCCTAATTATATATGTTCAATCAGTCCCTCTATTATCTCGTTGAAGTTAGAAACGAATTGAATGTAAAACAGAATGAATAGAAATGAATGTAAACGATGAAGTAATAGAAATGTGTTGCATTTGTAGTATGTGCGTTTTCTCGCTGAGTACAAAAATAACTTTAGAACTAATTTAAGGTTTTTCGAATTATTATTTAATTTATTATAATTAAATAATCGATGCTCAAAAATGAAACTAAATTAATTAGTCATTATAAATAAGGCAATTTATTAGATTCTTTTACAAGAAAGTTGTTATGACTTTAACGAAATTAGAATTGAGTTAAGAAATTTTTTTAATTGAGAAATTAATTTTAAATTAACTAAATCAATAATATTTATTTGAGGAAATAGAAAATAAATATTAAGTTTGGTTAAATTATAAAGTGTTGAGCCAAAAATTCAAGAAACACATATAATTGGATCCAATACATGAGAGACTCAGTTAATCCTTATACATAGTATGAGGGGTGACAACTATAGTAAAATTAACTAGGGTGTGCCGCCCTCCTCTCTCTCAATTAGACTATAGTGTGCTTTCTATTTAAATAATATTATTTATCAATGACTTGTTCAACCAAGATTGTTGTACTTTCCTTTATAATAGAGAGTACCAGTTGACCTAAAATGATAATATAAAAGGTTGTTCAATTAAAAGTTAGGATTGACTTTAGGTTGTCTCACACAAAGCACAAGTACTATTTAATTAAGGTTTATTATTATAAATATCACAAAATAACTCGATTTTGAAAAATTTTAAATCTTTTGTTTTAACTGTAAAATCATTTTCTAAACCAATTTTTCCAACAATATTACTGATTAGAAAACTGGATAGTTTTTAATTTTTATTATGTTGACTAGAACTTCCTTAAAATTAACCTTACTATTAGCCTTTTGATTTCCTTAAATTTATCCTTAAAATTATCATTTTATTAGCCTTTACTTGGCTACCCTTAGAATTCCTTTGAAATTTTAAATTTATTATATTTTTTAAAATTATTTATGCCTTTTATATATTTCTTTGAATTTTTAGAAGTGAGGTCAAATTGAAAAAATTTATAAATTTTGAGGATTAATTTTTTTTAAATTACTGACTAAAATAATATGTAAAAGTAAAGAGCTAATTTGTTATCAGACTATTTTTTAACTGTCACGCTAGCTTGGCGTTTGTGATTTTAACAGGAGTAACTAAAATGACCAAACTATATAGCATGAGTACTTCAATTACAAACCTTTTTATTTTCGGTGCCCAAAATAAATAAAAAAATTATAGTTAGATGACTATACGTATAATTTACCCTTAATATTATCAATTTTCAATACAAAGCTTAAAAGTAGGATTCTAATTAGTAAAAGTACCATAGCAATCTTATACTATATTTGATATGACAATTTGGTCTCCTAATTAAAAAATGTAGCAAATTGATCCCTTCAGGTAGACGGAGGAGCAAAATATATTGTTCTATATATAAAGTATAATAACAAATTTAACTCTC